>NC_092379.1:44544365-44864087 GCF_030028105.1 Mobula birostris
ATCTGCCATTTTTCAGCCCATTTTTCCAGCTGGTCCAAGTCCCTCTGCAGGCTCTGAAAACCTTCCTCACTGTCTACTACACCTCCAATCTTTGTGTCATCAGCAAATTTGCTGATCCAATTTACCACATTATCATCCAGATCATTGATATAGATGACAAATAACAATGGACCCAGCACTGATCCCTGTGGCACACCACTAGACACAGGACTCCACTCAGAGAAGCAATGCTCTGCTACCACTCTTTGGCTTCTTCCATTGAGCCAATGTCTAATCCAATTTACCACCTCTCCATGTATACCTAGCGACTGAATTTTCCTAACTAACCTCCCATGCGGGACCTTGTCAAAGGCCTTACTGAAGAAAATCTACTTTGTGTTTGCACACCGAAACTGAGAGCGATTTGCTTCCTTAAAACCAAATACATACTAAATCCGATATGATACAGGAGAGCTTAAGAAAGCTACAGAGAGTTATAAAATTAGTCAGCTCCATCGTGTGCTCCAGCCTCCATATTATCCAGGACATCTTCAAGGAGCGGTGCCTCAAAAAGACAGTGTCCATCATTAAGGGCCCACCAGCCTCTTCTCATTGCTACTACCAGAAATGAGGGACAATTTGTCTGAAGACACACACCTAATGATTCAGGAACAGCTTCCTCCCCTCTGCCATACGATTTTTGAGTGGACACCGAACCCATGAACACTACCTCACTGCTCCTGCTAGTTACCGACACAGAGGAGGCATCTACAACAACCAGTTTACAACCAGCACGTCTTTGGGATGGAGGAGGAAATCGGAGTGCCTGGCAGAAACAGAGATGAGGAGCGACTTCTTCAGCCAGAGGGTGGCGAATCTGTGGAATTCACTTCCATGGACAACCGTGGAGGCCAAGATATTGGGTATAATTAAAATGGAGGCTGACAGACTCTTCATTAATCAGGGCGTGAAAGGATATGGGGAGAAGACAGGAGAATAGGGTTGAGAGGGATCACAAATCAGCCATGATGGAATGTTGGAGCAGACTCAATGGGCTGAATGGACTAATTCTGCTCTCAAGGTCATTTGATTCCAAACAATTGGTTTATTGATCATTACAGAATATCTCTCTGGTGCTTCCCTCTCCCTTCCCCTTTTCCCAATCAAAGATTCAAAGGTTCACTGGTTGTTGGCTTCTTCCATGAATAGGCTATGCAACGTCTGGCTTCCAAAAAACAAATATTAAGCAGAGACCTTCCACTTTTGGAGGGTAGAAAGTCCTTTGGATAAATGTTCAGAATACATAATTTAGGATCAAGGAGCACTTTTTTTCCAATAATTTGACTGATCAAATCCAGCACCTTCTTCCAGAAGCAGATTATCTGGGGGCACTCGCACATACAATGGAACAGAGACCCCTTTTAGTGATTACATTTAAAGCATGTGTCTGGAATGTTGGGGTTAAAGTGACGAAACCTGACTGGAGTAATGTGCTGTCTGGTTATCCGTTTAGAATGAGTGTTCACTGACTGGGTTTGAACGAAGGAACAAGCTTCTGACTACTCTTTTTCTGACAGATTCTCATGCAAATCAGTTCTCCATGCTCGTAGCATGTTGTTTGATGACTCTTTGCATTTACTTGCAAACAATTTGTATGTAGCCCCCCGGTAAGCCTCAGACTCGCTCAGCTCGCTTTCGTCTAGGGGGAGCAGCCTTCAGCCCCGCCAAACGGTGAGATCAAGTTTGTGTGGATGCTGTGTGATGTACCCCACACCGCCAATTAACAGACAGTACGCCATATGCGATTAAATGATTACACTTTATAAGTATTTCTTGGTGATGGGTTAGTAGAAACAAATAGAATAAAGGTGCCAAGTCAGTAACTCTATCAGTTCGGTGCACACTCGTTGGAGCTCTTACAGAACCGGGTCCCCCTTCCTCCAATCGATGTCCTCTGAACTCTGCCAACCCACGAATGGGACCACCCTCGGTGATCCACCAAACACTCCACACGAGTCTGTCCTCGTCTCCTCTCCTCGCTGAAGACCCTGGGCCTCGGACTCCCGCTCGGGGTCCGTGCCGTCGCCCAGCTTACAGCATCTCTCTCCTCGCGTCTCCTCTCTCTGTCCCCATCGCGCCTTCTGCCCAAAGCCCACGAAAAACAATAGCTTAGAGACACACAAGAAAGAATACCATCTATCCCAATTGGTCAGCAAATGAATACAATTCCTGTATCAGTAATTATAACCCAAACAAGCTGCTCTAGAGAACCACTGTCTCAGCGGCGAACAGTACAGAGAAGCCATTTTATTAGCCTTAGCAAGTAACATAAAAGAAGAAACCCTTACATGTATAATTCAGACACTTGTCCCCTAGCTTCAGATAATTTCAGAGTGAGGTCTTCTAGGGTAAATAAAGGAGGGAGCTTCAAACTGTAACTTTGCCTGGACATAATAAAACTTTGCAACTAAAGGCATTTAAGAAAGTGTTTTGTTGGAATTCCATATGTGGCATTTGAGTTCTTCAAAAGACATAAATGAATTGCCATTATAAAGATCAGACACCTTAGCTATGCCTCGGGGCGACCAAGTTTTAAAACTAGGATCCGCTCTGCCGGGCTGGAGCTATCATTACCAAAGATAGGAGTAAACTGGGATAACTGTGATGTCTCTCCTATTTACGCAAGAGCATCGTGCCAAATCATTATTGTATTTTTTAAGAAAGGGATTTTAGATTGTGTGACCAGGTTTTTTTTATTTGCTGAATACATATATAGTTCTAGAGGGATATTGATCAACTGGGATTCCATTGAGACCCAAGGAGGGGAGTGATCCTGAACAAAATAAAACATTCCTGCTCTAATTTGGGCCGCCCAGAAATACCATATAAGATGTGGTAGCTGTAAGCCACCTCTATCATACGGCAGACATAACAGGGAAAGCCTGAGTCTTGGACATCTATTATTCCAGATGAAATTAGAAAAAAATTTCTTTAATAAGTAAAAGAAAGATGATGGAAGAGAAAGTGGGATAGATTGCAAAAGGTACAGGAACTTCAGTAAAATTGACATTTTTAAAATGTTTATGCGTCCAATCAAATTTATGAGCAATTTCGTCCATCTGTTTGTAAGTTGAATAACTGAGTCTGTGAGAGGGTTATAATTAGTTGGGATAATTTTATCAATAGTAGGAGTAATTTTAACACCCAAATAGGTAAACCCTGTTCTGACAAAATGACGTCATCCATGTACAGGGCTATGCGATGTTCTACATCTCCTATAGTTATTCCTGCTATGTTAGCCTGTTTTCAAATTGCCATAGCAAGTGGCGCAATGGCCAGGATAAACAGGAGGGGAGATAGGGGACAGCCCTGTCTTATTCCCCGTTGGAGTTTAAAAGATGCCGAAAAAAGCCCGTTAGTTAAAACTTCAGCCTGTGGGTTAGAATACAGAAGCTGTATCTTAGAAATTTTCCCCCTATTCCACTCCACTCTGTCGAAGGCTTTCTCGGTATCCAATGACACAATAGAGCTATCAGAGCTTCCAGATTTTTCATAAAGTATATTAAGCACTATTCGAATGTTGTGGAAGCCCTGCCTTCCCTTACAAATCCATTTTGGTCAGGGTGGACCATTTTTGGCAAGAGTGGCTCCAGCCTCCTAACTAATACCTTACAGAGAATTTTGAGATCATTGTTCAATCCATTCCCCGCACAAAAAACCAACAGAACATTTTACCCTCAAACACCCTCCCCTCGCACAACAAAATGAAAAGAAACAGACAATATAAAAACAGAATATAAAATCCCTAAGTCTGACAAAGTCCGCAGTCCTTAAACAGGGGCCTAAACCTGATGGTCTAAACCAGGGGTTTCCACCCCTGCTTGGTTAATGGTCAATTAAAAAAAAGGTTGGGAGCCCCGAGTCTAAAGTAAGACTACCCATGTCAGTGGGCTACAAGTATAATTGTTACTATCGCACATTTGCTTCTGGTGGAAAAGGAAAGAAGATGTTCAAAGTTATTTCCATCTTTAAACTGAAGTATCAATTTGATATGGGCAATCATTTCCATTCTGCAAATCATCCATATGGAAGCATTGCTAATAGACTATAAAAACATTTTAGAATAAACCACCCACCAGCAGCCCTGCAAGCAGAGGCATGTACTCGATTATCGCAAGGCGCACTCTCCATTTGGCATCTTCTGCTAATTCTACAATGGCTGGCAGGAGAGACTGTGATAACTGGTGAATTCCAACAACTTCATTCACGCAGTCCAGATTGGAGATAATGTTCAAACGGACCTCAGGGCACTAGGAAGGAAAGGCAATTTTCTGAGTACAGCAAAGGTGAAAAACATACATACTGCGAACGCTGTCTGACAAACACACTGGCGCTCCCCAGACTCTCTGCTTTCAAAGTATCATCTTGGATATTTATGAAATATTAATCCCACAAAAGAAATATGAATGCCACTTTCACACTTACAGTACTTAGGCACATGCACATCTAGCCAGGGTGCCAAAGACTTTTGCACAGAACTGTACTTGCCGACGTGCAGCGGAGAGCAAGTTTGTAAATCTGGCGGGAGCACAGGATGTTGGGAATGGTGAGAGTGGAGCACCCACGGGAGGGGTGTGAGAGAGGTGGCTGAGGTGGACTGCCAGGGGCAGGAGGGGGTGGCGCGAGTGCAGACACACTCAGCCCTGAGAACCCAGGCAAGGCCATTTGATTCCAAACAATTGGTCTATTGGTCATTACAGAATGTCTCTCCGGTGCTTCCCGCTCCCTTCCCCCTTTTCCCAACCAAAGAGTCAAAGGTTTGTTTATGATCAAAGCAGATATCCAAATACAACTCTGAAATTTGTCTTCTCCACATAGCCACGAAGCAAAGAAAGAACATGAAAGTCATTCAGAGAGAAACATGAAACCTACACCTCCCCGCCAGTACAAAAAATAATGGCATCCTGATCATCTGATCCCCAAAACTACCCTTCCCTCCACACACAAAACGGAATAGCAACATCGACCCCCCCCAATCCATCCCCCGCAGAAAAAGAGCATTTTACCCCCAAACACCCTCCCCTCGCACAACAAAACGAAAAGAATAAGGCGAGGAATAAACAGAATATAAAAAGAAAAAGAAGAAAAAGAATAAACAGAATATAAAAACCCTAAGTCTGAAAAAGTCCACAGTCCATAAACACAAATGCAGAACCACGATATCATCCTACGCTATCACCGACATTCACCAAAAGAGGGGGACAGGGACACAACTCCCCTCTCCCTGCCCCCTTCCCACTCTCAGTCCACATCAGAGACCCATATCAGACATCTGTGAGGTTTATCATCACTCACAGATGTCAAGAAATTTGATTTTTTTTTTGCGGCAGCAGCAGCACAGTGCAGCATATAAGAATTACTACCGGACCGTGCAAAACTCAAGGACACCCTCGCTATATACACCAGCCTAAGACTTTTGCACAGTACTATACATTATGGTCCAAGTTATGGTCACACGAGCAGTATGCCAGAAATTCGAGAGTCAGTTAGCAGAAGTGAGTGCAGTTGCTTTTATTAAGGAGAAGGTGCTTGGGAAGCTGAAAGTTTTGAAGGTAGTCAAGTCACCTGGACTAGATGGGCTACACCGCAGGGTTCTGAAAGAGGCAGCTGTAGAGATTGGGGAGGCATGAGTAATAATCTTTCAAGAGTCATTAGAATCTGGAATGGTTCCAGAGGACTGGAAATTTCCAAATGTCACTTCACTCTGAAGGGAGGGAGGCAAAAGACATGAAACTATAGGCCCTTCAGCCTGACTTCAGTGGTTGGGAAAATGTTGGGAGTCCATTATTAAGGACGAGGCTCCCATAACTTGGAGGTGCATGGTCTCCTTTAGGGGAAATTACAGGCAGGATAGACAAAGGAGGGTCAGTGGATGTTGTTTACTTGGAGTTTGACAAGATGCCGCACATGAGACTCCTTAGCAAGTTAAGAGCCCATGGTATTACAGAAGATATCCTAGTATAGATAGAAGATTGCCTGACTGACGGGAAGCAAAGAGTTGCAAATGAAAGGGGCCTTTTCTGGTTGACTGCAGGTGACAATTAGTGTTCCACAGGGGTTGGTATTGTGACCGTTTCTTTTCAAGCAGATGTCAATGATCTGGACAACGGAATTGATGGCTTGGTGATCACATTTGTGGATGATACCAAGATAGGTGGAGGGGCAGAGAGTCTGTAGAAGGACTTGATAGATTGGGAGAATAGCAAGGCAGTGGCAGTTGGAATATACTGCACTGACCGAAAGTGTTTCTGGTAGGTAGGATTCCTCAGCCTTGGGTGGCAGCCCACTTAGGAGAGGGAAAACCCTGATTTTAAACCTCCACTGCCTTGCAGTCATGCCCACCCATGGGAAAGGCTTTGGGAGCAAACCCCGAAGGCAGTTTGATGTCGTTTACAGCTTCACTCTGGCAACCTCTGCGATGACACTGGTGCCGAGCTGTATTGGCGCTTGCCCTTCCCTTCGACAACATGAGTGACGTGGAGAGGGGGAGCCTGCTGCATGGGCAAGAGCCGGTCCTTCAAACCTTCCTGCCCAGGAGAGGACACAGTCCACCAGAGGCACAAGCCCATCATCCCCGGGATTGAAGGGTGCCTACTACCAGAAACGTATGGCCATGCACTTTGGTAGAAGGAGTAAAGACGTGTACTATTTTCCAAATGGGCAGAAAATTCAGAAATCAGAGGTGCAAAGGCAATTGGGAGACCTCGTGCAGGGTTCCCTAAACGTTATCTTGCAGGCTGAATTGGTGGTACGGAAAGAAAATGGAATGTTGGCATTCAATTTGAGAGGACTAGAAAAAATATAAGGGTAATGCTGAAGCTTTATAAGGCATTGCTCAGAACGCAGTTGGGGGTATAGTGAGCAGCTTTGGGCCCTTTATCTAAGATGTGCTGGTATTAGAGAGAGTTCACGAGGATGATCCTGGGAATGAAACATACAAGAGGAGTGCTTGACGGCTCCGGCTCTGTCCTCGATGGAGTTTAGACGGGAAGGAAGAGGGGTGAATCTCATTGAAACTTGTGGAATGTTAAGAGGCCTAGAACAGAGAGGAGGTTTCCTGTGACCAGAGGGCACAGCCTCAGAATAGAGGGACGTCCATTTAGAACAGAGCTGAGAGGAAATTTCTTCAGGAAAGGGCGGTGGATCTGTGGAATCCATCAATGCTGATGGCTGTGGAGGACGAGTCACTGGGTATATTTAACATGGAGGCTGACAGGTTCTTGATTAGTCAGGGTGTTAAAGGTTACGGGGGAGAAGGCAGGAGAATGGGGCCGAGAGGGTAATAAGCCAGCCATGATGGAATGGTGAAGCAGACACGATGGGCTGAGTGGCCTAATTCTGTTCCTGAGTCTTAATTGTCCTTTATTGTCCGTTCACTCTCCCTGAGTGCAGGCGAGCTCCTCGGGAGGGCCATGGGAGGAAACAATGGTCATTTTGTGAAAAGCTGCATTTTACAAAAGAAAAACACTTGAATTTCTGCGTTTGAGAAATCTTTCTGCACCTTTGGCATAAATACATGCAAAATACTAATCACTATTAAATTATACAACAGTTCAAATCATGATTCGGCAGGCTTTTTTCTTGATTTCATTTCAAACTAATAAATAATGCAAGGCTTGAATTAACAGCTGACAATTTGAAGATGTACACTTGGAATCTGTCAGCTGTGCCTGGAAAATCGAGGCATTTCCGATATTTGGGGAATCTTCTGAGGTGTAGCACATGAAGGGAATCAGGTCTTGCAGACATTGAAAATCCAGAGCAACTCACCCAAAACGCTGGAGGAACTCAGCAGCTCAGGCAGCGTCTATGGGAATGAGTAAACAGTCGGTGTTTCAGGCCGAGGCCTTTTATCGGAACTGTAAAGGGAGGCGGAAGATGCTAGGATATAAAGGTGAGGCGAGGGGAAGGAGGCCAGCTGGAAGGTGTTAGGTGAAGACAGGTGGGTGGGAAAGGTCAATGGCTGGAGAAGAAAGAATCTGAGAGAGGAGAGGAGAAGAGAGTGGACCACAGGAGAGATGGAAGGAGGTGGGGACCCAGGGAGAAGTAATAGACAGGTGAGAAGTAAAAGTTCAGAGTGGGGAATTGCGGAAGGAGAGGGGAGAGGAGAGATTTTTTTTACATATTTAAAAATAATTTTAATTCTGTAAAAATAATGAAAGAATGCAAATTTCCATATTAATTAAAAAATCCAGAAT
This sequence comes from Mobula birostris, assembly GCF_030028105.1. Lineage (NCBI taxonomy): Eukaryota > Metazoa > Chordata > Chondrichthyes > Myliobatiformes > Myliobatidae > Mobula > Mobula birostris. Next base: position 44,552,603 of record NC_092379.1, read on the forward strand.
TTGCACATGCAACAGTTTTGTTTAAGTTCACGCCAAAATAAACAAGGAACTTGATGGATGGAGAAATAACAGCTCCATCACACCATTAACTGAATCATCTTTAATCCAATATGCACTGAGATTACAAACCAGCTCACATCACTGCTTCTAAAGAATGCACTGCACATTTGCTCTTATCTGAAGCTCTCAAACTAAAAGAACAGTTGGAGAGACTCCGGTGGAAGAAACAGTTGTTATTCCATTCATGGTTCAGAAAAACATAAGAAATCAGAGCAGGAGTAGGCCACCCGGCCCATCAAGCCTGCCCCGCCATTCAGTAAGATCATGGCTGATCTGTCCATAAACTCAGCTCCATCTACCTGCCTTTTCCCCATAACCCTTAATTCCCCTACTATCTAAAAATGTATCTAACTGTATCTTAAATATATCTAGTGAAGAAGCCTCCACTGCTTCCCTGGCCAGAGAATTCCACAGATTCACCACTCTCTGGGAAAAACAGTTTCTCCTCATCTCTGTCCTAAATCTTCTGCCCTGAATCTTGAGGCAATGTCCCCTAGTTCTAGTCTCAGCTGCCAATGGAAATAACTTTCCTACTTCTATCTTATCTATCCATTTCAAAATTTTGTATGTTTCCCTAAGATATCCTCTCATTCTTCTGAATTCCAGAGAGTATAGTCCGAGGCAACTCAATCTCTCCTCATAGGTTAACCCCTTCATCTCTGGGATTAACCTGGTGAACCTCTTCTGCACTGCCTCCAAAGCCAATATATCCTTCCTCAAGTATGGAGACCAGAACTGCACACAGCACTCCAGGTACGGCCTCACCAGTACCCTGTATAGTTGCAGCATGACCTCCTTGCTTTTGAATTCAATCCCTCCAGCAATGAAGGCAAACATTCTGTTTGCCTTAATAACCTGTTGTCCCTGCAAACCAACTTTTTTGCGATTCATGCACAAGTACTCCTAAGTCCCTCTGAACAACAGCATGCTGCCATCTTTCACCATGTAAATAATCATCTTCTCTTCTATTATTCCTTCCAAAATGGATGATCTCTCATTTTCCAATGTTTACCAACTGCCAGACCATGGCCCACTCACTTAACCTATCTATATCTCTCTGCAGACTCTACAAATCCACTGTACAATTTGCTTTTCCACTCAGTTTAGTGTCATCAGCAAATTTTGCTACGCTACACTCAGTCCTCTCTTCCAAATCATCGATGTAAATGGTAAACAGCTGCGGGCCCAGCACCGACCCCTGTGGCACCCAACTCACCACTGACTGCCAACTGGAGAAACACCCATTTATACCAACTCCCTGCCTTCTATTGGTTAACCAATCCACTATCCATGCCAATACACTTCCTCCTTCTCCATGCATCTGTGTCTTATTTAAAAGTCTCTTTTGAGGAACCTTATCGAACGCCTTCTGGAAATCCAAGTATACGACATCCACCTGTCCCCCTCTATCCAATGCACTCATTATGTCCTCAAAGAACTCCAGTAAGTTTGTCAAACAGGACCTGCCCTTTCTGAATCCACGCTGCATCTGTCTAATGGAACCACTCCTTTCTAAATGTTTCACTATTTCTTCCTTAATGATAGCTTCAAGCATTTTCCCAGCTGCAGATGTTAAGTTCACTGGCCTCAAAAATGTTATTTACTGAATAACATTTTCCATTCCGGCTCCCCTCTTCTCTTGTCATCTGCCTATCACCTACCCCCGGTGTCCCTCCTCCTTCCCTTTCTCCCACAGTCCACTCTCCTCTCCTATCAGATTCCTTCCTCTCCAGCCCTTTACCTTTCCCACCCATCACCTGCTTTCAACTCCCCTCCCCTACACACCAACCTTTCCCATCACCTGCTAGCTTGTACTCCCCCCACACCTCCCAGCCTTCGTATTCTGGCGTCTTCCCCCTTCCTTTCCAGTCCCGACGAAGGGTCTCAGCCCAAGGGTTCATTCTCCTCCATAGATGCTGCCTGACCTGCTGAGTTCCTCCAGCATTGCGTGTGTGTGTGTGCGCGCGTGTGGAGGGGAGGAGCGGCTCTGGATTGTCAGCATCTGCAGAATCTGTGATTATCCACTTTAGAATGCTGGACATCACCGCACAGCTTCAAGCAAACGGCAGTTACAATGTTTGTCAACAGGAAAGAAAGCAGATGAACATGGGCCAACTGCTGTCCCCTTCCAGGAATCGATATCAGTGAGAGTAAAAGCCGAGACACATCAGTCTGTGTTGCAACACGTCCCGTTCTGGCACACTTATCCAGATACCTGTATCTTGTGGTGGAGCATGGACTGCTCGTCACCTTCAGCAGATGTACAAGTTCCAGAGACAACAACCAGCTTTTTGATCGCCTAATGAACAATAAGCGACCTTTCCTCAGCACTCTGGACTTGACAACAGCTTCCAAACAGCACACAGAAGAAAGCTCTCCATTGGTGTTTGCCTGATTTCGGTAGGCTAATCAAATATTATCCACCATGGCCACCAGTCACGCAAGGGGTATGTTAAAGTTTGTACTTCATGATAAAATTACCTTATCTTTGAGCTGAGCCAAGACCAGGGGAAGCAGGTGCTCAACAGTGCTGTCCTTGCCCAGGATGGTGGACAAGCCCATAATAACAGAGGCCAGAGCTGACTTCACGTGTTGATTGGTGTCAGACACAAGTTCCTGGAAAAGAAACACAAAAAATGATCAAATGAAAACCTAGACAGATATCTCAGTCAACACGCACAAAATGCTGGAGGAACTCAGCAGGCCAGGCAGCACCTACAGAAACGTCGACTGTACTGTTCCCCATAGAAGCTGCCTGGCCTGCTGAGTCCCTTCAGCATTTTGTATGTGTTGCTCGGATTTCCAGCATCTGCAGATTTTCTCTTGTTTGTCGTTAGATATCTCACTCGTGTTGCCATCCTGCTCCACGTTCTTATGATCCACCTGGTCAGTAATGGATCATTCTTAAATAATTTCTTTTACAGTTTGATATTCTAGTTTATATAAATCATGGAACAGAAGCGGCCCTATAACCCACAATGTTATGCTTAAATTCCTAATCAAGTGGGCAATCTAATCCACACGATGTCCATATTCTTCCGTTTTCCTCACATTTGTGTGCTTATCTAAACGTCATTAAAAGTCCCCGATATATCTGCCTCTCCCATCACTCCAGGCAGCCAACACCATGTTAAAAAACCAGCAACACACACAAGATGCTGGAGGAACTCAGCAGGCCAGGCAGCACCTATGGAGAAAAGGACAGTCGACATTTCTGTCCAAAACCCTTCGGCAGGACTCAGCCCTTTGGGAGAGGGGGAGGGAGCAGGAGAGGGGGATGGGGAGGGAGTGGGAGAGGGGGATGGGACGGGAGAGGGGGATGGGACGGGAGAGGGGGCAAGATGTGACTTGTGCTTGGACATTGAGCTTTTCCAGTTACAAGCAGTTCAGAGTGATAAAACTTGAATTAAAAGGTGCCTGAGTCCTCGTTTCAGACCCACCCAAAATACTGAGGGACTTTTTCCTGAAGTGAATGAGATAATTGCTACATTAATTTTAGATAGACTGTATAACCAGCCAAGAATTTGAGAAGGCATATTACCTTAACATACGGCAAGATGTGACTTATTATGACAGTCTCCCTGCAATCTACTGGCAAGTTTTCACAGAAATCTGCAAGATAGAGTACTGCATGTTAGAGAGTTATTCTCAAACAAAACAATGGAGTCAGAGAAAAGTACAGCACAGAAATAGGCCGTTCAGCCCATCTATTCTGTGCCCATCCATTTAAATTGCCTACTCCCATCAACCTGCATCTGGACCATAGCCCTCAATACCACTACCATCTGCGTACCCATCCAAACTTCTCTTAAACGTTGAAATTGAGCTTGCACGCACCACTTGCGCTGGCAGCTCGTTCCACACTCTCACCACAATGATAAATCAATAAAGTTTAACAGATGAAGCAATTGCTGAAAAGCATCTGCCTTAATATTTGTATCTTCTCAGAAGATAGTGGCAAGAGAATACATACATTCTGAAGCACAATTTAAGTCACACAAGGAAAAGCAAGGCCAGCACCTGCAGCGTAAACATCAAGAGTCAGACAGCACAGGTTCAATTCTGGCACATCTGTACGGTCTCCCTGTGACGGTATGGGTTTCCTTCGAGTGCACATTTCATCCCCCATTCCAGTTGGTAAGTTAACTGGTCATTAACTGGTAAATTGTCCCGTGATTAGGTCAGGATTGAATTGGGGGATAGCTGGGCAGCGTGGCTCAGTGTACCTATTCTGCACTGTAATCTTACTCAATAGATATTCAGAGGTATCAAATTGGCCCACTCCTCCTGTAAGTTGTTCTGGTGCAAATTAACTCAATGAGTTGGCATTAATGTACCAGCTACTGAAGATGACTGGCAAAGAACTTTGGCAGGCACATCACAATTCACTTGAAACATCTGATTTATGGAAACTGGCCAGGCCAAGACGACTGATGCTGCGATACTTATCCCGGCCAGCTCCACTTTGCATGAAGGCATAATCCATGACTAAACTACCACAATCTGAAAGGCTAAATATAACTCATGCATTCCTTTTCAAAACGCACGATTGGAGCCAGATTTTGTGGATGAAGTGGGTCCATCTGGGAAGCAAAATCACAATATTTCTACCTTTGTATACTAGCTTGCTTACTCGAAAGTAGGGAATCCACATTACACTACCAAGGACGGTTCATGAAGCAATCCCCTTCGCATCTTTGGTTTACTTCAGAGGCTGTCCTCTCCAAACTGGTGACTCGATTTTGGGCTGATCGGGCACTTTGCTGTTTCCAAGTGCTTCATAAGCCCACGGTTGCCTCCACCTCTCGCCGATTAAAGCGCTGAAGAAGATTGAAATCAAGTCAGGTGCGCAGGGCCAGCGAGTATGCAGTGCCGTCTATCAGCCTCTCGCTGGCTGTGCTGGAGAAGGCGCCTGCTTGTGGCAGCCTCCCACTGGGGGTTCCCAAAGGAAGGGCCTCACGCTCAAGTGAATCTCCCTCTCTCCCCCGATGCTGTCGGCCGATGGTACCTGAGCATGCTTTAATCGAAGTAGATTTCGACTCATTCAGGTTTATGATGTGCTGTAGTTTCTAGTTCCAGTTTATCTCTCTATGTGATGATGTACTTCTGCAGACACAATCGGTGGACAGTGGTGTGGCTGTGTGGCCCAACATCCACCCCAGTTTCTTTGATGGAAGATCCGATCAAGTGACACGTACACGAGAAAAGATGCAGCTTATTAGGCAGTCAATGATTCATTAAGGTTGTAATGGCCAGGGGCGGTAATGGGGACAAACATCCACTACAGACTAAATGCTCCTAATGGCATGCACCTCAAACAGCCTCTCACACCAAGTCCAGCTCCTGGCCTTTGCATGTGGCTTACTGACAGCAGAAGGCAGGTCACTGACACTTCAAAACTGGTCACTTCGGTCAGATGGGGCTCATGGTTAGCAGCTCATCTAGGAAAAGGAAGACTCTGATCTCAAACCTCCAATGTCTTGCGGCTATACCCACTCACAGGAGTAACCCCAGAGAGAAAAATCCGGAGCCGGATTCTCCCAGACAGTCCTACGTTGAGATCAACGCTGACTGGCAACTCCTGCGATGCCACTGGTACCAAACTGTATCGGTCTCTGCCGATCCTTTGGACTCATCAGATGCGTGGAGAGGGGGAGCCTGCTACATGGGCAACAGCTTACTCTCCATATCATACTGCCCTGGCTTACGTATCACGTAGACAGCTGCACGTAACATCCATGCTGGACCCTGACCAACGGAGGGCCTCGGGTTAGGCAGTCTGTGGTACAAACGTAAAGAACACCACTCACTCTTTTTCACAATCTCACAACCTTTCAAGACTCTGCACAAGCAATGAAGTGCACTTTGTAAGGAGCAGCCACCATCGAAACATGAAGTCAAGTGGCACACAATTCCTTTCCATTTGCTGTCATCCAGTTCTGGGATCAGATCAGGATGCCAAAGGGGAGGCATGCTGGCATGCTGTTCTCACTTGGAGAAGTGTCACCTGGATATGTGGTACCACATTAAATAGAGTCATCGAAAAGCACAGCGCAGAAAAGGCCCTTTGGCCCCTCTCGTCCATTCTGAACAATTCAAGCTGTCTACTCCCATCTGCCTGCACCAGGACCACAACCCCCGCACCCTGCCCCATATCCGTACTATCCATGTACCTATCCAAACTTCTCTTAAATATTGAAATCAAAACTGCATGGACCACTTGTGCTGGCAGCTCGTTCCACTCTCATGACCCTCTGTGTGAAGAAGTTTCCCCTCATGTTTCCCTTAAACTTGTCACCTTTCACTCTTAACCCATGACCTCTGGTTGTCGTCCAACCCAACCTCAGTGGAAAAAACCTGCTTGCATTTATCCCATCCATACCCCCCCATAATATTGTACCTCCATCAAATCTCCTCTCAGTCTTCTGCATTCTGAAGAATACAGTCCTAACCTATTCAATCTTTCCTTCTAAGTCAGGTCCTCAAGACCAGGAAACATCCTTGTAAATTTTCTCTGCATTCTTTCAACCTTGTTTACATCTTTCACAGGAGTTCAAAGTTCAGGGGTGTCCAGGGAAGGGGTCGCACCTCTGGTGAAGGGGCTTGTCGTGTCCATTCCAGGGCAGCTCACTCACCTTTGCTCCCCACCGGACACTCATCTCTCCCCTGTGGCTGCAAGCAGCCATTTGCACGTGACAGCAGTCTCATACTCCGGTGAGATTCGGACAAGCCAGTCCTAGCGCGCAAAGTCAGCCTCAGCGGACTGGGCAGGTGCGGTCTACAGTAAAACCCAACGGCCAGGAAGGTGGCTCTGCATCGCTCTGTGGAGAACGAGGGGCATGAAAAGACACAGAAGATGTCCTGGTCATCCACTGCAAACAAGAAGACCCCTGTTTCTTCTGGCGCTTGTTCATACCACTGGACCCGGACTTCTGAGGCCAAGAGAGTGGAACTGCCACAGTGCAAAGGCTTTTCCATTTTAAAAACTCTCCCGCACAGGTTTCCTGTCATCGTCGGACAAAATGTGCAACCACCATGCGTACTATACACAACCTTGACATTTGTCTCCTTACAGGCAGCCACAAAGCAAAGGAACCCAACAGAACCCATTAAAAACAGAAAACCATCAATCACACAATGCGCAGGAAAAAAAGACAAATTGTGCAGACAAGAAACGGAAGCAAATACTGTTCAGGACTGCACTGCAAAGTGCCAGGTTGTACCGCTGGATCAAAGGCTCATCTCCACTAGGAAAGTTACAGGCACAGATGGCAGTGTCATTGCCCAGAACAAGAGTCTATTAATGAAGTAATTGATAGTTGTTTTTGCTGCCAGAAAGTTGTCACTGTGCTTCACCAACAACATCTTAACCGGATGGAAAAGACAAGAATGAGCATTCCCAACCAACCTTTAACTTTGTTGGCCCCAGCTGCTCGCACTTCAGCCTCACAATCTTTCAACATGTTTTGGAAAGCAGGAACCAGATCATTTTCCACAATTTCAGGACCCACGGTTTTCTGAAGCTTTAAAGGCAAGAGAAACTGAATGAGTAACAAAGATAGAGCGGGTTTCAATAGCAGCAATCTCTGCATTAACACGTGAACAGAGGAATCACAAAGACAACACCATCTTTCTTTTCCACGCTCGTCTCGCTGCTGCCATCAGGTAGAAGGTGCAGGAGCCTCAGGACCCACACCACCAGGTTCAATAACAGTTACTACCCCTCAACCATCAGGTAGAAGGTGCAGGAGCCTCAGGACCCACACCACCAGGCTCAAGAACAGTTACTACCCCTCAACTATCAGGTAGAAGGTGCAGGAGCCTCAGGACCCACACCACCAGGTTCAAGAACAGTTACTACCCCTCAACCATCAGGATCTTGAACTACAGGGGATAAGTACACTTAATCGATTGAGATGTTCCCACAACCAATGATCTTACTTTAATTACTCTTTATCTTGTTATTTCATACTCTTGTTATTTATTGCTATTTATTTATATTTGCATTTGTACTTTATCTTTTATTGATCCTGTTTACAGTTACTATTCTATAGAAATTGCTGAGTATGCCCACAGGAAAATGAATCTCAGGGTTGTATGTGGTGACATGTATGTACTCTGAAAATATGAACTGCAAAATTGAAAATCTGAACTGTACTTTAGCTACAGACTTCATTGCAAGATTAGTTTATATGTGATCTTGAGAATAGAAAGTGCCTTTTGTGATGGTCTGTCATTAGCAATGATAGCAGAACTTTATAAATACAATAAACTCCGTACCGTTCTAATGCAATTGTTTTCCAGTAACGGGTTGGTGCCAATTTCACAAGTGCTCTGGCAACCTTTATCTTGTTCTGGCATATTTCCCCTTCCTTTCCAGTCCTGATGAAAGGTCTTGGCCCAAAACGTCGACAGTTTATTCACTTCCTTAGATGCAGCCTGACCTGCTGAGTTCCTCCAGCACTTTTGTGTGTGTTACCTTATATGGAGCTTATTTTTGAACACGGGTTAGTTATCTTATAAAGACAGACAAGATAAAGTCTTTGCCTGTCCAAGGGTAATAATCCTGAACTGACAAAATGGCTGTGTTTTCTGTTTGCTTTTGAACACTGGTCCATCTGTAATTTGCTTTAATTTTCAATCAGGTTTACAGTTTTGAATTATGTAATTTTATCATGGGTGGCGGAGTGGAAATACATATCTACCAAGAGACATGTAAGGCGTTCCTTCCCTCCGCTAGCCTGCAGGTCACCCTTGGGCAAGGTGTAGCACCTGCTTAGCCAACCCCACGCACCCCAATCAGGGTCACGTGAAGCTATGGGGTAAGAGGAAAGAAACCCAGAGAAATGTTGCCATTGTGTTCAGATGTTTATCAATGAGTGGATACCTCATGCTCTGGTAAAGAAATAAAGGAGAGGGGAGAAAAAGGGAATGGTTAGATAAATGGTGTCCATTTAGAAACAGCATTCTTTAGTGTTACCCAGGTAAAACAGCTGTAATGAATTATCCTTGATAGTATATCCACAGGTAAACCAGATGCTTCAGTACAGAACAGAAAGATTTAATCTCAATGCTTTGGGGTGGGACCGGATTTTCCTGGCCTTAAGAGACGGAATTTTAAATTTTTAAAGAAAGGCAAAGTTGAGAAAATATTGTCGTTGATGGCTCTGAATCCGAAAGTATGGTACACAGACAACAACGTGAGCAATTGTAATCAGCTAATTTCTCAGGTCAAAAAAAACAACTAAATAATGTTATTTAATCATTAAATAATGTTTCTTAATTGTTAAATAATATTAACCTGATCGTTAATTTTTGCAATTAACCTGTGTAGGCAATGTGCCTTTATTTTGAGGATTTGGATTACACTGTGGTGAGAAAAGCACGGAGATTTCAGTTGATCCGAGTGTTTTCCCAGGCTAGGAAAGCCTAAGACTAAAGGGCATAGATTTAATTGGAGACACAGAACACAACAAGCTGTTCCGGCCCTTCAAACTGCACCGCCAGTAAGCCACCAACTTGTGCAACAATCTGCAATGACCCTTTAACATACTAACCGGAATGCTTTTGGACTGTGCGAGGAAACTGGAGCACCAGGAGGAAGCCTGAGGCAACAAGTTTTGTACTCAGAACAAAGACCATCTGGTTCAAAAACTACAAACACACAGGAGATTCTGCAGATGCTGGAAACCCAGCACAAAATACTGGAGGAACTCAGCAGGCCAGGCAGCATCTATGGAAATGAAATAAACAGTCGATCTTTCGGGCCGAGACTGCTCTTCAGGGCTATAAATCTGCTGATGACACAACTATTGTTGGCAGAATTTCAGATGGTAACAAGGAGCCGAAGAGGAGTGAGATAGATCAGCTGGTTGAGTGGTGTGGCAACAATCTGGCACTTTGTCAGCAAGACCAAGGAACTGATTGTGGACCACAGGAAGGTGAAGTTGAATCACCACCTCCCTACACCATACCTGGTTTATGTGAAGTCAGCAGTGGGAAGGAACCAGCAAGGTCCAGTCCATCAAAAGTTTAATTAAGTTAATTAATTAATGCACCACATCACAAAATTTACCACAATGACAGTAAAACCAAGGAACTGATTGTGGACGTCAGGAAGGGGAAGTCAAGGGAACACACATCAGTCCTAATCAAGGGGACTGTGGAAAGGGTGAGTAGTTTCAAGTTCCTGAGTGTCAAAGTCTCCGAGGATTGTCCTGGCTTTTCAACCTTTCGGCTCATTTTTAAACAGAACTGAAGTTCCCCTAAACTTCCTCCAGTCAAAAGTGAAAAATATCAGTGTCATCAAACTGTGCACATGCTGAATCCCCAGATCCCTGGCACTATGCCAACAAGTTTGTTCTAAACCCCTGTCACAGGATTATCCTTCAGATACACTGAAAAAGATCTGAGCTCAATTCAGACCAACTTTGTTCTATTTCAGATCCATGTTTAAAAACAGGCTAATTAAATGAATCTGGAAAGAAATCTCAGCACCTTTTGGCATGTCAGTCAATTATATTAAAAATACGCAGGTGCTTGATTTAATGATTTTTTAAAAATATATTAGAGGAACTAATCGTGTTTTCATGACTTTTGACAGAATCAGAAGGGATTCCAGCTGGAACTGAAAACTTAAAGACTAGTTTTAAAACATAAATGCACCATACCATCATACCAAAGAGATGCACTTTGTGCTTTAACAATAACACGTACTTCAGAATATTTGTCTGCCACCACATAGCGAACACGCCAGGATTTATCGTCCATTGCCTGCCGGAGGGTCGGCATCACCAACGCTTCCAGGTCTTCCTGGGGCAGCAGCTGGGCTGTGCTCACACAAGCCTCAACTGTCAAGAGCCTCACCAAATCCTGTGAAAAAGATGTTCAAACCGGGATTGAGCTGGTTCTTAATTAAAAAACAAAATTAATTTACTGAAGTTAACATTAGGAAGAACTAATCTCATCAAAAAAATCATAAAAATAAATACTGACAATATAACAATTGTTTCCCGGATGATATCCGTCAGATCACCTAGAAAGTAGCAACAGGTTTCATTACTTTGCAATGTGTGCTGGAATCTTCCCAGGATACAAGTGCTGGAGTGTATCAACATGCAACCTTTGATGGAAGCATTCCTTGGATTAGTATATTAGCAAATGTCATGACAGTGCAAAAATTTATTGATGAATCAATTTTCTTTCTCCTGCTCTTGAAGCACCACTCTCTGCTGAGTGAATCTCCAAGCTAATCACCCAAGTGGTCACTTTTCACCGTAGGATGTAGGAGCTGAATTAGGCCATTTGGCCCATCGAGTCTGCTCTGCCATTTCATCATGGTTGATCCATTTCGCCTTCAGCCCAATCTCCTGCCGTCTCCCCATATCCCTTCATCGAAACATGGAAATCTGCAGCTCTTTACAGGCCATCTGGCCCCAAAGTTGTGCAGACCAAGTAACCTGCTCGGGAAACTGCCTAGAATTCCCCTACCGCATAGCCCTCTATTTTTCTAAGCTCCATGTACCTATCTAAGAGTCTCTTAAAAAACCCTACTGTATCCATCTCTACCACCTTTGTTGTCAGTGCATTCCACACACCCACCACTCTCTAGGTGAGAAACTTACCTCTGATGTCCCCCTTATACCTACTTTCAAGCACCTTAAAACTATGCTCCCTCATGTTAGCCATTTCAGCCCTGGGAAAAAGCCTCCGGCTATCCACACGATTAATGCCTCTCATCATCTTATACGCTTCAACCAGGTCACTTCTCATGTCCTGACTAATCAAGAATCTATCAACCTCTCTGCCCTGAATATACCCAATGACTTCTCCTCTGTGACAATGAATTCCACAGATTCTCTGGCGAAAGAAATCCTTCCTCATCTCCATTCTAATTCGACAAACCTCTGTTCTGAGATTGCTTCCTCTGGTCTTAGGCTATCCCATCATAGAAAACATCCTCCCCATATCCACTCTAGAGGCCTTTCAGTATTTGACAGGTTACAATGAGATCCCTCCCCCTCATTCTTCTGAATTCAAATGAGTACAGGCACAGAGCCATCGAACGCTCCTCGTACGACAAGCCTTTCAATCCTGGACCTTTCAATCACTTTCGTGACCCTCCTTTGAACCCACTCCTGTCTTGGCACACCCTTTGTTAGATATTGGGCCCAAAACTACCTTCAATATTCCAAGTGAAGCCTTATAAAATGTGAACATTACATCCTTGTTTTGATACGCTAGCCATCATTGGTGGGGTCTGAACCTGGAGCAAGTGTGAACATCTCCTTGGCTGCAGATGTGAAGGTTTATTTCCAGGAGTCACTGGACAGTAACCAGAAGAGAAGCTTACTCAACACCAAGGAGCACACGTCCAACCGTTAACCAGAAGCTAGGTGAGGGTCAAAGTGTCCATCCCAGCTCCCCTTCAGCGTACCATTTCTATACAACTCTGGCTCCTTAGTACAGGAGGATACTGCGGACTGCGTCAAGCCTTTTGCCCGGGATACTTTAGGTTGGAGGAATATGAAAGGACACACACTGATTAAACAGTTCACTCTTCAGGCAAAAGCCTCAAGATAACCACCTTCTTGGAGGAGCACCTCCAGCTGGAGTACTGGAATGGTGTAATCATGCCAATAGATTGACAGGCACTGCTTCCATCTACTGTGGACAAAGGAACTTTATAAAGCAGGGGCTCCCAACCTGGGGCCCCTCGGTTGATGGTAGGGGGTCGATGGCGTAAAAGAGGGTTGTGAACCCCGGTTACAAAGGTGAACAGATGGTGCAGACTACGACAACAGAAACTTTGCAAGCAGGAAGTGGCATTAACAAGGCGTAGCATATTGAGTACGTAGACATATTAACCGGATACAACTCAGTTCTTTGCCACGGACACACCATCCATACTAATCTTTCCCACCTCCAGCTCATCCATACAGTAAAATGCAAGCGGTAATGTGGGGGTGGGGGGGGAGGTGTGAAATCATGCAATTGCTCCAGTGAGCGGAATGACAGACAGCCTGTTACCGGAATGAGCCAAGTGCTCTCCGTTATTTCACACACTGCCATGACGTGTGGGATACAGAGGCTCCTCAGTACAAGCAATTGATACACATGTGACTTAAAGCCAAGGTGACAGCAGCAGCTTCAGCAAGATAAATCATGACAAGCCATGGGGAATAAGATCACCTTTCTTCACTATAATCCACGCTTCCCTCATCCACGTCACCTGCATTCCCACCCCACAAGCCTTTCCAGCGCATCAGTGTCTGTAGCCCCCACCAGCCACAATAGACTCCCAGACTAATCTCAATCCTCCGCTATCTGCAAGGGGTCTCTGCCACTAATCACACCCCCCTTCACCCACCCCACCCTTCAGGTTTCCACGCCACTCATTCATCCTCGCCGCTCTCCCCGAAAGCAAGACAAGGTCTACACTCGCCCATTTGCCTCCGTTCAGGGCTGCAAACAGTTCTTGCAGGCGAAGCGGTGCTTTCCTCTCGGGGCTATTCGCTGTATCTGGAGCTCCTGCCGTGGCCTCCTCGACATCGGAGGACCAACACAAATGGGGTGGGGGGGGGGGGTTCTTCATCGAGCACCTTCTCTGGGTCCGCTGAGACAGCCAGGGTATCCCAATGGCCACCCACTTCAATTTGACTTCCCGCTGCCACCCCAGTGTCTGCTCTACAACTACATACCTGCTCATCAGAAGCCAGGGAAGTGAAGAGGGGTATAATGTCACTTTTCAAAAACTCCAGCTCCACAACCTTTGCAAATTCACCCAACTTTGATGCTGCTGCCTGGCGGACCACTGGTGTGTCATCTGAGCACAAGCTGTGGAAAAGTCTGCAGAAAGAATAAAATTAAAGGTCACATAGGAGTAGTCGCCCATTGATGCAGAACTTAACAATTCGCAAGCAGAAATACAAGCACTAAAAATTGACATTTTTGCAATTAATGTTTCTAAATCAGAAGCTAGTAAAATATTTTGCTGAACCCATCATCATTATGTGCTGCGTCATATGCTATGGGTGGTCACGGTCTTTCCATGACCCTGATTGTTCTCCGTAAAGTTTTCTACAGAAGTGGTTTGTCATTTCCACCTTCTGGGCAGTGTGTGTCTTTACAAGGTGGGTGACCCCCAGCCCATTATCAATACACTTCAGAAACTGTCTACCTGGCGTCAGGGGTCGCATAACCAGGACTTGTGATCTGCACCGGCTGCTCATCCACCACCTGATCCCATGGCTTCACCTGACCCTGATCGGGGCGGGGGCGGGGGCGGGGGTGGGGGGGGGGTGTATCTAAGGGGTGCTACACCTTGCCCAAGGGTGGCCTGCAGACCAGCAGAAAGAAGCCTTACACCTCCTTTGGTAGAGACGCATCTCCACCACACCATCCAAAAATCCAATATTTGTGGTATTCAGTTTTTATCCTGAGAAATACTTCAAGATAGCAACAGAACATAGAAATTTACTGAACATTACAGGCCCTTCAGCCCACAATGTTGTGCTGACCACGTAACCTACTCTAGAAGCTGCCTAGAATTTCCCCACCATACAGCCCTGTCTTTTTCTGAAACAACTGACTGTGTCTGAAAGTTTACACAAATGACACCACAAAAAATTTTAATTCAGGGAGTAAAGCGGCTGGAAGTGAACCCCAGATATGGGACTCCTGCACTTGGAGCAGAACAGAGCCATTGGTTGTGGACTGCAGGGGCACACAGTTACCAAAGCAACCTTCTCGTCCGACAAAACTCAAACACCTCTGAACAGGTGAAATCCTCTGCGCGCCAGATTAATCAAAATGGCCCTGAAGCAGAGCAACAGGCTTGACAAGACACGGCTCTCAAAAAGAGCACGCCTTTGTAAATGACAAGGCCACTTCAACCCCACAGCCGAGAGTAAGCGATGAGCACCACTCCACTCTGATGCACCTCGGCTTTTGCTCCTTCCTCACTAAAAACACACAAAAAACCTTCAGTTTATGTCATTAAAAACAAAAATGCCACACTTTCTGTGCTATTTTGGGGCTGATTATTCTCTAAACTAGAAACTTCTACCCACTCAGTTAAAACAAGGTCCTGTCCACCATGGTGGTAGCATCTTATCGCCAATAAAACCAAATTATACCGAAATTGGGTGGCAGGAAGGAAATACGTCCCTGCCAAAGGAGGTGTAAGGCACTCCTTCCCTCCACTGGCCTGCAGGTCACCCTAGGGCAAGGTGTAGCACCCGCTTAGCCTCCCCGATCGGGACTACGTGAAGCCGTGGGAGCAGGTGGTGGACGGTTGTATGAGCAGCAGGTGCAGATCTCAACTCCTGACACTGACACCAGGCAGACAGTCTCGGAAGCGTATTGATAATGGGCTGGGGGTCACCCGTCTTGTAAAGACACACGCTGCCCAGAAAGAAGGAGATGGCAAACCACTTCCGTAGAAAACTTCGCCAAGACAATCGCGTCCACGGAAAGACCCACGATCGTCCACACCATACGACACGGTACATAATGAGCGATACTACAGAATGTAGATTTTCTACAATAATACTGTAATATTCCTAGCTAACTTCTATCATGTTCATCTGCAGCATTCCAAGGGAGGAAAGTACTTACTGACGCAGCTCGGTCTTTACAGAGCTGGATACCCGAGGGTAGCAGACACTGAAAAGGCTGCATGCCGAAGTCCTGGACGTGAACCAGTCACCACAAGTCAGGCGCTTGACCAGTGGCACAAAGTGGACTTCTAGGTCTGCAGGAGAGTGCTCGTGGGAGATGGCTCGCAGTGAATCGATGGCTTTATCTCGTACTACCGATTTTTCCACCGTTGCCAGGTTCTCCAAGGGAGGCTGATTAGTGGGAAAGAATTAAACTGAAACACATCTTCGTTTTACTCTACCTCTAAGAAACACAATATTTAGAAACAATCTTTAAGATAAATTCTTAAATTGCTGAGAATTAGGAATTCTCATAAAGAAAATGAGACAGAGAAACATTTAAAGGTAGAACAATATAGAGCCGTGCTGGAGGACAAAAGACAAACTATCAAGAACTGTATAAATCAAAGGACATATTTTCTCAATCACAGAAATTCCCAAGATTCCTAACCAGAAAACACTGTAGTAATATTAAATGGAAATTACACTGACACGTTCCTAATTATCAGTAATTACTATTTCATCTTCAAATTAAGTACCAATAATTGTTCATCCTATGAGGTTTTAATAAGCAAATAAACATGAAGCTGCCTGTCATAATAATTTTGCCAAAGTTTGAGGGAAGTCCATGGTCATCCACTTTGTTAGAAGAAATAAAAGTGTAAACTACTTTCTAAATTGGGAGAAAATTCAAGAATCCGAGGTGCAAAGGGACTTGGGAGTCCTCGTGCAGCATTCACTAAAGGTTAACTTGCAGGCTGAGGAAGGCAAATGCAATGTTAGCAGTCATTTCGAGAGGACTAGAATATAAAAGCAGGGATGTAATGTTAAGGTTTCATAATGTATTGGTGAGGCATCATTTAGAGTATTATGAGGAGATTTGGGCCCCTCATCTAAGAAAGGAGGTGCTGACATTGTGCAGAGTTTCAAGGAGATTCACAAAAATAATACTGGGAATGGAAGGCTTGTCACGTGAGGAGTGTTAGATGGCTCTGGGCCTGTACTCGTTGGAGTTCAGAAGAATGAGAAGAGACCTCATTGAAACCTATGAAATGTTGGAAGGTCTGAATAGAGTGGATGTGCAGAGGATGTTTCCTATGGCAGGGGAGTCTAAGGCTAGAGGACACAGCCCCAGAATAGAGAGATATCCTTTTAGAATGAAAATGATGAGGAATTTCTTTAGCCAGAGGGTGGTGAATATGTGGAATTCTGGGCCACAGGTGGCTGTGGAGATCAAGTCATTGGGTATATTTAAGGCAGAGGTTGATAGGTTCTTGATAGGTTCATGGCATCAAAGGTTACTGGGAGAAGACTGGGGAGTGGGGCAGAGGAGGGGAAAGAAGGATCAGCCATGATTGAAAGACAAATTGATAAGACTCTTGATTAATCGCAGCATGGAAGGATACAGGGAGAAGGCAGGAGATTGGGGCTGAGAGGGGAAAATGGATCAATGGGCCAAATAGCCTAACTCTGCACCTATATCTTATAGAACTATTCAAACAACAACTGTGCCCACGTTTCAGTTTAGAATTGCAGGCATCACAGAGGCTCCTAGAAAACGTTTCTGAATTGCTATTTTCTGTAATACAAAGCCACGCCATCTCAGCGTTCTTCAAGAAACACTGCTAAGAGTTTGTGATATTTTATATACAGCCTCCACCCACACATGAGCGAATTGGATTCCTTACGTAAATGCTTTAAGAATTCTCTGCCTGTGCTCGCAGGTAATTTTACACAAAAAGAAAACATTTTTGAAAGGAGTATCAATACAAAAGAATGTACACACTCTACACTCAACATACTGAACGCTGGAATGTCTAATTTGGAACCACTGCAAACAATAAAGTAAAACATGGAACAGTACAGTGCAGAAACAGGCCATTCAGCCCACAATGTTGTGCTGAACCAGCTAAAAAGAAAATCAAAAACCACCAAGAACTAATCCCTCCTACCTACACTATGTCCATCTCCCTCCATCTTTCTCATACCCAGGTGCCTATCCAAAAATCTCTGAAAAGCCTCTACCATCATAGCAGTCAATGTATTCCAGGCATCCACCACTCTGATGGTAAAAAAACTTACCCCTCACATCCCCCTTGAACCTACCTACCCACTCTCACCTTTAATGCATACCTCTGGTATTAGACATTTAATTCCTGGGAAACAGATACTCCTCTCTACTTTATCTATGCACATGCTTCTCATAATTTTACAAACCTCTATCAGATCTCCCTCGGCCTCCAGCGCTTCAGAGAAAACATAAGTTTATCCAGCTCTCATGATCGCATGTCCTCTGAACGAGGCAACATTCTGGCGAGCCTCTTCCGCATCGACCCCAAAGCCCCAACATCTTTCCTATAGTGGGACAATCAGAACTGCATGTAATACTCCAGACGTGGCCCACCCAGAGTCTGATAAAGTTGCAGCACTTCCTCTAAAGCAGGCAGCATCCTGGTTAAACCTCATTGATCGAGCTACTTTGGTGGTTTCATTAATCGATTTCATTACTTTAATTCTGAATTGTCCTGTGATGAACTGATCACTGAAAATTATTTTAATTTGAACTATGCCCTGTAATAGCCTGAGGCCCTCGTTATATAATTTCAGAATCTTGTTCCCCATTACGGGTATTTAAAAACAATACAAGTATGTTATTTTAAATAAATATTTGATGCATAGGACCATTGCATCTGGGCATTAAAATCTGTGTTTTGTTTCCCCCGGTTGGGCTCATGTTGAACGTATATTTGGTCAATACAGAGCAGAGGTTTCAGTGTTCGGGGGATGGTATCAGTCCGTGTAGGTTTTCCAACAGGCTGCGCGGGTGAACCTGGATCAGGGGTAGAGTAACTACACTTCACTGTAGCAATTCTCAATGATACACCCCTCCAATATTTCAACCAGGTCCTGAAGAAGGGTCTCGGCCAGAAACATCGACCGCTTACTCTTCTCCACAGACGCTGCCTGAGCTGCTGAGTTCCTCCAGCGTTTTGTGAGAGTTGCTTTGGATTTCCAGCATCTGCAAACTTTCTCGTGCCTACAAATATGTTGGGGCAGCACAAAGCCTCATCTGCCTCAAAGATTTTATTGCAAACAATAAAAGCAGAGAGGGTTCTGTATGTGTCCATTTACCCCTCATTCAAGCAACCCATCATAACAAAGAAAGATTACAGGGACATTGCCTGGTCTGGAGGACCTGAGTTATATGGAAAGATTGAATACGTTAGGACTTCTTTTTAACTTGGAACATAGAAGATTGCAAAGAGATATGACAGAAGGAGACAAGATTATGAGGGGTTGAGATAGGGTAAATGCAAGCAGTCATTGTCCCCTGAGGTTGGATGAGACTGCAGTTGAGGGTGATATGAAGGATCTTCCAACAATGGAACAAAAACAAAAAGAATAACATTAGATCAAGTCCTTTGAGTAAACATATACTTAATTTCCTCAACAATTTTCCAAATTAAACAATGAATATTGTGGATAGCAAATTGACTTTGGAGTAGTATATACATACAACTTTCTTATTGCCCTAATCAAAGACTGGCAGGACAGTCAAGGTAAGAAGGTATAACAATAATCTTACCTCTAGTTTTTTAATGAGTCTGGCCTCCTGTGCCTTCAATCTCTCCTTCTGATACTTTTCATGTTCTTCCTTCAATTTGTCTACAATAGATCTCTTGTCAGATGCTGTCTCTGTTAGGGACGCAATCAAATCAAAGTTATAATAGGTAGCAGCTTCCAATTCAACCAATTATTTATCATTCAAAATATACACCTCAGCAGGGAGAAATCAACTAACAATTTTACTTAGTTTCTATTCATTTATCGCTACCTGAAGCTTAAGTTTCCAATTAAGATCCATCTGATTCAATGCAGTAATATCTGTCAGAATTAAATGGAAACTCTCACATACCATTTTGTTTTGTTTATCACACATGTACTGAGAGCCCCCAGTCTTAGAACAGATACCGACTAACACATGTAGGGTTCTTGGTAATGTTAACTGCTAAGGTTAATGAAATGGCGTCTCCGTAATGCTAACTGCTGATGTAATAGTTTCTCTGTAGCTGCGATATTTGGGTTTTAACTACAGATAACAGGGAACTAACCAAATGAGAGACACATTATTCTATCTTGTTTGTCTGGGAACCGAGTTTTTGTGGTTTTTCGGTCGAGGCGAGTGAGGAGGTAGAATGAGTGCGCGGAGTGCTCGGTGATCACCGGACGAAGTCTACGGGAACTCGAGGGTCCAGCGGTTGGCAACGTTTCGGCGGAGGTCATTTAGGGAGGAACACCGGAGGCGTGAGCTCCAACAATTTTGTGCACAAACTGTTAACTTTAACAAGAGTGATGCTTTTGTCTTCTATATTTGGTTTCTCTACTAACCACACAACAAAATAAGGGTTATAAAGTGTAATCATTTGATAGCTAGATAGAATTGGGGACCACGTGACCGAGGCCCCAGACTGTGAGTACTCTGCACTCATTCTTGGGGTTCTGTGGTTGGTATCGGAGATCCGTGAAGGGCTACCCAAAGTGAGTCACCCCTTGAACCAGCTTCAGTGTGGTTACCCTCCCTTGGGGAAGAAAGGGAAAGGGAAAAGGGGACGGGAGGTTGGAGAATATCTAAACCCATCGGAGCCCTTTCGACAGATGCAAAATGCGAGGAGGCTTTTCAGTCGCTGAAAGAGTTGCTGACCCAGACACCGGTGCTGGCTCTTGCAGAGCCCCGACTACCGTATGTTGTATCAGGATCAGGGCTGGTTCTGCCTGAGAAGTATCGGAGCATTGCGTTGAGTTCACTTCATGATGATTCTGGACATTTGGGGGTGGAAAAGACCTATGGTTTTTCTGGCCCTGAATGAAGTTGGAGGTTGAAGAGTACTGCAAGTGTGCATTTGCTGCATACGCCGGAAGACACTGCCTGTGCAGGCAGCTCCTCTGTCATACCTGCAGAGTGCAGGGCTCCTGGACCTGGTGTGTATGGATTTCCTGTCGAAAGAACCCGATGCCAGCAACACGGCCAATGTCTTAGTCATCACGGACCACTACACTGGATATGCTCAGGCTTTTCCTATCAAGGACCAGAAGGCGACTACGGTGGCAAAAGTGTTATGGGAGAAGTATTTCATGCATTATGGCCTTCCCCAGGCGGATACATAGCGACCAGGGATGGGACTTCGAGAGTAGACTCATCTATGAGTTACTGGGCATGCTGGGAGTTGAGAAATTGAGGACCATGCCCTATCACCTGCAGGGCAATCCCCAGCCTGAGAGGTTTAAGCTTGGGACCCTGGAGATCAGCAAGGAGAGCAGGTGGAGTTAACATATCGGGCATCTGGTTCACTGTACCCGAAATGAAGCTACTGAGTGCACGCCATATGCAGGAAGCCAAGGCGTTACTAGTGAAGGCTTGAAACATGGATTGTCCCATATAACTGCTGAAAAGGCATGTTTAATTGGGGCCCATGCAACTGTCCGAGGCTTCACCTTTAGTTTGGAGAAAGTGGGAGAAACCTAAGTCAAACTTGAGAGTAAGAACTAGTTCTACCAGGTGAGGAAAGATGGTGATGAAGGGGAACTGATGAGGTCTGTTGTCCAGAAAGAAGCAGAACTTTAAGAACTTCCTGGAAGGGGATGAAAATGTATAAACACTAAACCCATAGTGAAAATAAAGTGATCTGGGCCAGGCAACTGAAAGTGATTGAAGTGATGGAGAGATTGCAGACCAGATAATGTTCTAAGTGTCGGTTGCCAGAAAAACATTGGCAAGAACTCAAGGAAGAACGCTTCCTACTTCTTTCTAAAATTAGGACTACATTATCTGTTACATTGATAAAACCAGACAGGCTTCCGGTTACCATTGCATCTCTATTGGTAGAGTAATCCTTCAATACCGTACCATATGAATAGCCTGGATTGTGGGAGCCCAGGTCGGTCTTACAAGAGATATTGTTAAGCCTGGAAAATTGTAGCTATGGAGGAAAGATTGGATAAGCTTGGGTTGTTTTCTAGTCTTGAGATGTATAAAATTGGGAGGATTAAATGGCAGAAATGAGAAGGGCTTATTTCCTGAACAGGGGGATTAAAAAAAAAAAACTGAGGTCCATAGTAACTGCTGGTAGTATTAAAAGTATTTTCACTCAGAGGATGGTAGAGAGATCTGAAATACTTCCAAGGCATAAATTCCCCTCATATTTAAAAAGTAAATGAATATCTGAAGCGCTGTGATCAACTGGGCTACAGAGCCTGAGGTAGGACGTGGAATTAGAATGGGTAGCTCTTTTCTTGACCATCACAGATGCAATTCCCAACATATTTATTTTTATGGTTCTGTGAGCTTGGCTTAGGAAATAGGCAGGTAGGTTTTATTTTTAGAAACACAGTTTAGTTGTTCAACTAAATTTTAGAAGTGTTTATACTTGTAAACTTTCAACTTAAACTTTCTTTTATCAAGTGTTTTTGGAATGTGTCATCTCAGGTGTTTACAGAGAGAACATTTTGAGATGCAGACGTACCCTTTTTAACAAAGCAACTCAATGACACATTAGATCCTTCACCCTCAGGAAGCGATTTCCAGCTCTTTTCAGATTCAGTCCTGAAAACAAAAAGCAGAAAACTAATTTTGAGCTTAAGAGCTTGGCAGATAAATATCATATTGTCTTTGGAATTTTGCAGTGACAAAGGATCGCAGATCGACATTGTAGACTGCTTTTCTTTTCACAAATTCTGCCTGATTCCGTGCACGTTACAGCAAGCTACTCACAACATTTCTGAGCCAAATCCCACAGACTCAGGAGCACAGCAAATTTCACAGATTATCATTAAACTGCAGAATAGAATGAATTATGTCACTGGATGGAACAATCAGCTATTGAAAGAAAACCTGCTAGAAATTTAGGTAAACTTTTTGAAAACAGAAATCAAAATATCACAGGTGCTGGAAATGTAAAGAGAATGACAAAGTATTCAGCAGGTGAAGCAGTGTCTAAAAAGAGAGAAACAAAATTACTGAAATAATATTTCAAAAGTCACTGTCATTGTTTCATGCTCCACCTCCTCAGTAGAAAGTACTGTACTACTCTTTAAAGAAGTCTGCTAAATAAATGAACAACAGTCACGTGCAACCTAATTTAAAAATAAGTACTTTCAATAGGGGAGAGGCCATCCCATTATGTTTAACTTATAAAACAGTGACACTACCAGTATTCTGAGAAGTCCTTTTCCAACTAAGGCTGTATTGCCCAGTGACATTACCTTTGTAGAGAAAGTGGTTCAGCCTTGGGCTTCTCAGCAGCAATGGAGGAAGGGGTTTTGATTTGTGGTTTGGTGGAACTGGACACTTTGCTTAGTTTTGCTGGAGTCCTTTTAATCGATCCATCACAGGACTGGTAATACAAGAGAAAGAAAACGGTGAAATGTTCAAAGGTTCATTTTATTGTCAAAGTATGCACGTACAACTCTGATACTTGTCTTCTCCAGATAGCCCTGAAATACAGAAAGACCATGAGAGTTGATGAAAGAAAAGACACCAACTCTCCCCACCATCAGTACGACAAAGAAAAGAAACAATAACAATCTCCGACCCCCTCGCCTGCAAAACAGACCAGTCACAGTAACATCGAAACCCCCAACCCCACGTTACACACAAAATATTTACAGCTCACCCACCCACCAACCAGCCACAATTAACAAAACACCAAAACCTGAAGGAAACCAATATGAAGTACAGTCCAAAATGCACATATGTCTCAGGATATTGGAAACAGCTTTCCATCGGCATACGAAGACAGTGGCTGCAAATTCAACAAATCAGCAAAAGCATTTTCAACTTAATCAATCCAATTTTAGTTGGTAAATTAATCAAGGCTGACAACTGAAAATATTCAGAGGATGGCAAATCAATTTGGCTAAATGCTGTAAAAAATAAATTGTAAAGCCTGCAACAATTCAGATTTCTCCAAACTTTCAGAAAGCATTGCCTCCTGCTGCTTTAACATAGCAGATACAAAGCAGGAGAATAGCAGCAATTGGGGAGAGACAACCGAACGCACTATTGCATACTTTTCAAAGACTTTTGAAAGTCAGAAGCAATATAGCAATGCAAAGGGCCTTAAGAATGAGTTGAGGGTGATATAAAGGATTTTCCAGCAATGGAACAGAAACAAAAAGAATAAAGGTAGATCAAGTCCTTTGAATAATCATGTAATTTCCTCAAACACCAGGAAATCTGCAGATGCTAGGATTTCAAGCAACACACATAAACATTCACCAGCAACTTTTATGTGTGTTATTGAATTTCCTCAAAAATTTTCCCAAATTAAACAATGAATATTGTGGATAGAAAATTGATTTTGTAGTAGTATTATACATACAACTTTCTTATTGCCCTAATCAAAGACTGGCAGGACAGTCAAGGTAAGAAGGTGCGACGATAATCTTACCCTTAGTTCGTTAATGAGCCTGGCCTCCTGTGCCTTCAATCTCTCCTTCCGAAGCTTCTGCCCTTTCTTCAATTTGTTTACAACAGGTTCATGTTTCCTCAGATCATCTTTCAGTGCATGAATCCTGCCCTCGATGTCACTCTGCTCAGATGCTTTCTCTGTTCGGGATGCAATCAAATCAAAGTTATAATAGGTAGTAGCTTCCAATTCAACCAATTATTTATCATTCAAAATACATACCTCAGCAGGGTGAAATCAACTAACAATTTTTGCTTGCGCCTCGGCGAACGAAAACATACTTGGTCTGTTGTAAGTCCATGGGCAGGAAAGCGGGTGTTGATCCGTGGTGGGACGTCGGGACTGGAGCAAGTGTTCCAAGCCGCTCCCGGAGTTTTCTTAATGGAATTTGTACATTTTTGCCTTCTTTCGTGGAGCCTCCGCCACGCTATCAGGATATCACGAGTGATTGCCGATTGCGTCGTCTCTGATCTGGGCCGACATTTACGTGCCAGGAAGCACCTAATTAATTAGCTTGTTTATTTTGGCTTTTTTTTCTTACAGATGTGCTGTGTGCCTCCCGACTACCGCTACACCCCTGCATGCTTCGCGGCCCGGAGGTTGGGGACACTGCCGAATATTGATGATTGCGATAGTCTGTACACTTATCTAATCTGATTGGTCACTTTGATGCAGCACAGGCTACGCTGAAAACGCCGTGCATGGCGGGGGGACTACACA
The DNA here is from genome assembly GCF_030028105.1 of Mobula birostris. Taxonomy (NCBI): domain Eukaryota; kingdom Metazoa; phylum Chordata; class Chondrichthyes; order Myliobatiformes; family Myliobatidae; genus Mobula; species Mobula birostris. Next base: position 44,577,507 of record NC_092379.1, read on the forward strand.
CATGTGCACTCGGCAGAATGAACGGAACTGAACCCCCGCAACCCAGAAACAATCTCTCTTTACAAATGGCTTTTTAGTGAAAATATTGCTATATTACCATTATCCTAATTAGTATTACTTTTATAATGCTCACATAACAGTACTTGTGTATTTATTTTTGATTTTTCTTCGAGATCTACTGGGAAAGTCTCAAAGATCGACTGATCGATCGTGATCGACAGGTTGGCGAGTCCTCAGTCTAGCCTTTTCTGCACAACCCATTGAAGCACTGACGAATCAAAAATCTATCAACCTTTATTTTATACTGAATGGCTTGGCCTCCACTGCTGTCTGTGGTAATGAATTCCCTTTATTTTATACTGAATGGCTTGGCCTCCACTGCTGTCTGTGGTAATGAATTCCAGTTTCACTGCCCACATCCTGAAGTAATTCTTCTTCATTTCTGTTCTAGATGGATATCCCTCTTCTCTGAGACTATGCACTCTGGTCACAGATGCCTCCACTATAGGAATAAATTGAATTGAATTGACTTTATTTCTTACATCCTTTACATACATGAGGAGTAAAAATCTTGACGTTACCTCTCCATCTAAACGTGCAATGTGCAATCATAGTAATTGATAATAATCTATAATAAAGAGAACAGTGAATGCAATATAGAATACACTTAGATCAGAGTAAATTAATTAGTCTGATGGCCCGGTGGAAGAAGCAGTCCCGGAACCTGTTGGTCCGGGATTTTATGCTGTGGTACCACTTCCTGGATGGTAGCAGCTGGAATACATTATGGTTGGGGTGACTTGGTTCCCCAATAATCCTATGGGCCCTTTGTACACTTCTGTCTTTGTAAAGGTCCTGAATCATGGGAAGTTCACAACTATAGATGCACTGAGCTGTCTGTAAAGTCCTGCAATTAAGGGAGGTACAGTTCCCATGCCAGTCAGGATGCTCTTAATTGTGAGAATGTAGAAAGTTTTTTTTGGATTTTGGGGCTGAAGCCAAACTTTGCAAACTGTCTGAGGTGAAACAGGCACTTTTGTGCCTTTTTCACCACACAGCTGCTGTGTACACACCACATGAGGTCTTCGAAGATGTGGATGCTAGCTACCCTCTCAACCCCAGATCCACTGATGTCAATAGGTCCTAGCCTGTCTCCATTCCTCCTGTAATCCACAACCAGCTCCTTTGTTTTTGCGACCTTGAGGGAAGGGTTCTTTTCTTGACACCACTGTGTCATTTTGGCCACCTTGTGTCATATGGCGGTGGCTGGGAACGGGCCCAAGTGCAAGACACAGACACTGAACTACTAGGGACAGGACTAGGATACAGGGCGATGGCAAGGACACGGACAGGAAAACCAGGAACCTGGAACAGGACTGAATAAGAGAGCTAGGAGCCCGGGCTTGGTCTCCGAGCCATAAACTGGACAAGGACCCAGTACCTGGGTCTTGCCTCTGGCTCGGACCCCAGAACTAGGCAAGTATGAGGCTTGGCAGGCAGGCAGGACGACGCTGGACTTTTCAGGCTTGAGGCTAGAGACTAGAGGCAAGGCTTGGCAGGAGGCGGGAGGCTGGAGTCTTCAGGCTTGAGGCTAGAGGCCAGAGACTTGGCTTGGCTTGGCTAGAGGCTAGAAGCCAGAGACTTGGCTTGGCTTGGCAAGAGGCTAGAGGCTGGCGTCTCCAGGCTTGGGGCTAGACAGGAGGCTGGCGTCTCCAGGCTTGGGGCTAGACAGGAGGCTGGCGTCTCCAGGCTTGGGGCTAGACAGGAGGCTGGCGTCTCCAGGCTTGGGGCTAGACAGGAGGCTGGCGTCTCCAGGCTTGGGGCTAGACAGGAGGCTGGCGTCTCCAGGCTTGGGGCTAGACAGGAGGCTGGCGTCTCCAGGCTTGGGGCTAGACAGGAGGCTGGCGTCTCCAGGCTTGGGGCTAGACAGGAGGCTGGCGTCTCCAGGCTTGGGGCTAGACAGGAGGCTGGCGTCGCCAGGCTTGGGGCTAGACAGGAGGCTGGCGTCGCCAGGCTTGGGGCTAGACAGGAGGCTGGCGTCGCCAGGCTTGGGGCTAGACAGGAGGCTGGCGTCGCCAGGCTTGGGGCTAGACAGGAGGCTGGCGTCTCCAGGCTTGGGGCTAGACAGGAGGCTGGCGTCTCCAGGCTTGGGGCTAGACAGGAGGCTGAAGTCTCCAGGCTTGGGGCTAGACAGGAGGCTGGAGTCTCCAGGCTTGGGGCTAGACAGGAGGCTGGATTCTCCAGGCTTGGGGCTAGACAGGAGGCTGGAGTCTCCAGGCTTGGGGCTAGACAGGGGGCTGGAGTCTCCAGGCTTGGGGCTAGACAGGGGGCTGGAGTCTCCAGGCTTGGGGCTAGACAGGGGGCTGGAGTCTCCAGGCTTGGGGCTAGACAGGGGGCTGGAGTCTCCAGGCTTGGGGCTAGACAGGGGGCTGGAGTCTCCAGGCTTGGGGCTAGACAGGGGGCTGGAGTCTCCAGGCTTGGGGCTAGACAGGGGGCTGGAGTCTCCAGGCTTGGGGCTAGACAGGGGGCTGGAGTCTCCAGGCTTGGGGCTAGACAGGGGGCTGGAGTCTCCAGGCTTGGGGCTAGACAGGGGGCTGGAGTCTCCAGGCTTGGGGCTAGACAGGGGGCTGGAGTCTCCAGGCTTGGGGCTAGACAGGGGGCTGGAGTCTCCAGGCTTGGGGCTAGACAGGGGGCTGGAGTCTCCAGGCTTGGGGCTAGACAGGAGGCTGGAGTCTCCAGGCTTGGGGCTAGACAGGAGGCTGGAGTCTCCAGGCTTGGGGCTAGACAGGAGGCTGGAGTCTCCAGGCTTGGGGCTAGACAGGAGGCTGGCGTCGCCAGGCTTGGGGCTAGACAGGAGGCTGGAGTCTCCAGGCTTGGGGCTAGACAGGGGGCTGGAGTCTCCAGGCTTGGGGCTAGGCAGGGGGCTGGCGTCGCCAGGCTTGGGGCTAGGCAGGAGGCTGGAGTCTTCAGGCTTGAGGCTAGGCCAGAGACAAGGCGAGGCTGGAGGCTGGAGACTTGAGGCGAGATGAGGCTGGGGGCTGGGGGCAGGAGATTTGAGGCGAGGCTGGAGGCAGGAGACTTGAGGTGAGGCGAGGCTGGAGGCTGGAGGCAGAAGAGTTGAGGCGATGCTTGGCAGGCTCCTCCTGGGCTGGGCGTGGATCTCCTGGGCAGGGCGCGGATCACCACCCGACAGAGACAAGGGACAGGAATGGACAGAAACAACACCCGGTAATGGCAAGACGGCCTGGCTTACCTGGGCAGAGGCAAGGGACAGGAAGGGAGCTAGGTACAGGGTGGCTCCAGGACAAGCCTGCTGGCAAGACGAGGTGAGTTTACCAGCAAGACAAGGCAAGGCTTCTGGCAAAGCAAGGCGAGACGAGAACTTCAGGCGAGGCGAGGGTTACCGGCAAGACAAGGCAGGGCTTCAGGCCAGGAAACAGAAGGCAGGAGATGGGATACAAGGAGTACGGACAAGAACAATTCAGCAGTCACGCCTGGGTCTCTGAAGGTATTTATGCAGCCAGCCCCAACGAGCATCAGCTGCCTCAATTAGCTCAACAAGAACAGAAACAGGGTAGATAGGAAAACCTGGAGCAAGTGTCGATGGACCGGGCCGTGAACCGGAATATGGACTTCACGGACCGGACCATGACACCTCGTTATTGTTTGAGATAAGGCCACTCAATGCAGAGTCGTCGGCAAATGCAATTAGCAGATAAGAGCTGTGGGTGACGATGCAGTCGTGGTTATATAGGCAGTAAAGGACAGAACACAGCCCTGAGGGGCTCCTGTAATGAGAGTCAGAGGGGTAGAGGTGAGGGAGTCCACTCTTACCACCTGCTGGTGGTCTGACGGGAAGTTCAGGATACAGCTGCACAAGACAGTGTCAAGATCGAGGTCTCTGAGCTTCTTGTCAAGGCTGGATGGAATTATGCTGAACTGTACTCCAAGAACAGCATTCTCATACAAGCAATCTTCTTCTCCAGATGTGTAAGGACTGTGTGTTGAACAGTGGTTATTGTGTCATTTGTCGATCAGTTGTGTCGGTAGGTGAATTGTAGGGGGTCCAGTTTGGGTGGTAGCAAGCTGCAGATGTAATCCTTGACCAGCCTCTCAAAGCATTTGCTTATTATTGGAGTGAGTGTGACGGGACGCCAGTCGAGGCATGTTACCTTGGTCTTTTTTGGTACAGGGACAATGTGGATAATTTGAAGCAGGAGGGCACTCTGTACTGGTAGGACGAGAGATTAAACATCTTCTCGACATCCACTCTATGTTGGTATTTCAATATTCAATAGGCCTCAATGAAATTCCCCCTATTTCTAATCAACTCCAGTGAGTACAGGCCTAGAGCCACCAATCACACCTCAAGCATCAACTTTTATTTTCACCAGTCAATCCCATGAGTTTCTTTAGACCCTTTCTAATGCCAGGATATCTTTTTTGAGTTAATGGGCCCACAACTGCTCACAATACTCTAAGTGTGGTCTGACCAATGCCTTGTTGAACCTCAGCATTAAATCTTTCTTTTGTATACTTGTCCTCTTGAAATGGTTGATAATGTTTGATTTGTCTTCCTTACCACAAACTCAATCTGCAAGGTAACCTTTGGGAGCCCTACAGGAGGACTCCCAAGTCTCATTGCACATCCGCTTTTTTTTTAAATTTTTAACCTGCTTAGAAAATAGCCTACTCCATTATTGCTTATATGCATGATCATACAGTTCCCGGCATAATATTCAATCTGGCACTTCTTTGTCCATTCTCTGAATCTGTCTGTCGTTCTGCAGATTCACTGATTCCGCAACACTACCTGTCCCTCCACCTATCTTCGAATTTTCAATCACCACCTCCATTTCCATCACATTGTCAGTCAGGAAGTGCAGTTACTGCAAATTCCCTCATATGAAGTTATCAGTGACACCAACCGACTCCCTGATCTCCCAGATTCTCAGGCAGAATATGTCTCTGCCATAACTGGCATTGCAGCTATGCAACAGGGAGAGGAATTCTGAAGAAAAGCTCTGAAATTTGACTTCCCAGAGTACACCTCACCTCAGATGCCATTTCTCTGATTCACAGTCTGACTTGTTTCTTGCTTCCTATATGTTTCTCCAATGCCCTGTCCAATTTCAGCTTCCTAAATCTTACATATGACTCCTCTTACTTTTTTAAACAAATACAATGCTAATTTTTATAGATGCATCATAGAAAGCATATGAAAGTTGTCCTGTCCAAGACCGAAAGAAGCTGCAGAAGATCGTGAACACAGCGCAGCACATCACACAAACCAATCTTCCGTCCGTGGACTCACTTTATACCGCACGCTGTCGGAACAGTACTGCCAGGATAATCAAGGACACGATCCACCCAGCCAACACACTCTTCGTCCCTCTTCCCTCCGGGAGAAGGTTCAGCATCCTGAAGACTCGTACGGCCAGATTTGGGAACAGCTTCTTTCCAACTCTGATAAGACTGCTGAACGGGTCCTGACCCGGATCTGGGCCGTACCCTCCAAATATCCGGACCTGCCTCTCGGTTCTTGTACACTACCTTACTTCCCATTTTTGTATTTTCTATTTATGATTTATACTTTTTTTAACATATACTAATTTTAACTATTTTTAATATTTAATATTTGTCATCCAGGGAGTGTGAAGCGCAGAATCAAATATCGCTCTGATGATTGTACGTTCTTGTACCAATTATTTGGAAACAATGAAGTATAAAGTACAATATCTTTCATCTTCCTAAGTTCCTGAAAGTCCCCGTCCTTCTCTACCTTCCTAACATGGACCAGGAATTCTGGAATTCTGATCGACTGGACTGTGAGTGACTCTGACATGTCAGATGGACTTAATGGGAACATTGACTCCCAGACTACTCTCTAAGATTCCTTTCCAATTCTCATGTAGCTTGCCATCCACAAATTTACATTCATCTACCTGTAGGTCTATCCTTATCAATAACCATCTGAAACCTTTCAGATTTATAATCCTTAAATCTTTCCCAATTAAACTGCAATCAGCTCTATTGGCTTATTACTGAAAACTAAGTGAAGTGTGTCCCCCTCCCTGGTGACCATCTACATGCTGTTTCAGGAAACCTTTCTAAAGACACCTAACAAATAATGCCCCATCCAAGCCTCAGGCAGTAAGGGAGCCCCAGTAATTCTGGGGAGATTAATCACCCCAGTAGAGCAACTCTATTGATATTTTATCAGACCCTAACCTGCTGACATATCTGTTAATCTCTCTTACTGTCTATTGGTAGGCCTACAGTATCATCCCATTACAGTGATTGCACCTTCCGTATTTCTGACTTCTACCTACATTGTCTTACTGGATGAGCATCTTGGAGGACCTCGACTTTGTGACATTCTGCCTGATCAGCAGTGCAGCTCTCCAACATCATTCACCTCTCTCTGGACTGTTTGAATCATCTGAATCCTAGAATGCTTAACCATCAGTCCTGCCCTTCTCTCAGCTAGATCTTTGCAATGGCTAACTCACTGTTTCACATAGTAATCCTGTCTCCAAGTATGGCTGCCCTAACTTTTCCACACCTTTCCAGAATTACAAGACAGGGCAATAAAATCCTGATTGGCTAACATGCATCCACAGTCCTGTTATCTACAGCCATAAACCAAACATTGCTGCTACAGAGAAACCATTACTCCAGCAGTGAACATTACAAAAAACCATGACATTAGCAGCAAACCCTCACAGCTCATTACAATAGGAAGCATCCTCTCCATACCCACCCTATCTATTCTTTTCAACATTCGGTAAGTTTCAATTAGATGAACCGTATTCTTCTCAATTCCGGTGAGTACATCCGAAGGTTGCCAAACGTTCCTCATATGTGAACCCCTTCATTCCAATAATCATCCTCGTGAACCTCCGCTGGACTGTCTCCAATGACAACACATACTTTCTAAGATATGAGGCCCAAAACTGTTGTCAGTACTCCATGTGAGGCCTGGCTAGTGACATATAAAGGCACAGAATTATCTCTTTGCTTTTGTATTCTGTTCCCCTTGAAATGAATGCCAACATTGCATTTACCCTCTTTACCACAGACTCTGCCTATGAAATAACTTTTTTGATGTCTTTCATGAGGACATCTATGTCCCTCTGCACCTCTGATGTTTGAACCTTCTCGCCATTTAGATAATAGTCTGCACTATTGCTCCTTTTACCAAAATTCATTATCATACCTTTCCCAACACTGTATTCCATCTGCCACTTTTTTGCCTATTCTTCCAAGTTCTCTAAGTCCTGCTGCAAACACATTGCTTCCTCAGCATTACTTACCCCTCCACCTACCTTCATATCATTTGCAAACTTTGCCACAAACCCTTCAATTCGATTATCTAAATCATTGATAAACAATGTGAAAAGTAGCAGTCCCAATACAGACCCCTGAGGAACACTACCAGTCAGTGGCAGCCAACCACAAAAGGCCTCTTTAATTCTCACTTTCTGCCTCTTGCCTGTCAGCCATTCCACTATCCATGCGAGTATCTTTCCTGTAACGCTCTAGGATTTTATCTTGTTATGCAGCCTAGTGTGTGGCACCTTATCAACATCTTCTGAAAATCCAAGTAAGTGACATCCACATTTTTCACATTGCTTGTTACTTCCTTAAAGAATTCTAACCGATTTATCAAGGAAGATTTCCCTTCATAGAAATCATGCTGACTGTGACATATTTTAGCATTAGTTTCCAAGTACCTCGAAACCTCATTCTTAATAAAACTCCAACAATTTTCCAACCACTAGGGTTAGGCTAACTGGCCTCTTTTTTTTTTCCTTTCTCCCTTCTGAAAGAGTGGAGTGACATTTTCAATCTCCCAGTGCTCTGGGACCATGCCAGAATCAAGTGATGCTTGAAAGATCATGGCCGTTATCTCATCAGCAACCTCTCTCAGGAATCTGAGATGCAGTCTCTCTGGTCCTGGTCACTTACCCACCTTAAATCCTCTGAGTTTTCCCAACAGTTTTTGTTTTCTTTTATTAACAATGGCATTTACTCCTGCTCCCTGACATGCACAGATCTCTGGAACATAGCTAATATCTTCTACAGTGAAGACAGATGTGAAGTCCTCATTAAGTTCATCTTCTATTTTTTGTCCCCCATTTTTATCTCACCAGCATCATTTTCCATTGGTTTAATATCAATCATCACCTCCCTTTTACTCTATATATAACCCAAAAAACATGTGTATCCTACTTTATAGGTACTCCTGTCAATGTGAGATCATCCTTTTCTGTGCAACATAGCTATCCTGCACCTTGTGCAAAATTCCCAGAAACCTCAGCCACCTCTGCTCTGCTGTAATCCCTGCCAGTATCAACTTCCAATTCACCTGGACAAGGTCCTCTCTCATGTCTCCGTAAATCCCTTTATTCAATTGGGATACCGATATATGTGAGTAATGCTTCACCCTCTCAAATTGCAGTATGAATTCAATCATATTATGATAACTGCCTCCTAAGGGGTTCCTTCACATTAAGCTCCCTTATGATATTGGGGCTATTACTTGACATGCAGTCCAAAGATAGGTTTTCACCGAGCAGGCTCAAGCACAAGCTGCTCTAAAAGCCATCTCATAGGCATTCAACAAATCCCCTCTCCTGTGATTCAACACCAACCTGATTTTCCCAATCCCCTTGCATATTGAAGTCTCCAATACAATTGTGTCATTACCCTTATTATCAGAATAAAATAGTTTGTTAACGTAGCAGCAGCCGTTCAATTCAATACATAAGATAGAAGAAGAAAAAAAAACAAAATAAAATAATAAATAAACAAACAAACAAATAAATAAATAACAGTATAGGAAAACTGATTAGATTAACATCATGCAAAAACACAGAAATAATATACATTTAAAAAGTGAGGTAGTGTCTAAGGGTTCAAAGTCCATTTAGGAATTGGGTGGCAGAGGGGAAGCTGTTCCTGAAACGCTGAATGTGTGCTTTCAGGCTTCTGTACCTCCTACCTGGTGGAATTATTTAGAAGAGGGCATGTCCTGGGCACTGGAGGTCCTTATTATTTGATGCTGCCTTTCTGAAACAGTGCTCCTTCAAAGATCTTCTGGGTACATTGTAGGCAAGTACCCAAGACGGAGCTGACTCAACTTACACCCTCTGCAACTTCTTTCCGTCCTGTGCAGTAGCACCTTCCCCACCCCACCACCCCCCACCCCTTACCAGACAGTGGTGTAGCCTGTCAGAATACTCTCCACGGTACATCTATAGACATTTTTGAGTGTATTTGTTGACATACCAAATCTTTTTAAATTCAAAATTATGTATAGCTGCTGTCTGGCCTTCTTTGTAAATGCATCAATATGTTGTGACCAGGTTAGATTCTTAGAGATCTTGACTTCCATGAACTTGAAACTGCTCAGTCTCTCCATTTCTGATCCCTCTATGAGGATTGGTATGTGTTCGTTCGTCATACCCTCCTGGAAGTCTACAATCAGCTCTTTCGTCTTATTGACATTCAGTGCCAGGTTGTTGCTGTGGCACCACTCCACTAGCTGGCATATCTCACGCCTGTAGGACCTCTCATCACCACCTGAGATTCTACCAACAACGATTATATCATTAGCAAATTTATAGATGTTATTTGAGCTATTGCTAGCCACACAGTCAAGAGTGTAGAGAGAGTAGAGCAGTGGGCTAAGCACACAGCCCTGAGGTGCACCAGCGTTGATTGTCAGCAAAGCGAAGAGGTCATCACCAATCCGCACAGATTGTGGCTTTCTGGTGAGGAAGTTGAGGATTCAATTGCAGAGGGAGGGACAGAGGCCCAGGTTCTGCAACTTCTCAATCAGGATTATGGGAATGATGGCATTAAATACTGAGCAATAGTCTTGTCATCAGTGTTTGTGTTGTCCAGGTGGTCTAAAGCCATGTAACGAGCCATTGAGATTGCATCTGCCTTTGAACTATTGTGGCTATAGGCAAATTTCAATGGATCCAGGATCTTGCTGAGCCAGGAGCTCAGTCATGTCATGACCAACCTCTCAAAGCATCTCATCACTGTAGATGTTAGTGCTACCAGACCATAGTCATTAAAGCAGCTCACATTATTCTTCTTAGGCACTCATATAATTGTTGTCTTTTTGAAACAAGTTGGAACATTTGCCCGAAGCAGTGAGAGGTTGAAAATGCCCATGAATACTCCCACCAGTTGGTTGGCACAGGTTTTCAGAGTCCTAGAAGGTACTCCATCGGGACCATCCACTTTGCGAGAGTTCACTCTCTTTAAAGACAGCTTAACATTGGCCTCTGATACAGGAATCTTCCTCCTTGCCCTCCAAACTCCCTAACATATTTATGCATGCAGCACTGTCTCTGAGTCCAAATCCTTCCCCTTTGGTAAATACTGAAGCAAAGTATTTATGATGTATTTCACTCATATTCTGCACATCCAAGCAAATGATTCTCTTTTTATCCTTGAGGTGTCCTACCCTCTCACAAGTTACCTTGAGATTCACCTTAATTCTACTTGCCAATGACTTTTCATGGCCCCTCTTGGCTTTCATAAATTTCCTTTTTCAGTTCATTTTCTGAAATCAGTATAACTTTCATATATTCCATTTGATCCTAACTTCCAAAACTTGACATACTTTTCCTTTTCCTTCTTGACTAAATTTATCACTTCTGTGGGCATCCAGGTTTCCCTTCTCTTTCCATCCCTGTCCCTCCCTCCAAGAGGAATATACCTTTCCTGTACTTTACGTTTATACTTTATACTTTATTATCGCCAAACAATTGATACTAGAGTGTACAATCATCACAGCAATATTTGATTCTGCTCTTCGTCCTCCCTGGAGTGCAAATCGATAGTAAATATTAAAAATTTAAATTATAAATCATAAGTAGAAAATAGAAAAGGGAAAGTAAGGTAGTGCAAAAAAACCGAGAGGCAGGTCCGGATATTTGGAGGGTAGGGCCCAGATCCGGATCCACAGAGATCAATTGCAAAGAGATGTACTCTGTGCAATTGATCTTTAAGCACTTTCCCCATGTCTGATATGGATTTTCCAGAAGAAAAGTTATTTCCAATTAACCCTTCTGAGTCCCTGCATAATGCCCTCATAATTTGCCTTCTCCAATTAAAATTATCCCATCCTCATCTATAACTATCTTGAAAGTGAGGGAGTTGTGGTCTCTGTCAGCTAACTGCTCACCCAGTGAGAGGGCAGTCACCTGAATAGACTCATTACCCAACACTAGGTTGTAGTACAATCCCATTAGTTAGATTGCACCCTTCCTGTTCTTGCGTTCTACCCAAATGGACTCAACGTTTGAACCCTCCTCTAGTTCTCCCTTGAGTGCAGCTGTAATATTGTCCCCGACTGGTAGTCCAACTCACTCCTCTCTTACCTCCTTCTCTATCTTTTCAAAAACTTCAAAAGCCTGGTAGATTAATCACGCAGAAATTACTACCTTCTCTTCACCCTATTTCCTGTCTCTATATGCTCAGTCTGTAGAACCTCATCCTCTTTTTTGGCAATGACATTGTTGCCATTATGCACCACGAGCTTTGGCTGTTCACTCTTCCCCTTGAGAATATCCTGCAGCCACCCTGATACATCTGGACCCTAGCACCCGGGAGGCAACACAGCATCCTGGAGTCTTTATTGTGTGCACAGTATCTCCTGTTTGTACCACTAACTATCAAGTTCCCAATCACTAAAGCACTGCATGAGTTTACGTTTCCCTGCCACAAAGGAACCACCAGGGTTTCAAAATCTCATTTATAACTTAAAAAAAAATAATTGAATCACTACTACTACTACTACGTCAACTCAGGCCTAGGGGGCCTGCGTCGGGCACTTCTCCCTCTCCCTCATCAGTCTGTTCAGTTCATCTACACTAGCTGCGCCGCTGTCTTCTCGGAACGTGTTGGCCATAGTCTTGGGAGGGTGCCCAGGGTTCATCCTCCCGTGCTTGGGCTCCCATATGATGACTAGGCTGGCAGATAGCTTGGGGTGGCGTAGACAGTACCCCGCTAGTTCCAGTCTTCTCGCCTCGATTTTAGTGGTGACCATCGGTAGGTTGTTATAGAGCTCGAGGTTCATCATGTGCTGTTGCCAACTCACGTCAAGAGCCATCCGGAGCATTCGTGTATCGCAACCATCTAGAGACTTTCACATCGTCTTGGTGAGTGTCCACGTCTCGCATCCGTACGTGAGAATGGACTTTATAACTGCAATGAAAATCCTCTTTTTCAGCCCTCTGGTCAGGTTCGACTTCCAGATTTCCTTCATGTCGTTCGCAGCCCTGCATGCCAGTGCCTTCCATGTCTTTATGTCTTTCTTTATGTCATTGAATCAGGTACAGGCAAACGTTACCAAAATTTTTGGTGGACTCGTGCTGACTGGCGAATAGTCGGTGACTGCATTGGTTTCCTTCCAGAGACTAAAGGCGAGTTGGATGGTCCGTTCACTGGCCACAAGGTACTGTCCTTCGTGTACCTGGGAAACAGGAGGAAAGTGGCGATATGAGGTAATGCAGTTACTGTGGATATGGTCAGGACCAAACCAATAACAGTTATCTCCTGCAGAGACAGAGCCCAAGTTCACGGTCAGAATGCGAAGTTCGGTCTAGGATGAAGAGCAGTGAGAGCTAGTGCCTGATTCCGGGAGCAAATCTCAGCGATCCCAGGACCAGTGTAGTTGTCAAATTGTGTCTGGTTGGGAATATTTTACTGTACATTTGCAAATTGCGGTATTGCCATTGTGTGCTGTTCTGGGTCTGGGGAGGAGCTCTGAGTGGAACTGCAATTATACCTTATTGCAGACCGCACTGGTTTCCTTCCAGAGATCAAAGGCAAGATAGAGGGTGTGTTCACTGGCCACAAGTTACTGATATTTGTGTATATGGGTGACAGAAAGAAAGAGGCCTCTTTCCTAATTCTATACACTCAGTATGTAGGATCTCTTCTCAGTTTTTGACAATGACATTGGTGCCAATTTGCAACAGGACCTCTGGCTTTTCACCCTTCCTCTTGACAATATCCTACAGCCGCACCTCTACACCCTGGACTCCAGCACCAGGGAGGCAACACACCATCCTTGTGTTTATTTTGCTGCCACAGAATCTCCTGCCTGTCCCCACTAAGTACTGAGTCTCCTGTCACTACCACGCTGCCTGACTTTTACTTTCCCTGCCACAGGGGAACCACCAGGATTCCTTCGTCTCGCTTTTAACTTCAAGAATTCATAGAATCAGGTACATGCAAAAGTTTCCAAAAAGTGTTAGTGGACTCAGGCTGACTGTTTGAGAACCTCGCTTAAAAACTGCTACACTCTTGATATTGAAGATCACGGAGGTATTGTCTACAGGCCAAGTGTTGCATGGAGCACATAGAAGGTGACCGCACTGATTTCCTTCCAGAGTCCAAAGGCGAGCTGGATGGTGCAGACATTGGGTGTAGGACACTGTTGCTTGTGTACATGGATGACATTTATATATGGAATACATAAAAAAAAATAGTACCCCTGTAATACATTTAAACCATAGGGCATATGCAAACATGAGAGCTATAGTCAAGTGGGAAATTGTGATTGCCAAAGACAGGTTGAGAAGGATATTCCTGATAATGATAACATTAATCCCAAGAGACTTTGTCAGTACTTTAGCCGCAAAAGAAACGTTAAGTGGGAAGTTAATTGTATTTGGAATAACAGTAGGGTATTAAATTATGCAGAGAAGGACATAACAGATACTCTCAACTCTTATTTTGCTGAAGTGCTCACCTGCAAAGATGTTAGCAATACACCTGTAAGTTTAGAGAAAAATAAAGTTCCTTAAAGTGACTCAGAGATCTTAGAAAGTGAAAAGCCTGAAAGTTATTAAATCTCAGTGTCAGACAACATATATCCAAGGGTACTTAAACTAGTCTATGATTGAAAATACAAAGGCCTAACAAGAATTATTCAAAATTCTCTTAAGATTGGTAAAATCCTGAAGGTCTTGAAATAGGCTAACATTTTACTGGTATGTAAGAAGGGTGACTGCGCTGACCCTTGTAACTATGGACCAGTAAATTTAACGTGTATTGTGGGTAAGATAAGGGAAACATTAATAAAGAACGAGTTGTAAAATCATCTGATAAGAACAGGCATGCAGCTAGTGGGAGTATAGTATCCTTGTCAGGTTGACTGCCAGTAACTAGTGATGATCCGCAGGGGTCGGTGTTGGGACCAATTCTTTTTATGCTGTATATAATGATTTAGATGATGAAATAGATGTCTTTGTTGCCAAGTTTGCAGATGATACAAAGATTGGCAGAGTGGCAGGTAGTGTTGAGGAAACAGGTAGGATGCAGAAGGACGTAAAAGGATGCAGAAGGACTTAGGCAGATTAGGAGAATGGGCACGAAAGTTGGCAAATGAAATATAATGTTAGAAAAGGCACGGTCATGTACTTTGGTAGTTGAAATAGATGTGCGAACTATTTTCCATATGGGGAGAAAATCCAAAAATCAGAGATGCAAAAGGACTTGGGAATCCTTGTGCAGAACATCCTAAGGGTTAACTTGCAGATTGAATTGGTGGTGAGGAAGACAAATGCAATGTTAGCATTCATTTCAAGAGGTCGAGAGTACAAGAGCAGGAATGTGAAACATCCACTGCACCTCTTCCTATAGATGCTGCCTGGCCTGCTGTGTTCACCAGCAATGTTTATGTGTGTTGCTCATTATTTTGCCGACTGAAATATTTCTCAATTTCTTTTGACATTTGAGATACCCATTAAAGACTATTAGATCAGCAACATCACACACAAAATGCTGGAGGAACTTGGATTTCCAGCATTTGCAGATTTTCTCGTGTTTATACAATCTACGCAGTTTTATCTCCTGCATCCATTCATCTGCCTATTTTGAGTACTGTATTTATTCCTGTAGCCGGTTTGCCTCTTCCTTTGCAGACTGAAATATTTCTTCTCAATTTCTTTTGTCCTTTGACAAGATTTGAGATGCCCATTAAAGACTGCTACATCATACAAAATGCTGGAGGAATCGGCCAATTTCTGTTGGACTGAGCGGGTTGAGCAGTTTGTAATCAACAAGGGGATGTTTGTCTCTCCGTATTTTTGGTCTTGTAGGAGCTGCACTGCATTTGCAAATATCGTGTTTATAAGGGTGATTCATCAATTGATTGTCTGCATTTTTATGTGAGCAGTTTTAAAGTTAGGTGCAACAATAAAGCATTGACTGATAGTAACACTTTAGCAAATGTGAGGAGTTCTGTGTTGAAAGAAGAAACAGTTATGGATATTTAAAAAAAAAGTCTACAATATGACTATATGCAAAGCAGAAAGAAATCGTTGCTAAGCCAATGAATAAGATGTGGTGCTTCATCGTTATCAATACTGTAAAATATATTCTATTACATCTACATCTGACTCTGTTACAGACATCTGACTACGGCATCGAGTTTGCTGCTCGATGTTGAACCACTCTCCCGTTTCTCTGTGATGGACTCAACGGGAGGCATCATGTCTGACTGTGAGGTTGTGTCAGACTGCGCTGTATCTGTTGGAATCAGTCAATGTTCTGATCTAAAGTCAGTGAGGTGGTAAATGCTGGAATAGGGAACAAACTCGGGGAATGCTGGCAACACTAAGCCCCAAGCAGCTTGTGTGGAAAGAAAAACCAGTTAACACTCATGTCAGGGGTGTCTCTGAGAACAGTTCTGAGGAGAGATACTTTAACTGTATTCCCACATGTTCTGGTTTACCTGTATCAGTGTTTCCAGCATTTCCTCTTTTGTTCCGTCCTTCGGGGGATCGCCATGGAAGTTGATGATTGTCTGATGGAAGAATCCTGCCATCAGCGTCCGGATTTATTCATTTCATCCAGACGAGATGCAGAAGGTGCCGGTAGAAAATGTTCCATCCAGTATTGACTCTCAGGAGGTAGCTACTCAGTTTTAGATTTACGCTGCCACTTCGCATTCCGCTCATCAGTAAGGAATCCGTATCCAGATGATATTGAATTTATTTTACTGTGTAAACTCATTCTCTGTCCCGCCAGTTCTGCGCCCTCTCTCGACCCTCTCACCGCTAAATGCAACAATAAAGTGGAAATATTACAGGACCCCCTCAAGCTGCAGCATCGGTTTCTGCTCAGTATTTTCTCAACTTGCTGTTCCCTGTCTCTCTTCCAGCGAACTTGGTGGCAATTGTGATCCTGTCCCTGGAGAAGTGCGGTCTCTCCAAATGTGTCACTCATTACCTGGTGGGAATGGCAGCGGCTGATCTCCTGGTCGTTATCTCCGATCCGTTGCTGAGGGGAACTGCTGTGATTTATTTTCCCCGATCATTCCTGCGAACCACTCCTGTGTGCAGACTTGGTCTATGGTTGATTTTTGCGAGCACCGCTGCCTCAGTCTGGCGGACTGTCGCTTTCACCGTCGATCGATTTGTGGCTATTTGCGGTGAGGAGCTGAAAACAAAATATTGCACGGAGAGAACGGCGGCTGTGGTTATCGGGACAATGATTATGCTGGCCTGTTTGGAGACTGTCCCCTGGGGCTTTATATCCGGGCCTGGAGAAATAATTGATGGTGTTCCCTGGGAATGAGTCCTTACACAGAGCTTCACAAACTCTCCCTCATGGGCCGCATTTGACATGTTTGACCTCATCTTAACCCTTGTGTCCCAATCTTTCTGATGTTGCTATTCAATATTCTGACTGTCAGGTGGATTCTAGTGGCCAGTCGAGCCCGCAGGAGGCTCCGGGGACAAAAGAGTAGAGAGAATGACAAGGACTGGGTGATGGAGAACCGACGCAAATCCATCGTTTTGCTCTTCAGCATAACCAGTAGTTTCATATTGTTGTGGGGAACATACGTGGTATTTTCTATCTGTAAATGGATTTCAATGAGTTTTGTTTATTCTGCCACGGATCCCTGTTACATCACACAACATACATCAGAAATGCTGCAGATTCTCATTTCCTGCACCAACACGTGTATTTATGTCCTGACTCAGAGCAAGTTCCGAGAGGAACTAAAGAATGCGGTGAAATACCTACCGAATCGGATTTTGAAACTCATGAAACATTAGAAATAAATGCTGTAAAGTTTTACAATTCAGCTGCCTCAGCAGGCCAGGCAGTATGTATGGAAAAGAGTAAATTGTCAACGTTTCGGGCCGAACCACTTCATTAGCTTCCTGTCAACTGTTTACTCTTTTCTATTTTGTGTGTGTTGCTTAGAGTGACAAGACAGCTGTTTACAGCTGAGCCCGACAGCATCACTGGCCTCACCGTTCCAGAGAAATCCCTTTTGCGCCTCACGTCCGGCCCTGTTAAACTGAAGCTTGAGCAATCCGGTTTCCACTGTTCCCCGGTTCTGACAGAATTGCCTGATCTTGGAGCATAGTTTCGTCCCTATCAATCACTCTTGCTCCTGTTAAAACCCGTCCTTTTCTTCACCCTCTTCCCCCCTCCTTCTTTACCTGTAGGTTATCTTTCTCACTGCCATCTTGAACAACCTTCCTGTGTTACGTACCCCGTAACTGGGTTGCCAAACCAGCAGAAATGGATCACTCAGTTGGAGTCTGGATTACTGGAACTAAGAAAGTTTTATTAAAGAAATAAGCAACACAGTACTCTAATAGTAAGGATATAAATGCAACAGGTTAGCAATGAATAAACACACTTGTACACAGAACTAGGATAATAGGGTCAATCAAGCTCTATCGCAGTCTAGGGGTAAAATGATCAATCACAAGTGACAGAGTTCAATTTAGTTCAGTTCGCAGTAATCGCTGTTGTGGAGAGAGAGAGAGGGAGAGAGGGGGAGAGGGGGAGAGGGGGAGAGGGGGAGAGGGGGAGAGGGGGAGAGGGGGAGAGGGGGAGAGGGGGAGAGGGGGAGAGGGGGAGAGGGGGGGAGGGGGGGAGGGGGGGAGGGGGGGAGGGGGGGGAGGGGGGGGGGAGGGGGGGGGAGGGGGGAGGGGGGAGGGGGGGAGGGGGGGAGGGAGGGGGAGGGGGAGGGGGAGGGGGAGGGGGGGAGGGAGGGGGAGGGGGAGGGGGAGGGGGAGGGGGAGGGGGAGGGGGAGGGGGAGGGGGGGAGGGGGAGGGAGAGGGGGAGGGAGAGGGGGAGGGAGAGGGGGAGGGAGAGGGGGAGGGAGAGGGAGAGGGAGAGGGAGAGGGAGAGGGAGAGGGAGAGGGAGAGGGAGAGGGAGAGGGAGAGGGAGAGGGAGAGGGAGAGGGAGAGGGAGAGGGAGAGGGAGAGGGAGAGGGAGAGGGAGAGGGAGAGGGAGAGAGAGAGAGAGAGAGAGAGAGAGAGAGAGAGAGAGAGAGAGAGAGAGAGAGAGAGAACGAACACAAATGAATATTCAAATCGGATTCCAAACAGACCTTCGATATTCCTCGCAGTTAGCTTTCAGGCGAGCCCTTTGTAATGTTTTCTGAGGTCACCGACTGTGACCCCTCCGTTCCAGATACGATCGTTCTTCTGCGGTGAACCCGGCATCCAGGCAAGGGTGGACACACACACCAGGTTCCCGCCGATCCATACCTTTCCACCCTGTGCGTCTATGGCTGGTCCCGCGACCAGCCCTCCAAAACTCCCACCGACTTGTGGGGGCGCACCGCTTCCAGGGTCTCGTTACCTCGTGGTGTCGTGAGTGGTGTCTGTTGCCTTAGCGAACCTGTCCCTTTTTATCCCCCGTTGGGGTATCGCCTGTCCATCAGACTTCAAACAGTTTCGGGTTCAAAGCGGCCGGTCTTGACAATACTCAGACCGGTGTCTCCTTCCGTTAAACTCTCTCGTCTCTTCATTAACATTTCCAAATGCTGCTCCATTGTCTTATTTATCTCTCTCTCTCCTGAAGACAGGTGGCAGATCAACTGATGATCCCACTGGTGCTAGCACAGGACAGTTAACATCTTAGTCTATGTGTACTTTTGTAACCCTCTTTTGTCACACCTGTAAGAGAATTTTCCTGTTTTACAACTGAAGACAAAGTACCGTCGCGTTCACTTGTCTCTCTGTGATAGATAGAGAGATAGAGAAAGTGAGCGCGACCGGGAGACAGCGCGAGGCTGAGGGCGCGAATGAGAGAGCGAATGAGACATCGCGAGCGGAGACAGAGTGGGACACAGAGAGAGAGAGAGAGAGAGAGAGAGAGAGAGAGAAAGAGAGAGACAGAGAGATAGTGAGTGTATAGAGAGAGCGAATGCGACATCGTGAAGGAGTGAGCACCAGGGTTGAGGGCGCAAAGGAGAGAGTGAATAGGACATCGCGAGAATGAGGACTCGTGGAATTTGGTGTGAGGTAGAGGGCGCGAGGGAGAGGGCACGAGGGTTACGGGCGCGAGGCAGATGATGCGAGGGTGAGCGCGAGAGAGAGGGCGTGTGGGAGAGACAGAGAAAGATAGAATAAGAGAGAGAGATAGTGAAGCCATTGAGACATGGTGAGTGAGACAGGGAGATAGAGAGAGGGAAGAGGCTGCATTATATTGTCGGATCTGTGTTTCCCCTCCATCACTGAGATTGGCTTGTTTAGCAAATGATAAGTATTATTTTGAATTATGTACTGCTGCTACTGTAGAATTTTGTTTTTCTTTCTGTATTAAAATCGTTCGAGTTCTAACAAAGTGTTTTGTTTCAACACGTGTGCAGGCTCCTTTGTTTGCGAATGCGTAAATCAATACCGTTAACTGAATCAAAAAAAAAACATACAGTGAATGAATTTCAAAACAATTTTCATTACAAAGAGGCTATTTGAAGGCACATGAATATACAGAGATTGAATGCAAAGAATCACATGCAGCAATCAGGTTAGCCGAGGTGGGGGTACGGGGTAGGGGGTGGTGGTAATAAACAGGAGTATCTGTGGAAATGAGTGAGATTGCAGTAAGTTGCATTACCTCCATCATGCCAAGGACAAGGATGTCTCTGAGAAGGTACAGGCCATTCTGAAAGGGCAGGGCGAGCAGCCAGAGAGTCCTTATTAGAACCAACAACAGAAGGACAAGGTTCTGCAAAGGGTATTCAGAGGGTTAAGAATTAGGAATGCTGGGGTGGTGATTTCAGGATTTCTTCAGTTGCCACATGCTTGCGAGGTAAGTTATGGTAATTTAGTACACTTAAATGAGTGGCTAACAATCTGGTGCAGGGGGGAATGCATCAGGAACACAGATCACTGGGCTCTCTTGCAGAATAAGTGGGGTTGGTGTAAGGAGGATGGGTTACAGTGAAGGGAAACTAACACTCACACAGGGAATCTTGCTGGAGCCACCCTGAGGATTTTTATCACGTGCCATGTGGAGGGCGTGTTTGGATCCAGAGCCACGGGTTAGTAAGTAGCATTGAGCGGAAGGTAGAGGTGAGGTCAAAGAACCCCCAGAAGAAGTAATGATAGGGCCACATTATTGAGCAGAGTGGCACCAAAAGGCAAAAGTGAGTTTATTTCAGAGTAGAGTGCAGAACAGTGAAAGCAGGTGTACTTAGAGCCTGGATTAGGCATGTCACGGTGATTCATCCATTACAGAGATCTGGTTGAGAGAGGGGCAGGACTGGTATCTGAGCATTCCGGGATTTTTATGATTCAGACAGTCCACAGGGTGCACAAAGAGGTTGGGGAGCTGTACTGCTGATCAGACAGAATGTCACAAGTTTGAGGTCATCCCAGAGGCTCATCCAATAAGACAATGTGGGTAGAGTTCAGGAATAAGAAAGGTGCAATCACTGTGATGGGGTTATACTGTAGACCTTACAACAGCCAGTAAGAGAGAGGAAAAGATGAGTCAGCAGGTTATGGGCTGATGTGAAAACAATAGAGTAGCTGTAGTGGGTGAATAATCTTCTCTGAATGACAGGGACTCCTTTACCACCTGAGGTTTGGGCGGGACATTATTTGTGAGGTATGTTCAGGAAGGTTTCCAGAGAAAGTGTATAGATTGTCCGCCAGGGAGGGGGCATATTTGGCGTAGTATTGGGAAATGAGCCTAGCAAGATGATTGGAGATTCATTGGGAAAAAAATTAAGGATGATAATGCAGAAAGTTTTAAGATGATTATTGATAAGGATAAAAAATGGACTTGCAGTGGATAGATGTAAGTTTGTGGAAGTTTAATTGCAGCATAATTGGACATGAATCACAGACAGTAGTCTCCGAGCTGATGTTACTGGATGGAGCTAATGTTAAGTGATGCCTGACAAGCGAGCATCACTTACAGTCCAGCCAGCCAGAATTCGGGAGTTCCCTGTCTCTGTGAGGAAGCTGGAGAAAGACAGGGACACTCGGGAACTGAGGGTGATGAGAATTTGTTTAAAAATGCAAGAGGAGTCATGTGTAAGGTTGAGGAAGATGAAATTAGACAGGGTCTTTGAGGGCCATACCAGAAGCAAGAAACAAGCCACACTGTGAATCAGGAGAGCGAACAGTGACCAGAAAATGAATACATTGAGTTTATGCCTGGAGCCAGAGTTAGCATGCGAGGTAGAAGATGAACACATTGCATTGGTGTTCACTAAGGAGAAGGATATGGAGGACAGCGTGGTCAGAAATGGGGTATGGTGATATCCCCTGGCATGTTGATACTAAAGAGGAGATGCTGTTGGGACTCTCAGACCATTTAGATGGGTAAATCCTGTGGGTTATTTAGTGCTTTGGGATACACAGACCACATGCTGTTAAATATGATGTTTAAACTGCTGGCACTGTACTGTAAGGAGACAGATCTTAACAATATCTGGCCCGTACTGCAAGGGGAAGGGGAGAGTCTGTCTCTGGTATAAACATGCCCTGCATATGTGACTGCTCAAGAAAGGCAGCAGTTGAATACAGGGACAGTGAACTTTACAATATTGAGACCTTCACTACCAGGACACAGGCCTATAATACTCACAGGACTGTGCAGTGAGCACACGGACCTGTACATACCCAGCACTGCACTCTACCATTAAACCCTTGTACAACACAGGCATTTCAAGGACAGTCACCTGTACAACCCTGATAGTGGACTGCTATTCACAGACACTATCTATCCCCACCCTCCCACTGAGCATCTCTCAGGATGTAACAGAGAGTTGATAAAGTAGAACCTTGAATTATGTGTGCTTCAATTTCCAAAAGTTTTGGAAATGCCACCGGCAGAAAGAGAAACATGGTTGTAGGCAGGTTATGGAAAGTTGTAAAAGCAACTGAGTAATGTGTGACTGTAATTTCCCCAAAAT
Organism: Mobula birostris; assembly: GCF_030028105.1. Taxonomy (NCBI): domain Eukaryota; kingdom Metazoa; phylum Chordata; class Chondrichthyes; order Myliobatiformes; family Myliobatidae; genus Mobula; species Mobula birostris. Next base: position 44,599,728 of record NC_092379.1, read on the forward strand.
TGACAGATTATCTTAGTGCAGAATTTTTGCAGATTTAGGAATTTCATCTAATACTTTGATAATGTTAGAAACATAGAAAACCTGCAGCACAATACAGGCCCTTCAGCCCACAAAGCTGTGCCAGAGATGTCCTTAACGTAGAACTGCCTCGGCTTACCCATAGCCCTCTATTTTTCTGAGCTCCATGTATTCATCCAGGAGTTTCTTAAAAAACCCTATTGTTTCCACCTCCAGCACTGCTGCCAGCAGCCCATTCCATGCACTCACTACTCTCTGCATAAGAAAAACTTACCCCTGAGATCCCCTCTGTACCTACTTCCAAGCACCATAAAACAATGTCCTCTCGTGCGAGCCATTTCAGCCCTGGGGGAAAAAAAAACTTTGACTATCCACATGATCAATGCCTCTTGTTATCTTCTACACCTCTATCAGATCACCTCTCATCCTCCGTCGCTCCAAGGAGAAAAGGCAGAGTTTATGCAACCCATTCTCATAGGCGTGCTTCCCAATCCAGGCAACATCTTTGTAAATCTCCTCTGAACCCTCTCTATGGTTTCCACATCCTTCCTGTAGTGAGGTGACGAGAATTGAGCACAGTACTCCAAGTGGGGTCTGACCAGGGTCCTATAGAGCCTCAACCTTACCATCTGGCTCTTAAACTCAATCCCACCGTTGACGAAGGCCAATGCACCGTATGCCTTCTTAACCACAGAGTCAACCTGAGTAGTAGCTTTACGTGTCTTATGGACTCGGAACCCAAGATCCCTCTGATCCTCCACATGGCCAAGAGTCTTGCCATTAATACTACAGTTGAAGTCAGGAGTTTACATACACCTTAGCCAAATACATTTTAACTCAGTTTTTTCACAATTGCTGACATTTAGTCTGAGAAAATATTCCCTGTCTTAGGTCAGTTCGGATCACTACTTTATTTTACGAATGTGAAATGTCAGAATAATAGTAGAGAGAATGATTTATTTCAGCTTTTATTTCTTTCATCACTCTCCCAGTAGGTCAGAAGTTTACATACACTTTGTTAGTATTTGGTAGCACTGCCGTTAAATTGTTCAACTTCTGTCAAACATTTTGGGTAGCCGTCCACAAGCTTCTCAGAGTAAGTTGCTGGAATTTTGTTCCATTCCTCCAGACAGAACTGGTGTAACTGGAGTCAGGTTTGTAGGCCTCCTTGCTCTCACATACTTTTTTAGGTCTGCCCACAAATTTTCTATCGGATTGAGGTCAGGGCTTTGTGATGGCCACTCCAGTACCTTGACTTTGTTGTCTTTAAGCAATTTGGAACAGATACATGAAGGAATAAACTCCTTTATTCCTCCAAAGAGAAAAGGTAGGATCACTGAGTGAAGGTTTAAATAAATAGTTTCGATAAATTAAACTAAAAAGGTTATTTTTTTTTAAGATTAAAAAAAATATGAAATGGGACCAAATTCATAATGACTGCTTAATCATAGGATATAAATTTAGATTAGAAATTTTGGCTAGTTGTACAGGTAAAGAAGGTCCTAATAACGAAATTAAGTAAAATTGTTCACAGCTTTCAATTCCAAATCAACCCAAGGTGGTCGTTCATTTTTATCAGTCCAATATAACCAATAACACACATAACATATATTAACAGCCCAATAATACATTCCGAATGCTCAAAATATTCAATCAGGCTCGTAAGGAACGGCCTACTTTGACGAAGCCATGCCGACTATTCCTAATCATATTATGCCTGTCCAAATGTTCACAAATCCTGCCTCTCAGGATATTCTCAATCAACTTACCAACCACTGAAGTAAGACTCACTGGCCTATAATTTTCTGGGTTATCCCAACTCCCTTTCTTGAATAAGGGAATAACATTTGCAACCCTCCAATCCTCCGGAACCTCTCCCATCCTCATTGAAGATGCAAAGATCATCGCCAGAGGTTCAGCAGACTTCTCCATCGCTCCCACAGTTGCCTGGGGTACATCTCGTCCGGTCCGGTGACCCATCCAACCTGATGCTTTCCAAAAGCTCCAGCACATCCTCTTCCTTAATATCTACATGCTCAAGCTTTTCAGTCTGCTGCAAGTCATCCCTACAATCGCTAAGATCCTTTTCCGTAGTGAATACTGAATCAAAGTATTCATTAATTACTCTGCCATCTCCTCCGGTTCCATACACACATTTCCACTGTCACACTTGGTTGGTCTTATTGTCTCACATCTTAGCCTCTGGCTCTTCACATGCTTGTAGAATGCCTTGGGGTTTTCCTTCATCCTGTCTGCCAAGGCCTTCACATGGCACCTTCTGGCTCTCCTAATTTTATTCTTAAGCTCCTTCCTGCTAGCCTTATAGTCTTCTAGATTCTTATCATTACCTAATTTTTTTTGAACCGTTTGTAAGCTCTTCTTCTTGACCAGATTTACAACCACCTTTGCACATGACAGTTCCTGAATCCTACCGTCCTTTCCTTGTCTCATTGGAACGTACCTATGCAGAACCCCACACAAATATCCCCTGAGGATTTGCCGCATTTCTTTCTTGAGAACATCTGTTTCCAATTTCTGCTTCCAAGTTCCTGCCTGATAGCCTCATGTTTCCCCTTACTCCAGTTAAATGTTTCCCTAACTTGTCTGTTCCTATTCCTCTCCTATACTATGGTAAAGGAGATAGAATTGTGATCACTATCAGAAATAGAATTGTGATCACTATCTCCAAAATTCTCTCCCACTGAGAGACCTGACACCTGACCAGGTTCATTTCCCAATACCAGATCAAGAACAGCCTCTCCTCTTGTAGGCTTCTCTACATATTGTGTCAAGAAACCTTCCTGAGCACACCTAACAAACTCCACCCCATCGAAACTCCTCACTCTAGGGAGATGCCGTTCAATATTTGAGGAAATTAAAATCTCCCACCACAACAACTCTGTTATTGTTACACCTTTGCAGAATCTGTCTCCCTATCTGCTCCTCAATGTCCCTGTTACTATTGGGTGGTCTATAAAAAACACCCTGTAGAGTTATCGACCCCTTCCTATTCTGAACTTCCACCCATAGAGACTCCGTAGACAACCCCTCCATGACTTCCTCCTTTTCTACAGCTGTGACACTATCCCTGATCAACAGTGTCATACCCACACCTGTTTTGCCTCCCTCCCTGTCCTTTCTGAAACATCTAAAGCCTGGCACTTGAAGTAGCTGTTCCTGCCCCTGCACTATTCAAGTCTCTGCAATGGCCACAACGTTATAGCTCCAAGTGCTGATCCACGCTCTAAGCTCATGCACATTGTTCATAATACTCCTTGCATTAAAATAGACACATCTCAAACACCAGCAATTCTAGTTTAAACTCTCCCCAGTAGCCTTAGCAAACGTCCATGCTAGGATATTGGTCCCCTTCGGATTAAGTGCACCTCGTCCCTTTCGTACAGGTCACACCTGCCCCAAAAGTGGTCCCAATGATCCAGAAATCTGAATCTCTGCCCCCTGCTGCAATCCCTCAACCACACATTTATCCTCCACCTCATTCTATTCCTATACTTACTGTCACATGGCACAGGCAGTAATCCCGAGATTAATACCTTTAAGGTCCTGCTGCTCAACTTCCTTCCAAACTCCCTGTAGTCTGTTTTTAGGACCTTCTCCCTTTTTCTACATATGTCGTTGGTACCAATATGTACCACAACCTCTGGCTGTTCTTCCCACTTCAAGAAATTGTGGACGCAATCAGAAACATCCCGGACCCTGACACCTGGGCGGCAGAATAACTCTCTGCGTTTCTTTCCTGCATCCACAGAATCGCCTGTCTGACCTCCTAACTATAGGGTCCCCTATCACTGCTGCCATCCCCTTCCTTTCCCTGGCCTTCTGAGCCACAGGGTCAGACTCTGTGACAGAGGCGTGGCCACTGTTGTTTCCCCCAGCTAGGTTGTTCCCCCTCCCCCAACAGTACTCAAACAGGAGAACTTATTGTTATCTGTGACAGACACTGCGGTACGCTCTAGCATTTGCCTCTTGCCCTTCCCTCTCCAGACTGTTACCCACTTATCTGTCTCCCCAGGCCCCAGAGTGACTACCTGCCTATAGCTCCCCTCAATCACCTCCTCACTTTCCCTGACCAGACGAAGGTCATCGAGCTGCTCCTCCAGTTCCCTATCACGGTCCCTAAGGAGCTGCAGCTCCTGGATTCTTGTTACTTCCCTTCTTGATCAAATCTCTAACATTTGCTACACTCCAGTCCTATGGGACCTCACATGTTGTGATCGAGGACACATAGATCCTTGTCAAATCCCCAGCAAACTTCCTACACTATTGTAGGATATATGCCTTCACGCCCTGAGGTCTTATCCATCTTATTGCTTTTCAGACATTCCAGCACAACCGCCTCCTTAATTTCAACACACCTCTGCACATTAGCATGCCCCACTCTGTTTTCATTGCCATTCAATTCCTTCACCTCGGTAAATACTGACACAACGTACTCATTCAGTACCTCAGCCACTTGGTCTGACTTCAACCACATCATTCCTCCTTTAATCTTGAGTCGAGCTTTCCATTCTCTGGTTATCCTCGTCTTATTAATACAAATCAAAAGGCCTTGGGATTATCTTTGGTCCCACATTATGAGGACAGTTTGTGGCCCCTTTTGGCCTTTCCTATCACCTGCTTTAGCATTTCCCTGTTATCTTTATATTCCAAAGGTACCCAGTCTGACTTTAGCTTCATAAACCTTCCATATCCTTTTGACTAAATTTAGGATCTCTCTGCTTGTCTAAAGATCCCTTACTTAACATCTGTCTCACTCCTCGCCAGAACATGCTGATCCTGAACTCAGAGTTGCTGGTCTCTAACTGTCAGATGTGGACTTGTCTGACACTGGCTGCTCCCAATCAATGCCCCTTGGCTTCTGTCTTACTCTGTACTGACTTGTCCTCCTGCAATTTAGTACCTTTATAAAAGATCTACTTTTATTTTAACTTGTAACCAAGAAAAAAAAGTTGTGATCACTGTTCCCAAAATGTTCACCGACTCTTAGCTGTCACCTGGCCCTGCTCATTTCCAAAAACTAATTCCCATCTGTTCTCACCTCTGGTTGGGCCCCGTACATAATGCTTCAAACACTTCTCAGATTCACAGAAGAAATTTTGCACATCTAAGAATTAAGCAAGTCCCAGTCAATTCTAGGGAAGATAAAGTCCCCCCACTGGTTATTGTGGGGCCAATACAAACATCCCAACAGTGTAACTGCAGATTGCCTCTGAAAATGAACCTTCCAGTTTGCTGTGACATTCCCCGTGGGGTAACCTCTGCATCTTTTAACCCTCCTCCCACCCCACTCACAAGTAAAACAATCAGACCCATGAATGTTGAGCTGCCAGCCCTGTCCGTCCGACAACATAAACCCTCCTGGTGAAGATATTGGTTCTCCTCCTGTTCAGATGCAAATGATCCTGTTTGTCCCGGTCTCCCACCTGCCTGGAAGGTGCCCATTGATCCATAAATCTGAAGACCTCCCTCCTGCTCAGTCAGCAACATCTTAAACTGCACGAAATATCGATTTCTCACCACACTAGCACGTGGTTTAGGTCACAATTCCGAGATTAAAATCCTGGAAGTCCTGCTTTTTTAACCCCAAATCACTTTGTAGGTCCTAATTCCTGCTCGTTTAAACTCTTCCGTGTAGCTCGAGGAAACCTCCCCAAAACATATTGTCTCCCCTCTCCTTGGACCCGTCTCCCCTTCATTTCGAGAGTCCAATGATCCTTGTACCTGAAGCCCCCACCCACCTCACACCAGCTCCTCAGCCACTTCTTTACCTGGGCTTAAGAAGGCGCCAGAAGCGCGGTCTATATATTTGGTTATGTATCCTGTTCCTGTATGTGACCGGTTTTTCATTTCCCCGGCGACCCAGAGGAACAATTGTTCTAATGAATTAACCCTCTCATCACTGGAAGTGACTGCACCCTCGCCCACCAACTGCTGTGTGTGAGGGCGCTCGCACTGGTCATGGGGCCGGGAGGGACAGACCGAGGTCATCGGGGATTTGTAGAATGGAAAAGCACTTCCTATAATTTAAAGCAGGAGAATCGGCAAATTCCCAGAAATCCTCCAGCATGTACCTGGTGTGTGAGGGAGTTTTGTTTTCGCTGGAGCGCTTTGTGTCGGATAAATCGTTGGAAATTGGCGTTTGTGGTAAAGTGAAGGCGGAGCTGGACGATGAGAGGCCGGTCTCGGCTCTGCCCGTCATTCTGACTCTGTCTCCTCCCCTCCCCGCCTCTGTCTCTCTGCGCGTTTCTCGGGCAGGTCGGGGCGCTGTGTATAAAAGGAGACAGCAGCAGTCAGTTTGTCACTGAGCAGCGACCTGAGTGAAACAGCATCACGTCTGGCAGAGGGAAAGGAGGCAAAGGACTGGGCAAAGGCGGAGCCAAGCGGCACCGTAAAGTGCTCCGTGATAACATCCAGGGCATCACCAAACCAGCCATCCGCCGTCTGGTTCGCCGTGGCGGCGTCAAGCGGACCTCGGGTCTGATCTACGAGGAGACCCGCGGGGTGCTGAAGGTTTTCCTGGAGAACGTGATCCGGGATGCGGTCACCTCCACTGAACACGCCAAGCGCAAGACGGTCACTGCCATGGATGTGGTGTACGCTCTGAAACGCCAGGGCCGCACTCTCTACGGCTTCGGCGGCTGAAAATCTCACTTCCTTCCTAGCACGAAACAAAGGCTCTTTTAAGAGCCACCCACCGCCTCACAGACGGAGCTGCATCCACACACATTTAATTATTTTTTATCGATATATTCAGCTGAGTTACATTTGCAACAGATTAATCGGTTCCGCTTGAAATCTACCTGCGAACCTGCCTTTCCAGTCCGTGATTACAATAAAATCTGAATGCATTAAGGTCGATCCTTTTATCCGTCTCGGACAGAAATAAGTTCACTCGTTTAGAGAAACGATTCCGTAATTATGCATTTAAATCTTAACTGAGGGATTTAGATATTAAATGAAAGTGAATTTGTATAATCCGTGATAGAATTAATTGTAAATAAAAATAATCGGGCAGTTGCTGGCTGCTCTGAAATTGGCGGGCGATTTGAAATTAATATCGCGCTAATCACACTGCATTCTGATTGGATGAAGTCCGACCGCCAGTTAACAGTGTCCCATTTGGCCCTTAATTGTTATTCGCCGTCAGCCCGCATGAAATGAATCAACCAATCGCAGCAACTAGATCCTTTAATAGACACCTGATGTAGAGCCAATCAGAGGCGATGGGACGGCCCTTCTCAAACAGTATATAATCATGTCCCTGAACCTGTTTCGTCTATCTTGGTCCTGTATTTCAGTTTGTGTTGTCGGTTCTGAAGGAGAATGGCCCGGACCAAGCAGACAGCGCGTAAATCGACCGGAGGGAAAGCTCCTCGCAAACAGTTGGCGACCAAAGCGGCGCGGAAGAGCGCTCCAGCCACCGGCGGAGTGAAGAAGCCTCATCGCTACCGGCCCGGCACCGTGGCTCTGCGGGAGATCCGGCGCTACCAGAAATCCACCGAGCTGCTCATCCGCAAACTTCCCTTCCAGCGACTGGTTCGGGAGATCGCTCAGGACTTCAAAACCGATCTGCGCTTCCAGAGCTCGGCCGTCATGGCCCTGCAGGAGGCTAGCGAGGCTTACCTGGTCGGGCTGTTTGAGGACACTAACCTGTGCGCCATCCATGCCAAGCGAGTCACCATCATGCCCAAGGACATCCAGTTGGCCCGCCGCATCCGCGGGGAGCGCGCCTAAATCCGACCTCCACAACAAACACAAGAAAAGGCTCTTTTAAGAGCCACTACCACAGCAAAGGAAAGGCCTGTCGCTTGCTGATCATTGTATTGGCGATCTGCCCTCCTGATGAGGTTGTTCGGTTTTGCACTGACTGACCGCGGTCATCAGCTGTTCTGTGCCGACAGGTTGATTCAGCGAGGGACAGGAGATGAACGGGCTCCCTCCCCGTCAGGGTCTCACCTGGCCCTTCACTTCTCCCACAAACCTGCCATGTACAGCTGCTGCGCCTGTTCCGTTTTGTTTGCTTTGGATATGCCCGGCTGTCCTTGGAGTGGGAGCATGCGCTCGCGATGGGGATTTTCGAGTCTGGTGACCCCAGGCAATAGTGCTTCTTGTTTTTTTTTAAAATTTGATTTCACTCTCCAGTACATATTTAATGTTGGTGTTTTGTGTGAATAAACGTGTAGTTTTGTGGGTCATACCTGATTGAAGGTCAGTCAGCAATATCACCGGGTAGTTTATCATATATCTTCCCCCTGCAGTCCATCCCCAGAGACAGATCCCCCTCTCAAGACTCCCCCAACCCTCTCACATAGGTTTCAGCAGTTCCTAATCAACTCAGCTGAATCGGGCCTTGGGATGCGAGGTGCGGAATCTCCGTCACGCTCTCCTGGAGCGGGAGAAGGAACTGGGCCTGCAGACCACCCCACCGGTCTCACTCTCTCTCACTCACACACAGCCCGAGTGAAACGCAGTGTTTCACTTCAAATCTGCGACGTCACGGCGGCACTGAATGTCAGCAAGGTACCGGGAATATCGGGTTTTATGCGAGAAGTTCCCCCGGAAAACTCAGTCGGACCCGCATCGGGAATCACAATGTTCATGATCAGCTCTTTTCTGAGATGTGGGTGGCTCTGAGAAGAGCCGTTGGGTTCAAACACTTACAAACGGTATATCTCAATTCACTTTTTGACTGCTGTCTTCTTGGCCGCCGCCTTCTTTGGGGCTGCGAGTTTCTTGGGGCTCTTTGGCTTAGCTGCCGCTTTTTTTGCCGCTGGTTTCTTCGCTGTCGCTTTCCTAGCCGCTGGTTTCTTCGCTGTCGCTTTCCTAGCCGCTGGTTTCTTAGCTGTCGCTTTCCTAGCCGCTGGTTTCTTGGCGCCAGACTTCTTGCTGGGAGATTTCTTTGCCGATGGCTTGTTCGCTTTCTTCACCACTTTCACGGCACTTTTTCCTTGACCGGATTTAAAGGATCCCGAAAGACCCGCGCCCTTGGTCTGAACCAAGGAGCCGCTTTGCACTCTTCTTGATGCACATCCTGATCTGGGCGCGACGTTTCCCCACATCTACACCGCTGCCGGTCAGAGCCTTCATGATGGCCATAGCGGACATACCCTTCCTATCGCGGCAATCCGCCACAATCTTATCGATTTGTTCGCCCAGCTTGGGACCGGCTGGTTTGCTCCGGCCGGACGTCTTCCTCCCGGGGGTCGTCTTTGCGGCGGCGGGTGCGGCTGGAGGAGCCGTTTCGGCGGGTGCGGCTGGAGGAGCCGTTTCGGCGGGTGCTGTCTCGGTCATGTCGGGAAATCCTTCTCACAATTACAACTGAATAAGAAATGAAGCGAAAGGCGGCGGCATAGAGCATTTTAAAGGCAGCGAGCGGACGGGGCGGAGACATCCTCCTGTCAGTTCCTGGCGGCTTCATTTTTCTGTGTTTCTCTCTCGTCAAAAACTCTCCGATTCCAATTAAAATCGGACACTCCGGAGACTCGGACTGGTTCCTGTCCGTCACTGAGGCCGGAAAGTTCGCTGGAAAGAGTGTTTAATCGGGATTAAAGGCAGCACTTTCTATTTTAACCCGTTTAATTACTGCACTGCCCGCAATCTCTCTCCATATTGTTGACCTGTTCTCTGCTTTTCGGCTGAAATTTTGAAACTAGCTAAAACTTTGTGGTTAATTCTCGCTTCGGGACTGAGCTGGGGAGAGGGGCGATCCCGTAACAGAGAAATCTTTTCTTTTTGTACAGGAGGCGCTGGGAAATCCGGCGATGTGTTCGGACCCACAAACACAGTGATACTCGTCTAAGCCGCCCGCCGCTTTAAAACACTCTCTCTGAATCAGCAAGTCAGGCAGCATCAATGGTGAGAATAAACAGTCGACATTTCGGGTTGAGACCCTTCATCAGGACTCTGGTGGGAGATGCTGCCTGACTTGCTGGGTTCCTCCAGCATTTTGTCCGCGTTGTTCGCGATTCCCAGAATCTCTTTGGCGTTATGCTGACACAATGTTCACATCTGCACCTTCAGAGGCCTGTACTGCTGTCAAAATTAAACGACAGGTTCCTCGTCAGATAACACGGTGATAAATCTGATTCTGATTCCAAGGAATAAAGGACAAAGGACATTGTCTGGCCAAATTGACTGTGTAACTGAGAACCTCGGGTCCGGGAAATATACCTTAGAAATCTTTTCTACACTCTCCCCAGTTTAACCACGTTTCCTATAACGGTGACAAGAGCCGTACACAAATCGGCAAGTGTAGCCTCCGGGCATTTACACAACTGTAACATAATGTCACAACTGATATACTCTATTCCCTGACTAATGAAAACCAGCATATTAAACCCCGTTCTTCACCACCCTGTCTACAGGTGACACAACTTTCAATGAACTGTGTGTGCACTTTACTCTTAAATCTCTCCGGCCCATTCCACTCCCCAATGACCGATCATTCATAGTGTAAGTTCTATACTGGTTTGACGTTCCAATCTGCACCGGTTCACACTTATCTGAATTGAAATGCATTTGACACACTTGGCCCTCTTCCCTAAGTGATCACGATCACCCTGTAATCTGCGACAACCTACCAAGTAAAGTTGAGGGAAGTTATTCCAACTCATTAATAAACTTTTTTGTGCACTGGCATTGATCAGTGAAGGTGATTAGTATCAAAATCAAGTTCATTATCACGGAGATATGTCATTAACTTTGTTGTTCTGCTACAGCAGTACAGAACAATTTCTAAAATAAAATACCAGTTAAAATAAGAAATACAGAATTAACTAAATCGTGTAAAAAGAGAATCAGGGAGGGGTGTGAGTCCGAAGATGAGAATAGGAAACCTAAAACTTTGTCCATTCTTGCCTCTTTTCCTCTTCATATATCTGAAAATAAATCTTTTTGTATCTTGTTTCTATTATGGGCCAGTTACTTACATAATTCATCTGACCTCTGCATATTGCTATTATAGTTATGCTATGTTTTTTTTAAAAATTTCATAATTCTTTAGCTTCCCATTAAATTTGATGATATTCTTTGCCCTCTCTATGCTGCCTTTGTCTTCTGTTGTTAGCAATGGTTGCCTCATCCTCCCTTTTAAATACTGTTTCTGCTGAGGGATGAACCGATCCTGTGTCTGCCAAATTTCTCCTGGAGACTGAAACTTTTCATACAAGGTAATATGAGGAAGTTGAAATGCCCAACTGCTGTAAGCTTGTTCCCATTACACCTCTGTGTGATTTACCAACATGTCTGCCGCACAATATCTGAGCCTATTGGGAGGCCGGCAGTATAATCCCATCAAAATCATCATTCATCATTTTATTTAAAACCTCTACTTACAAGACCTCATCAAAACCCCTCTCATTCCTGCAGTGTTGGTCTCCTTCATCAAAGATGCAACATCCTCCATCCATAACGTAGCCTTTAAATGTTTCCCCTTCACCTTAAACAATTTCCCTGTAAATTTAGGCTTCCCTACCCTGACACAAAGAGTGCTCACCTACTGATTTTGTAAACCTCTGGACGGTCACCAGACAGCTCCTTACTCTCTCAGGAGAGAGAAAGCGAGTCCCAGTCTGTCCAAGCTTCTGCAGATAATTAAAGTCCTCCAGTGTCACAGTAACATCCTCATCAAACTTCCCTCCACACTTTCCAGCTTTGTGACATCCTTCCTGCAACTGGATGACCAGAACTGTGCAAAATAGTGTGGTCTCACTTTGACTTTTACAGTTGTCATATGGCATCCCAAATTCTTTACTCAGTTCCCTGATCAATGAAGACAAATAGGCCAAGCACCACCTTCACCATCCTGACTACCTGTGTTGTCACTTTCAGTGAATGATGTTTCTGTATTCCATGGTCTCTCTGTTCTGTAATACTCTCCAAGGAACAAGAATTTACTGTGCAGATCCTTCCCTGGTTGAACTTCTCATAATGCAACACCTCACACTTGTCCACATCAATATCCTTCTGCCATTCTTTGGCTGACTTCCCCAGTTAATCTCAATCCTATTGTACTCTCACACAATCTTCACAGTCCACACTACCACCAGCATTGCTGACATCTGCGAACTCACTGTCACTACAATGTCAGAGAAATTGTTAATGTAGATGACAAATGACAGTACCAGCACTGATCCCTGTGGATGTCACTGGTCAGAGGCCTCCAACCTGAATAACAAGCTGCCATGACCACCCTTTGTCTCCTTCCACCAAGACAAGTATCTTGTCTGGCATCCCCTCTGCTCTAAATGTGTAATACAAAAGAAATAAAGATTAAATCAAAATATATCTACCTACGGCCTACATCTCTCAGAAGAGACGAAACCTCAACTCCCCACTCCAATTCTGGCCCACTCATACAATGACCGCTCTGGTTAAATCTAACTTCTTTTTATTGGATCTTGCCACGTTCCGAATTATGGGCAGTCAAACGTTTCCTTGGGAACTGTGACATGCAAAATGTGCCAACTGCTCATGTTCTCTTCATTCAAACCCCCTCTCCCTTTACATAATCTGATGACTGTGTGGGACTGTGGCACTCAAAACTGTGGGCTGCAGGAAACCAAAGTACATGCCTGCGCTGTTCTACAAGGCCACAAATGATTTAAAAAACACTGTATAACAAACACTGGAATTCCCCAGCTGAGATGAATGGGGAAGCTGGATAACTGAAAAGATTCAAAGAAAAGGAAGGTAAATGTTTTGTAAAATCAGGGAAGTGGGATTGACATACAAGAAAGGCTGATGGCAGATCAGCCTTTATATGGAATTGTGGGTGAGGGACTAAGAGAGGACACACTGAAGGGTTCATCCAGTGAGACAACGTGGATAGAGCTCAGGATAAGAGAGGTGCATTCACTGATGGGGTTGTATCACAGGCCTCCCAAATGCCAGCAGGAGATAAAGGAACAGAAATGTAGCAGGTAATGAAAGATGTAAAAGCAACAGGGTAGTTGCGGTGGGTGACTAATTTCCCCAATGTTGACTGGGACTCCTGTAGAGTCAGGGGCTTAGATATCACTGAATATGTTAGAAGAATACTGGGATGTTACTGAACATAGAAGTGGATAGTCTAACCTGGGAAGGGGGTCATAGAAAACATTGTATTGGGAAATGAGCCTGGCCATTGATAGAAGTTTCATTTTGGGAACAGTAAATAAGGATAAGACTGGACCCGGTGGTAATGTGGTCATTTGGGGTACAGTTAATTGCAACTGTCTACATTGAACATGTAAATGATGCTTAAAAGCAATCGGGTCAGAATTCAGACAGAACTGTTTCTACGGGGAGGAAACACAAGGATGGTAAAGTCTGGCAGAGGGGCATAGTGAGAGATGGTATGAATTCAGACTGAAATAAAATGAAGGATAAGGAATATTTCAGAAGTAGAAATTGGAGAAGACCTCTGGCAACATGAAGCAAGCAAGGGAGAAGTTAGAGAGAGAATCAGAAGTGTGAAATGGGAAGAAGAAATAACTTTGGTGAGAAGGGGCACTGCGGAGAGGGTACGACAACACAAGCACAGAGGAGAGAGTTTATGTCTGAAGTGTGCGAGGGACTAAACCAGTACTTCTCATCAGTAATCTTCAATGTGGTCATGGAGGATAGTGAGATAAGAGAATGGAATGCTGATATTCCAGAGCATGTTGTTCCTCAGGCAATGGAGACAAACAGGAAATTATAGATTGGTGAGATTTGGATCAATGCTCCGGAAATTATTTGACAATATTATTAGAGGTAGGATTTCTAATAAAAGTTAGGAGGGTAAAAGGAGGATATCATGATTCAGAAGGCAAAGTGAGCAAAATCCAAGAGATTCTCTTGGTATATTCATAGGACAAGGTAAGTTAGACACAGAATTGTTCCCCTTGGAGGTGAACATGGCCATCTGTGTGTGGAGGCAAATGAAATAGGAGAGGCTTTCCATGAATATTTCTGACAGTTATTTCACCATTGCAAAAATTCTTTAAGGTTGTTAAATCTCCTGGGCCTTAACAGGTACATTCTCGTACTTTGTGGGAAGCTGGAGAATACACTGTGGAGGCCAGGGGAGAGATTATTTTGCTTCATCTCAGGCACCAGTTGAGGTTGCACACGATTGGACAGGGTGACTAATGTGGAATTGATAGTTTTGAGGGCAAGACTGTGCATGATACGAAGAGGTAGGCAGTGTTGAGGAAGCAGGGAGTCTGCAGTAGCACTTGGACAGATTTAGAGAATGGACAAGGAAGTGCCAGATGAAATACCGTGTAAGGAAGTGTGTGGTCATGTACTCTGGTAGGAGGAATAACAGCCTAGGCTCTTTCTAATCAGGGAGAGAACAGAAATCAGTTGTGCAAAGGGTCTCAGTGCACGATTCCTTAAAGGTTAATGTATACATTGAGTTGGTAGTGAGGAAGGCAAATGTAATATTTGTATGCATTTCAAGAGAACTAGAAAATAAAAACAAGGATCTAATGCTGAGGCTTTGGTCAGACCTTATTTGGAGTATCATGAGCAGGGGTGGGTAACTTTTCTAAGAAAGGATGTGCTGGCATTGCAGAGGCTGTAGTGGAAATTCACGAGAATGATCCCAGGACTGAAAGAGTTAGGATATAATAATCATTTGATGATCTGGGCCTGTACTCATTGGATTCTAGAAGAATGAGGGAGAATCTTATAGAAACACATTGAATATTGAACGGCCTAGATAGCATTGATGTGAGAGGATGTTTCTAATAATGGAGGAATCTAGAACCAAACCACACCCTGAATAAAAGGTGCCCCTCTAGAAGAGAGATGAGTAATTTCTTTAGTCAGAAGGTGATGAATCAATGGATTTCATTTCCACAGGCAACCATAAAGGCAGTCAGTAGGTTTATTTAAAGCTGAGATTAGTAGATTTTTAATTATTATTAAGGGTATCAAAGTTTATGGGTAGAAGGCAGGAGAATGGGGTTGAGAGGGATATATGATGGAATGGCAGAACAGACTGAATGGGCCAAAAGGCCTAATCCTGCTCCTATGACTTCAGGACTGATGGTTAATGCGGTGCCATTGTTTAAAAAGGGTAGTGGAAACTACAGGTCCATCAGTCTGTAATATGTTGGAAGAGTTTCTGATCCACCAAAATTTGGTTTGATTCAAGACAGTCAGCACAGTTTTGTGCAAGGGAAATTATGTCTGGTAATTTCTTGCAGCCCTTTGAGGGGTTTCACAAGGGCGTAGATGAGGTTAGAGCTGTGGATGTTGTCTATATGGACATTAGCCAGGCCTTTGACTATAGTCTGGAAGGTTAGATCTAGAAAATGGAATCTGGGGAGATAGTTGATCGATTCCATAATTGCCTCCGTGACAGGAGGCAGAGGCTGATGGTTGAGGGTTGTGTCTCAGACTGGAGCTGTCTGTCTAGTGCTGTGCCACTGGGTGGCGGGACCTTTGTTGTTCGTAATTTATATAAATAATGTCCATGTGAATGTATAGTTCACTGAAAGTGACATCTCAGCTAGATATGGTGGGGAAGATGGTGTTTGATTTGCTGGCCTTCATCATTCATGTCACTGAGTACAAGAGTTGAGAAGAAGTGTTGCAGATACACAAATCTTTGGTGAGGACTGATTAAAGGAAACCATGCTGACTTTGGCCTATTTTTTCATGTGTTGCAAAGTACCCGAGAATACATCCTTGACAATTGACTCCATCATCTTCCCAACCACTGAGATCGGACGAGCTGGCCTATGATTTGCTTTCTTCTGCTTCCCCCTCTTCTTTAAGAGTGGATGACCTTTGCAATCTTCCTGTTCTCTGGAACCACACCAGAATCCAGAAACTATGGAAAGATTATTACTAAAGCTGCCACAATCTCTTCAGCCACATCTTTCACAGCACTGGTGTAGACAATCTGGTCCAGGTGAATTATCTACCTTCAGACCTTTCAGTTTCCCAAGGACCATCTCTCTAGTAAAGGCAAAATTACTCATTTCTGCGCCCCGATTCTCTTGAATTTCCAGCAGACTGTTAGTGACCTCCCCAGTGAAGACTGATGCACAATACTTATTCAGTTTGTCTGCCATTTTCCTGTACCCCATTACTACCTCTCCAGTAACAACTTCCAATGAACCAATATCTACCATTGCCTCTCTTTTACACTTTGTATATCTTAAGAAACTTTTGGTATCCTCTTTAATACCAGTGGCTAGCTTACCTTCGTATTCCAAATTTTCCCTCCCTTTATGACTTTTTTCATTGCCTTTTGTTGGTTTTAAAAGTTGTAAATCCTCTGAGAGTCAGGGATATCTCAGAGCAGATACAGAACAGGGGAATGGTGATCATTCAGCCGGAGATGGTGATTCATGTCAGTACCAATGGACAGGTAGAAAAGGGATGATGTCCCACAGTGAATACAGAGAGTAAGGGAAGAAGTTATGGAGCAGAACCTGAAAGGTTGTGATCTCCGGGTTACTCCCAGTGACTTGTGGTGGTAGGGATACAAACCGAAAGTGAGAGCAGATGAATGTGTGGCTAAAGAGCTGATACAGGGGCAGGGTTTCAGGATTACGGAACATTGGAACCTCTTTTGGTGCTGGGGTAACATTTACAAGATGGATGGTTTATAATTTCACTGGAGGGGGGTCAGTATCATGAGGTTCATTGCTGCTCCCTATGAGGGTTGAAACAAGATTGACAGGGGGATGTGAAACAGAACACCAGTCACTGAATGGAGAGATTGAAGCTGAGTTAGATGCCATACACAGCAATACATAACGATGGATTTTGAGGCAAATCCACATCTGACCTGGAGTTTGTTTAAAGACCAGTGCAGTGTTTCAGGGCCAGTTTGTTCCAGTAAGAGGGAGGGTCAAGGATGGCAAGGTTCAGGAACCTTGGATGATGAGACAGGAAGTTAATTTAATCAAGGAGGAGGGAGAAGCAGAACACATCAAAGTTGCTTTTATAGATATGTGAAAAGGAAAAGACTGGTAAAGACAAATGTAGGTCCCCTGCAGACAGAAACAGGTGAATTGATTATGGGGAGCAAGGACATGGCAGACCAATTGAATAATTACTTTGGTTCTGTCTTCACTAAGGAGGACATAAATAATCTTCCAGAAATAGTAGGGGACAGAGGGTCCAGTGAGATGGAGGAACTGAGCGAAATACATGTTAGTAGGGAAGTGGTGTTAGGTAAATTGAAGGGATTGAAGGCAGATAAATCCCCAAGGCCAGATGGTCTGCATCCCAGGGTGCTTAAGGAAGTAGCCCAAGAAATAGTGGATGCATTAGTGATAATTTTTCAAAACTCGTTAGATTCTGGACTAGTTCCTGAGGATTGGAGGGTGGCTAATGTAACTCCACTTTTTAAAAAAAGGAGGGAGAGAGAAACCGGGGAATTATAGACCAGTTAGCCTAACGTCGGTGGTGGGGAAACTGCTGGAGTCAGTTATCAAGGATGTGATAACAGCACATTTGGAAAGCGGTGAAATGATCAGACAAAGTCAGCATGGATTTGTGAAAGGAAAATCATGCCTGACGAATCTCATAGAATTTTTTGAGGATGTAACTAGTAGAGTGGATAGGGGAGAACCAGTGGATGTGGTATATTTGGATTTTCAGAAGGCTTTTGACAAGGTCCCACACAGGAGATTAGTGTGCAAACTTAAAGCACACGGTATTGTGGGTAAGGTATTGGTGTGGGTGGAGAGTTGGTTAGCAGACAGGAAGCAAAGAGTGGGAATAAACGGGACCTTTTCAGAATGGCAGGCAGTGACTAGTGGGGTACCGCAAGGCTCAGTGCTGGGACCTCAGTTGTTTACAATATATATTAATGACTTGGATGAGGGAATTAAATGCAGCATCTCCAAGTTTGCAGATGACACGAAGCTGGGTGGCAGTGTTAGCTGTGAGGAGGATGCTAAGAGGATGCAGGGTGACTTGGATAGGTTGGGTGAGTGGGCAAATTCATGGCAGATGCAATTTAATGTGGATAAATGTGAAGTTATCCACTTTGGTGGCAAAAATAGGAAAACAGATTATTATCTGAATGGTGGCCGATTAGGAAAAGGGGAGGTGCAACGAGACCTGGGTGTCATTATACACCAGTCATTGAAAGTGGGCATGCAGGTACAGCAGGCGGTGAAAAAGGCGAATGGTATGCTGGCATTTATAGCGAGAGGATTCAAGTACAGGAGCAGGGAGGTACTACTGCAGTTGTACAAGGCCTTGGTGAGACCACACCTGGAGTATTGTGTGCAGTTTTGGTCCCCTAATCTGAGGAAAGACATCCTTGCCATAGAGGGAGTACAAAGAAGGTTCACCAGATTGATTCCTGGGATGGCAGGACTTTCATATGAAGAAAGACTGGATGAACTGGGCTTGTACTCGTTGGAATTTAGAAGATTGAGGGGGGATCTGATTGAAACATATAAAATCCTAAAGGGATTGGACAGGCTAGATGCAGGAAGATTGTTCCCGATGTTGGGGAAGTCCAGAACGAGGGGCCACAGTTTGAGGATAGAGGGGAAGCCTTTTAGGACCGAGATTAGGAAAAACTTCTTCACACAGAGAGTGGTGAATCTGTGGAATTCTCTGCCACAGGAAACAGTTGAGGCCAGTTCATTGGCTATATTTAAGAGGGAGTTAGATATGGCCCTTGTGGCTACGGGGATCAGGGGGTATGGAGGGAAGGCTGGGGCGGGGTTCTGAGTTGGATGATCAGCCATGATCATAATAAATGGCGATGCAGGCTCGAAGGGCCGAATGGCCTACTCCTGCACCTATTTTCTATGTATGAACACAGCAAGCCAGGCAGCATCTCTAGGAAGAGGTACAGTCGACGTTTCAGGCCGAGACCCTTCGTCAGGACTGGTCAAGAAGCGTAAGTAAGGCTTAGGAATCTGTAATCAAAGGGTGTTTGAGAACTATATTTAAAAAACAGAGGAACTCAAGAATGTTTGGAGAGCTGGAAACAGTGATGAAAAATCTCCGGCGAGTAGGATTGAAGATAATTCCATTGCATTCTGTAAATTCGTTGTGGTGAAAAGGATACCTAGGGCTGCTGTTTGGGAGATCCGACATCAAGGGTGTGTACACAGTTAATGGCGGGAACATTAACAGTATTGACAAAGAGAAGGATGTCGAGGTTCAGAGACATCAGTTCCCTAAAACTGGGAGCACAGATTGACAGGGAGGTAAAGTCGGTGTATGGCATGTTTACCTTCATCAGGCAAGGCATTGAGTTCAAGCCCCAGGACATGATGTTACAGGTTTATAAAATGCTGGTTAGGCCACATTGAGAGTATAGTGTTCAATTCTGATCACCTCAATATAGGAAGCATGTGGAGGGTTTGGAGGAGGATGTCTGGAGGAGGTGTGCGCTGAGGAGAGGCTCGACATGCTGAAACTTTTTTCTTCTGGAGTAGCGTCGGCTCAGGAGAGGTTTGATAGAAACCTGTGGAATTTTGTGGGTCATAGTTGGTGTAGACAGCCAGTAATATTTTTCACAGAAGGCATGTATTTAAGCTCAGAGGAAGAAAGTGAAGAAAACAGATTGATGGAGACATGGAATGCACTGTCAGGGGTGGTGGCAGAGGCAGAGAGCACAGGAGTATTGAAGGAAATCTTAGACAGACACAGGAATATGTAGAGAAGGGCCAAAGGGCCACTCCTGTACTGTCCTTTGTTCTCTGAACAGCAGATGGCTCCTGGGCATGGATCCCTGCATGAGACTGGGATATTGTACCCCCAACAGAAAAATGATTCTCAGAGGGGCGGGACCGGCAACTCCGTTTCACAGTACAAATGCTACAGGTACGATGGAGTGGAGGGGAAAGAAGGGAGAGATGTTGTTTGACCAGGGAGAACATCTCAGTGGTACTTAGAGAAGACATCCCTGGGGATTGCCGCATCATGTAGATTGGGACCGCCGCACTGCGGGGGGGGGGGGGTTGGTGGAGCAGAATTTATTCTGTGTGTCCAGTTTTATCAATCAGTGTTTAGAAGTTCCTACTAGAGACAGGACAGCACTGAACCTCCTTGTCGATCCACCCACCCCCTCCCTTTTCTTCCTGGCACAAACAAAAGTCTGTTCTCAGAGCGACCCACCGCCTTACAGACGGAGCCATGTCTCGGGAGATCTAACCAAACTGACCCTTTCTTTGCAAATGTTCATTTATATTTCAGAGACCCAGGCGGACGAGATTTTCAGTAAATACTGTCAGTTCCATACGGTAAATGTACTTTTGTCGATAAATTTAAAGCTGCAAATCAATATTGTTCTGTGAGGCGGTGGGAATTGCTCATGAAGCGATCAGCAGGCGGTGTTCCTGCCTGCTGCACACCGGAACGGTCCAGGGTCAACCCAAACAACGCGGTTTCAGGTCATGAAGAGCGGAATCGTTCAATGATCGGAGATTAAATTCACCCTCCGGGGGCTGACTCTGAAAGTTCATTTCCCCACCCCGCAAGGGGAGAGAGCTCCATTCAGCCAGCAGTGAGGGGAAATGAGTCAGGGTGAAGCGGACGTGTACTGTGCAGAATAATACCGATTTAATTCGCGGAAGAAGAAAAAACGTTACCACGGATGGCTCCGGTCGGGGCCGCGGCTGTAACAGATACACAGCCCAGTTACTCTGAACGGAAATCACCCGCTGTTCAGCCCTTCCACAGACACCGTGAGTGGCTCTGAAAAGAGCCTTTGGGTAAATAGGTTCAGCTTACGTCGCTTCACTTACTAGCACCACCAGTTTTCTTGGGCAACAGCACAGCCTGGATATTGGGTAACACACCGCCCTGAGCGATAGTCACCCCTCCCAGCAGCTTGTTGAGCTCCCCGTCGTTGCGGACGGCCAGCTGCAGGTGTCGGGGGGATGATGCGGGTTTTCTTATTGTCCCGGGCTGCATTGCCGGCCAATTCGAGGATTTCGGCTGTCGGATACTCGAGCACAGCAGCCAGATAGACCGGGACTCCGGCACCCACCCGCTCAGCATAGTTGCCCTTTCTTAGGAGTCGATGAACCCGGCCGACTGGGAACTGCAGTCCAGCCCGAGATGAGCGAGATTTGGCCTTGGACTGAGCTTTACCAGCGGTGCCTTTTCCACGTCCAGACATTTCCACAGTCACAGTAACTGCTCCAACGACAATGAAGGAATGTTCACCCCGCCCCAACTCGCATTTTTTATACCTTCTTTGAGAATGCAAACTAATACTTGTGATTGGTTTAATGCTGCTTGTTTTCATTGGTGAAAAGAAATGGCCAATCGACGAACTGCCTTAATCACCAATCAAGAGCCCGTAAAGGTAGAAGCGCGGAAAGTAACCTTCTCCTCCCCAAAGTACACTGAAAAATGGAAGAAGCCCGCCAAAAAAAACTATTGTTCACATTTAATCTGAAATTAAATCTTTGCTGATCTGTTTGACGACTGGGTCTTCGCATTTCCCCGTTACTGAAATCGGACACATTTAATGCAAGTGTAGTTGATATTGGAGTGTCTGGGAACTCAATTCTCTAATACTGTATCTTTGAATTCGTAAAGGAACCGAGTAAAACTGACACTCAGCTTCTGCCCGGTACCGGTCATTGTGTAAACGTTATCAGGTTATGGACAAACGGCGCTTCTCAAACTGTGACCAGCGTCTCGTCTAGTCTGCAATTTTAAAAAAAAGTTGTTCTATGAAAGAACCGTGTAGTCGTTCCGGCCTCGCATTGAAATGAGATTCAGAATAATTACCTAACTGTAACTAATAAACTCCTGAACGCACAGCTAAAACAGCAACGGCAGCAATCCTCCGCTCGACATGTATACCGGCAGGGACGGACTGATGGGGATGGGGAGGTAACAATTCCGTTTTAGGAATGTTAAACACCGGGATTATACGGGGAAAATGAACTGGACATTCCAACCGCACTTTAACTCTTGTAAGGTCACCACACATAAAATATGCGCCATATATTGCCTAAATGCTGGTACAACTCTCTCAGTGAAATCGTGAGTGGCTCTTAAAAGAACCGTTGTGTTTTCGATCATCTCACTGGGGAGCTTTACTTGGAGCTGGTGTACTTGGTCACTGCCTTTGTCCCTTCGGACACGGCGTGCTTGGCCAGCTCCCCGGGCAGCAGCAGGCGCACGGCGGTCTGAATCTCCCGTGAGGTGATGGTTGACCGCTTGTTGTAATGGGCCAGGCGGGAAGCCTCGCCCCCGATGCGTTCGAAGATATCGTTCACGAATGAATTCATGATGCTCATGGCCTTGGAGGAGATGCCAGTATCGGGGTGAACCTGCTTCATCACTTTGTAGATGTAGATGGAGTAACTCTCCTTCCTCAGCCTCTTGCGCTTCTTCCCTGCCTTGCCCGCTGGTTTGGGCAGAGCTTTCTTGGCGCCCTTCTTCGGAGCGGGTTTCGCTGTCTCAGGCATTTCAGCTGACCGCTTCAGAAGCAGAAATAAATAAAATTGACTCCGAGCACGAATTAAATAGGCAGCGCCCAGAGGTGTATGCTAATGAGGGATGGGATGCTTAGGATTCTCAATGGCTATTTGAAGAAACGATTCACGCAGTAAAATCGTTTGATTGGATAACTGAAGAAATTCTTTTAACCAATCAGAACTCCCTCTCCACTACCCAGTGTTCGTTCTGGGTAACACCGCGGACGGGGATCTGTCGCTGATCTGTTGAGTTGCCGCTGCCGGGTAATTCGGCAGGAAGGAAATCTAAAGTACAAAATGGACCAACTACAGCGGCAGTATTCGGCCATTTGGCCCATCTTATCTGCTAGAAAAGCAGATGGAATGAGAAAAACACACAGTTGATAACATCAGACGTTTCTGTAATGAAACAGGCCAGCGGGAGACCGAAGGTCAAATGGACCAGGTGAAAGATAAATTTACTGCAGCAGCATCATAAACACATAGTATCCACGATACAGCACTCACAAGAACTAAACTTGCTGTACAGAACTGTAAAAGGAGAAGAGAATTTGAATCTCAAGACAGTCCATTGCAGTGTAAATTGATCAAAGTGTTGCTGTCTTGAGGTGGAGAGGAGTGTTGTTCAGGTTTGTTAAAGTACGTAATGTCTGTACTTGTACTGTGTGGGAGTGTGGGGTTCGTTCTGTACCTGTCAGTCTCCGGTAGAGTGTGAGAGTATGGGGTTCATTCTGTGCCTGTCAGTCTCCGGTACAGTGTGGGAGTGTGGGGTTCATCCTGTACCTGTCAGTCTCTGATACAGTGTGAGAGTGTGGGGTTCATCCTGTACCTGTCAGTCTCTGGTACAGTGTGAGAGTGTGGGTTTCATTCTGTACCTGTCAGTCTCTGATACAGTGTGGGAGTGTGGGGTTCATCCTGTACCTGTCAGTCTCTGGTACAGTGTGAGAGTGTGGGTTTCATTCTGTACCTGTCAGTCTCCAGTACTGTGTGGGAGTCTGGGGTTCATCCTGTACCTGTCAGTCTCCGGTACAGTGTGAGAGTCTGGGGTTCATCCTGTACCTGTCAGTCTCCGGTACAGTGTGAGAGTGTGGGGTTCATCCTGTACCTGTCAGTCTCTGGTACAGTGTGGGAGTGTGGGGTTCATCCTGTACCTGTCAGTCTCTGATACTGTGTGGGGTTCATCCTGTACCTGTCAGTCTCCAGTACAGTGTGGGAGTGTGGGGTTCATCCTGTACCTGTCAGTCTCTGGTACAGTGTGGGAGTGTGGGTTTCATTCTGTACCTGTCAGTCTCCAGTACAGTGTGGGAGTGTGGGGTTCATCCTGTACCTGTCAAGTCTCTGATACAGTGTGGGAGTGTGGGGTTCATCCTGTACCTGTCAGTCTCCAGTACAGTGTGGGAGTGTGAGGTTCATCCTGTACCTGTCAGTCTCTGGTACAGTGTGGGAGTGTGGGGTTCATCCTGTACCTGTCAGTCTCTGGTACAGTGTGAGAGTGTGGGGTTCATCCTGTACCTGTCAGTCTCTGATACAGTGTGAGAGTGTGGGGTTCATCCTGTACCCGTCAGTCTCTGGTACAGTGTGGGAGTCTGGGGTTCATCCAGTACCTGTCAGTCTCTGGTACTGTGTGGGAGTCTGGGGTTCATCCAGTACCTGTCAGTCTCTGGTACAGTGTGAGAGTGTGGGGTTCATCCTGCACCTGTCAGTCTCTGATACAGTGTGAGAGTCTGGGGTTCATCCTGTACCCGTCAGTCTCTGGTATGGTGTGACAGTGTGGGGTTCATCCTGTACCTGTCAGTCTCCGGTATAGTGTGAGAGTGTGGGGTTCATCCTGTACCTGTCAGTCTCCGGTACAGTGTGAGTGTGGGGTTCATCCTGTACCCGTCAGTCTCCAGTACAGTGTGGGAGTTGATACTTGGCACTGTGTCTCCCCCAGTCTCTCATGCAGTGTAAGTGTATATAAGTTCTTTCAGATTCATCCTCACAATTGAATTCTTTTTAGCTTTTTAAACAATATCATACAATGCGATGTGGCCACACATTTGTCGGAGGAACAACACCTTATGGGTAGCTTCCAACCTGATGGCATGAACATCGAACTCTCACATTTCTGGGAATGCCTCCCGCTGCCCCCCCCCTCACCATGTCCCATCATCTTGCCCACCCACCATCTCCCTCTGGTGCTCCTCCCCCCTTTTCTTTCTTCCATGGCCTCCTGTCTCTTTCACTAATCAACTTCCCAGCTCTTTACTTCATCCGTCCCCTTACAGGTTTCACTCACCTTAGTTTTCTCACCCCTACCCCACCTTTTAAATCTACTCCTCACATTTTCTCCTTAAGTCCTGCAGAAGGGTTTTGGCCCAAAACATTGGCTGTACTTTTTTTTTCTCTGGATGCTGCCTGACCCGCTGAGTTTGTTCAGTATTTGTGTGTGTGGCTTGGATTTCCAGCATCTGTAGATCTTCTCTTGTTTGTGACACAATGCGGTACGTCGGTATATCAGGGATGATGTATTTGGTTACATTGTACTAATCTGAATGGACTTTGGAGCAGAGCAACAAGCCCAGAGCATTCAACCCAGCTCTGGTCTTGTGATAAATATGTCACTGTCCTCGAGTCTCTGGGTGGGAGGGTTTGAATGGTGTGAATCGTGGAGCAACATTCGGGCTGATGGAATTGAGAGTGATTTTGACTGTAGATATGTAAACAGTGTGTCCACAGTGATCAGTGATGGGACCTCTGTCTGATCGGATCAAAATACACATGGGCTGATCAGATCACTGATGACACGAATGTTGGTGTAGTTGTGGATGGTGAGGAAAGTTTTCAAATGACAGAATTCCAACTGATCTATATCCACTTCTGTCTGATACACTGAGGGATCTTGACGTGTTTGTCCATATCATCCTGCAAGTGTCATTGAAAGGAAATAAACTGCTAAAAAGATCACAGAGGGGGAGCAGTCAAGTCAAGTTGCTTTTTATTGTCATTTCGACCATAAACTGCTGGTACAGTACACAGTAAAAACAAAACAGTATTCCTCCAGGACCATGGTGCTACATGAAACAAGACAAAACTACACTAGACTAAGTGAGAGAAGATAAGGCTACACTAGACTATGTAAAACAACACAAAAACTACACTTGACTACAGACCTGCACAGAACTACATAAAGAGCACAAAACAGTGCAGGGCAGTACAATAAGTAATAAACAAGACAATAGGCACAGTAGAGAACAAATTACAATATAATAATAAATGATGTAGATGTCAATCTAGACTCGGTGTATTAAGGAGCCTGATGGCTTGGGGGAAGAAACCGTTGCCCAGTGACAGCCCAAATGCGTTGGTACCTTTTGCCAGATGGCAGGAGGGAGAAGAGTTTGTATGAAGGTGCGTGGGGTCCTTCACAATGCTGTTGGAGTTACGGGTGCAGCATGTGGTGTAAATGTCTGTAATAATGGGAAGAGAGACCCCGATGATATTCTCAGCTGATCTCACTATCCGTTGCAGGGTCTTGCGATCTGAGACGGTACAATTCCCGAACCAGGCAGTGATGCAGCTGCTCAGGATGCTCTCGATACATCCTCTGTGGAATGTGGTGAGGATGGGGGGTGGCAAATGGGCTTTTCTCAGCCGTTGCAGAAAGTAGAGACACTGCTGGGCTTTCTTGGCTATAGAGTGGATTCGGTGGGGGGGGGGTGTCAGTGCAGGGTAATGTAACGGGTGGAAAAGTGCATAATTAACAACCACTGACATTGAGTTGTGTTTCTCTTTAAGAAGCTGGACTGATGTTACGATGGAAGTACATGAAGTTGTTTTTTAAACTGTGCTTTATGTTTCTGTGTTTGTAGGGTAATTAATGAGTTGTTATGGTTCTGAAACAGAAAATGCCTCATGCCATTTTATTTGTAAAAGCCTTCACACTGCAAGAATACCGCAGTGTCAATCTGCACCAAGAAAACCTGATCACATTCTCTTGAGGTTCAATGGCATTGCTGACTCTGAGTTTACCACCGTCAAATGCCAGCAGGGTCACAATCAGCAGAAACTCACACAAAGCAGCTCTGTTTGTATTGTGTGCTTTAGTAGGTCTGTGGGAGATACCCAGAATGTGAAGCTATAGTAATGGAGAGAGACACACTGAGCCAAGTCACAGCTTGATGGGCAGACAGGAAAACAGAGAATTTGATGTTGTGTCCTTATGCCTGAACTATGCCCAGTTAGAAGTGTTGTTCCTCCGGACAGTGTTCAGCCTCACTGTAACAGTGTGACATCAGACACCAACATGAAAACTAAAATAATTTCAGCAGAGATATATTCTCTTTCACATGTTGATCTTCTTTGCAAACATTTTACAGGGCAGAAAAGGCAAAGAATTTCTGTCTGAGAATCTCAAATGCAACAGCATGTCACTTCTGCTGTGTCCATCAGTTCCCCAGCATTTGAATGCTACCAATCACTGAATATGAAGGGGGAGATGGTTGAGAAGACAGCACACCAGAGTCCCAATACATGGACTTGTCCATGGACTGACCTGATAAATGGCCATAGAGTTGATACCAGTGAGTTGACATTCACTACCACTCATTTTGGAAGGGATTCATTAGATCAGGGCACTGCACCTGCAGATACACCAAGTTCACAGGGGGAGAGGCCATTCACCTGCTCCGTGTGTGGGACGGAATTAATTCAGTCACATGAGCTCTTACAACACCAGCCAGTTCACACCGGTGAGCAGATAGACTTGGCTCTGTTGTCTCTGTCCCTCAGTAAAGCTTCACACCTGTTCCGAGTGTGGGAGGAGATTCATTCAGTTCACCCACCGTGTGAGGCTCCAGTGAGTTTACAATTCATAGAGGACACACTTCTGTCCTGAGTCAGCAAAGAAATTTACTTAAGTCATCCCACCTGCTGAAACACCAGCAACTTCACATCAGGGAGGAAGTTAAAATAAACTCTATATGGGACTGTTAATATCAGATTCCACAGATATTGTGGCTGCTCATCAGATCCAGGACTGAACCCTGGTCACTGAGCATTGAGGGGGTTCATCCCACCATCTTAAAATACACTGGTGTTCAATATTGTGGATCTGTCATAGACAAATAGATCAATTCCATTTCAAATCCTGTGTCTCAGGTGCTTCCTCCCTGTCACACCGATAATGAACAGTCGAGAGGCCACCCAGTCCAGCTGGTACCTGCTTGTGTTCCTATTCCACACCAGAGCTTTCAACCCCATCCCTGCTGTTCACCACTCACTCGCCCTATAATGTTCAGGATGTAACTGGTCACCGGTCTGGGGATGAAGAGGTTTACCTTGAATTCACTCCATGACTTTCTGTGAACTGCAGAAGATGAATTTACTGGGGTTTTGTCCCAAATATTCCTCATCCCTCACGGCTCTGGACCAAGGATGAAGTCTTGTGTGGTTAAAATCTTCCCGTCCTGCTCTATTCATTGTTTTGTGTCATTTTCACTGATTTTGAAGGGCTGTGCCTCACACTGCCAGGCTGTTGCAATACAACACTCTCCTCTAAAGTACGACAGCAGAATGGTGGAGCAGAAACAAGAGGGGTCAGCACAAATGAGGGCTTTGGGGCTCCAGATGTGATGGAGGCTCAAGTTTACGTGGAGTAGAAGGAGGGAATCAGAAGCTACAAATGAAAGTTTAGGAACATTTGGAAACTGATTGACTGAAAAAAGAAGTTTAAGTTTGCAAAATGCTGGAGGGAGTCAGTAGCCCCGGCAGCCTCTATGGAGAGGAATAAATAGTTGATATTATGGGCCAAGACACTTCATCCTATCTAGACTGTATTTGTCAGCTTAGATGCTGCCTGATCTGCTGAGTTCCCGCAGTACTTTGTGTGTGTTACTTTACAGTTTACTCCCAGCATCTGCTGAACCTCGAGTTTCATATCTGCATTTCTAAGTGAGTGGGACTTTGACAGTTGTCACACAAAATGCCTGTTGACATTGAGTAATAAACAGGAGAAAATCTGCAGAAGCTGGAAATCCAAGGAACACACACAACATGCTGGAGAAACTCTGCAGGCCAGGCAGCATCTGTGGATAAAAGTACAGCTGACATTTTGGGCCAAGATTCTTCAGCAGGACTGGAGAAAAAACAATGAGGAGTAAATTTTAAAGGTGTGGGAGGGGAGAGAGAAACACAAAGTGACAGGTGGAACTGGGAGGGGGAGGGATGAAGTAAAGAGCTGGGAAGTTGATCGGCGAAAGATACAGGGCTGGAGAAGTGGGGAGTCTGACAGGAGAGAACAGAAGACCATGGATGAAAGAAAAGAGAGGAGGAACACTGGAGGGAGGCGATGGGCAGGCAACAAGAGGGAAAGGGGGATTGGGAATGATGAGCGAGGGGAGGCATGACTGGAAGGTCAAGAAATCGATGTTCATGCCATCAGGTTGGAGGCTGCCCAGACAGAATAAAAGGTGTTGTTCCTCCTACCTGAGTGTGACCTCATTGCAACAGTATAGGAGGCCATGGATTGACATCTCCATTGAGTATATTGTTTGTGGAAGCTTGCTGTGTTCAAGTAGCTGCTGAGTTTTCTGCATAAAATCATTGACTGATTTTGAAACATGTGGCGTGGAGCCAGCACTTGCCCCCTCAAATTAATCCAGTATGTTAACAACAGCACATCACCTCCCTTTTCCAAAATACAATTCAACCACTCTATTACCATATATTCCATAAGTTTACACAAATGGGACGTCAGTGATATTGGTCTATATCTAGGAGGATTCAACAGGGGTTTCCCAGGTTTTAGAATAGACACTACAATTGCCATTTTCCATGAGGAGGGAAGATGGCCTGAACTCCAATTATAATTCAGAAATGTAATATTATCTCAAAAGAGTTGTTGAGCATATGTTTAAACATGCAATAACATGTATCATCCTTTCCTGAAGCCGTCTGACCTGTACTATAAATAGCTTTCTTAAATTCACACAAAGAAAACTCTACATCACTAATACTATCATTGCTACAGCTGGTTTCCAACACATTAAGGTATTCTTGTAAAACCTTATCCCTACATTGTTTAGTCTCTCCACCTATTTTGATTATGAATTGCAGCAAATGACCAAGCCAGGACTCAACCGTCTCTCTTTCAGGAACAATTGTATTACCTTCTTTAATCAATATTCGGAACACTGTGAATCCCACACCCCCATTTTCTTAGTCATTCCCCAAACATCTTCAAGTTTAATAGTCCTTCCAATACTTTCACAATATGACCTCCAGTAAATCTTTTTCACAAGCTTCATTACTTTCCTCACCACGGCCACTTAATATGATCACATGGAGAGTGATACTTCTTAACTTTCGGAAATGCCACGTTTCTCTCAGTAACTGCCTCTGCACACTCCTCCGTCCACCATGGTACAGCTTTTCTCCTACTAATGCACTTTTTAAATTGAATCTCTGCCACCACAATTTGATGAATAATGTGACAACGTTTCTTTGCAGAAATCCACATCATCCTCACCATTCAGCCCAGACAGATGTTCAGCACATAAAACATTCAAACTTCTCCCAATTTGTTTTACCAGAGTTCCACCTCCTAAAAGTGGTCTCATGCCCCCTATATAAATCCAAACCCAAGCTTATAAACATAGGAAAATTATCACTCCCCAATGCTTCATCTCCCATGACATCCCACTTCTCACTCCAATGTTCAAAACTAAAGTTAAATTTACAGCATTTTCAGAACTATTATGAACATTAAATCTCATACCTCTCCCACCATAAAGACTAACAGGATATGAAATATCTGAAACTCTTCTATAAAAACATCACCAATCTGAGAACAACCCCACAGTGAGCTAACTATGTGTTAAAATCCCCACACCATACAACCCTTAGTGAGCTAGAGCAACATATACTCTCCAGCAAATCAATCGAAAGCTTTCCACAATGGTTATAGTAACACACAAACACGAGGAAATATACAGATACTGGAATTTCAAGCAACACACATCAAAGTTGCTGGTGAACGCAGCAGGCCAGGCAGCATCTCTAGGAAGAGGTACAGTCGACGTTATAATGATATACCACTTTATTGCCCCTACCTGTGGAATCAAATGTGTCTTCAAATGCCTCATACGTTTCATTTACATCCACAACTCTATGCCCTCTCCCTCTCTTTAAAAAACTTGCAACACCACCTCCTCTACCAACTAATCTATCACGCTTAATTACAATATAACACTGGAAGGAAGAACTTAAATGCGATAACAATCAGGTTTCCTGAATACATATAACATCACATAGATTTAATAAATCAGAAATAAACGAAGTTTTGACCATTAGAAATCAGGCTACTGGCAATCGCCCTTCTGATACAGGCGGGGCGGGGGGTGCGGACTGTAGTGGGGCGTTTATGATTGGTGAAACAGTGCCTGATCTGATTGAAAGAGCAAATATTCCAATCACAGAGCTGCCTTATTCACCAATCAAGAGACAGCAACTGTAGAAGCGCGGAAAATACCGTCTAACCGCCGAAATAAACTGAAATTTGCAAAACACCGCTAAAAAAGCCTTTGTTGCTGAAATTAAATAACAGGTTTGTTTGTCGGCTCTTTACCCCCGTTAACACACTTAAACAAATTGTATTTAATATTGCGATGGTGTCTGGGACGTTAGTTCACCGATATCTTTCAATTGATAAACGTTGTTCGCGGTCGGTCATTGTGTAAACTCAAGTCAGTTTAGCAACGGGTCGCCCGTCAGAAAGTGGAGCTTTAACAAATACTCTGAACGACCCGTGACAATGTTCAGCTCTCGCGTTGGAATGGGGTTAAGAGGAATAACCAAAATGGGACAAAGCTTAACGAACCCACGATAATTAAACTAGAAACAACAATTAGCGTCCACGTCAGAGAAATCTGATAACCGAGAGGAAGCGACGGGGAAGGGGGTGCGTAATGATTCCGTGTCTGGGCAGTTGGCAGGAATTAACAGAGAAATCAGGATTATACTGAGCAGCGGACAGCAAGTTCTGGTTAACGGGAATAAGATTCTGAATGAGCATTTCAACAAAAAAATTCCAAATATACCTGAATTTCATGTCTCAACATTGTGTAACTCTTTTAATGAAACCGTGAGTGGCTCTCAAAAGAGCCTTTGATTTTCCGGTTTGTTTTGTCAGTAAACTTGTCTGCACTTGGAGCTGGTGTACTTGGTCACCGCCTTTGTCCCTTCAGACACGGCGTGCTTGGCCAGCTCCCCGGGCAGCAGCAGGCGCACGGCGGTCTGGGATCTCCCGGGAGCTGATGGTGGACCGCTTGTTGTAATGGGCCAGGCGGGAGGCCTCGCCCGCAATGCGCTCGAAAATATCGTTGACGAATGAATTCATGATGCTCATGGCCTTGGAGGAGATGCCGGTGTCGGGGTGAACCTGCTTCATCACTTTGTAGATGTAGATGGCGTAAGTCTCCTTTCTCGACCTCTTGCGCTTCTTGCCAGTCTTGCTCGCTGGTTTGGACAAAGTTTTCTTGGCGCCCTTCTTGGGAGCGGGTTTCGCTGTATCAGGCATTTCCTCGTCGGTCTCAAACACAATAATAAGCAGAAGCTGTCTGTATCTTGTTTTACGGCGGCTGGCATCCAGCTTAATGGTGCATTACCGCCACCCTCTGCTCCAGAATGTGCTCTAGACATACATTCTAAATCCCTTCACCCAATCACACACACACACACAAACCTACACTTCACCCTCCCATCTTTGACCATCCTAGTATCCTATTCCTGTTCATTCGTCATATTCTATAAAAAACCCCTGTACCCCTTAAAAACGCTAAAAATACCCGGACTTGTGCTCTCTCACCCATGCCCAGCAACCCTTTTAATGTGAATTCCTGCATCCCCAACTCCCTTAATTTATTTCTCATCATCTCTCTCTGTA
The DNA here is from genome assembly GCF_030028105.1 of Mobula birostris. Lineage (NCBI taxonomy): Eukaryota > Metazoa > Chordata > Chondrichthyes > Myliobatiformes > Myliobatidae > Mobula > Mobula birostris. The sequence continues at coordinate 44,632,086 of NC_092379.1, forward strand.
TCCCATACTTCCTGCAACACAAAACTACATGTTCTACTGACTCCTCTTCCTGACATTCCTCACACAATCCTGTCTGGTGTTTCCCTATCATTTTCAATGTTTTGTTTAAAGCACAATGCCCCAGCCTTAACCCAGTCCACACAATTTCTTCTCTTCTGTTTCCATTACCTACCCTAGTAACTGCCACACTCTTTTGTATTTGATATAAATGCCTCCCTTTCGCCTCCCTGTCTCATCTTTCTTGCCACATTCGGTTGACTTTTTCCCAGATTACACATTTAACCTCTGCTTTACTGATACTAATGTTCATTTCCACATTTTCTTTCTTTAACGCCCTCTTTGTCAACTCATCCACCCTCTCATTCCCCTTCACCCCTACATGTGCTGGAACCCATAGAAATTTTACCTGACCTCCTTGATTTGCAATTCTTGTAACTAACTGAAGGGCTTCATAAAGTACATCTTGCCGACTGTTTGTGTGAAAAGACCTTAAACTTGCTAGAACTGAGGATGAATCTGAACATATCAATGCTTTGGCTTGTCTGGCTTTCTGCACCCATTGCAACGTAACCAACACTGCCAGGATCTCCACTGTAAACACCCCTAACTTATTAGATGTTCTTCTGCTGATTCCAATTTCTTTTGCTGGTATTACCACCCCAAACCCTGTCACTCCTGTTTCAGGTTCCTTCGCACCATCCGTATAAATGTGAGTATAATCACTATACTTTTCCATCACATGACAGTTAAATGCATTTACCAAATCTGTTTTATATCTTTCTTTCCTTTTTACCTCTAACAAATGCCAGTCTATGTCAGGCCATACAAGCTTCCATGGAGCTACAACCAGATAAACTACTGAAGGACTTATCCTCAGATCAAACACTCCACATTCTTTCGCGATATCATTCCCTACCCGACTAAAGGTATCCCTCTGAAACCTCCCATTTTCCCAGCACTCCTGCAACACTCCTTTAGCAGGGTGAGAATCATTGTGCCCCTGCAAGTTAGCCCAGTAGTTTGCCATCAGTTGCATCCTTCTTAGTTCCAAAGGCATTATTCCCATTTCTACCTGTAGGGCTGACACTGGTGACGTTTTAAAAGCCCCACTGCGCACTCTCAAGGCCTGAGCCTGAATCACATCCAGTTTCCTTATAAGAGACCTAGCTGCTGATCCATATACTATATTTCCATAATCCAATACAGATCTTACCAAAGCCACATACATTCTCTTCAAAGCTGAACAACTTGCTCCCCATTCCCTACCAGTCAAACATCTCATCACATTTATTACTTTTTTACATTTCTCCTCAACTTTCCTGATATGGTCTGCCCATGTTAATCGTGAATCAAATATAACTCCCAGAAATTTAAATGATGCAACCCTTTCTAATTCAACCCCATACATCCTTAACTTCTTCCCTACCTCAACCCTTTTCCTGGTAAAAAAAAAATACAGTTTGAGTTTTATCAACTGAAAATCTACATCCCCAATCATAACCCCACTCCACCACTTCATCAATTGCTTCTTGTAGTTTCCTGATTATATAGTCCATGTTCCTGCCTCTTTTCCACAAGGCCCCATCATCCGCAAACAGTGACCTACCTATATCCACTGGTACCTTTGTGAAGACATCATTGATCATAATCATGAAAAGTAATGGGCTAATCACACTACCTTGAGGTGTGCCATTTTCCACTATGTACTGTTTTGATAATTCTGATGCAATCCGAACTTGAATTTTTCTACCAAACAAAAAATCTTTAATCCAATTAAAAACTCTCCCACCAACCCCCATCTTGTGCAGTTTAATTGATAATCCTTCCTTCCACATCATATCATAGGCTTTTTCAATGTCAAAGAACACTGCCACTACTGACTCTCTATTTGCCTGGGCCTTCCTTATTTCAGTCTCTAACATAATCACTGAGTCCATGGAATTCCTTCCCTTTCTAAAACCACTCTGATAACGTGCCAGCATTCCCCTTTTCTCAAGCTCATATGATAACCTTTCTGTTATCATCCTTTCCATTATCTTACATATACTTGATGTTAATGCAATTGGTCTGTAGCTAGTGGGTTTTGACAGCTCCTTGCCAGGCTTCCTTATTGGAATTACTACTGCTTCTTTCCATGCACTTGGTAATCTTCCCTCCCCCCACACTCTGTTATAAAAATGCAGCAACTTCAAGAGCGCTCCTTCTCCTAGATTTTTTAGCATCACAGAGCATATCAGATCTTTCCCTGGGGAGGTTGGTCTCGATCTCTTTATTGCTCTCACCATTTCTGCTAATGTAAATGAATCATCAATTATATCATCTGTTCCTTCCCTCCTGCTTAACACACCTGGGTGTTGGCTCCTTATTCTTTCCCTTCTTCTTCTCCCTTCTTCAGACAAATTTTCTGAACTGTGTATCAGTACAAATGACTTGGCCATGACCTCAGCCTTATCCCTACTGGAGACTGCAGTTTCCTCCTCAGATATCATTACTGGATATTCCCATTCCCTTCTATCTCCTCCCATCCTCTTAATCATTCCCCATATCTCTCCCACAGGTGTTGTTCTTCCTACCTTGTCGCAAAAACTCCTCCAACTTGCCCTTTTAGCTTGACGTATAGTTCTTCTCACCACTGCCTGTGCTTTCTTATATTGAACCAAATGCTGCATATTATGGGTTCTTTTAACTAGCCTGAATGCTCTATTTCTGTTTTTTACAACCTGACAACATTCCTCTGTCCACCATGGTACCAGTTTTCTATTCATCCTATTTTTACTCCTAGGTATAGATCCTTCTGCTGCCATGATAATTGCTGAAGTCACTTGACTGTTTAATTCATCTACATTTCCAGAAATATCAATCTTTGTCAACCCTTCTTCACTCAACTTCTGGAACTTACCCCAATCAGCTTTTTCAAACACCCACTTTGGGCTTCCGCCACCTGGTCTTACTTCAACTCTTTCACCCACTGAACACAAAACTGGGTAGTGATCACTGCCTACTGTTGAAGCAGTCCAAACTCCCCAGTTACTAATGCCAGCCAAGGTATTAGACACTAATGTAATATCTAACACTGACTCAGTTCCTGTTGTTATGTCTATCCTTCTGCCTCTACCATCATTCATACACACCAAATCCCTTTCTTCCATCAAATCTTCAATTACCTTTCCATTTGGATCTGTAATCTGATCCCCCCCATATTGTGCTATGAGCATTGAAATCTGCACACCACACTACTTTATGTCTGTTTTGTCTTTGTATCTTTAATAGGCTGCCCAAATCCAATCTTTTACATGGATTGTAGTAGTTAATTATAACCACTCCCTCCCCTCTCTCCCACACTTCCACCACCATGTATTCCTGATCATCTCCTTTTTCCAGTACCCTATATGGTATACTTTGCTTGATTAACATAGCACAGCCCCCTCCTCCCCTTAGATTTCTATCTTTCCTTATCATTGTATACCCATATACCACAAAGTCTAAAGTTGGTTTCAACCAAGTTTCCTGAATACACACTACATCCGGTTTTACAACCATTTCTTTAATAAAGTGCTTGAATTCCTGGCTATTGGCCAGTAAGCTCCTTGCATCCCATTGTAAAAGAATCACCATAATTACTATTAACCAACACATGACACTTCCTGGCTTGACTGAATAGTGAGGTTCTCCCTCACTTCCTCCCATGTCAGTCCTACTAACCCTAGATGGTTTACTGCTGCTTTTACCACCTGCTGAATTTTGTCACTTTTTGACTTTACCTCAGCAGTACTATTAATCACTCTTGCAATGAATGTTACTAGAGCCTTTTTGTCTACATAAATCCTGTCATTTGTTCTTTGTTGCATCTCTCGTATCCCTATTGCTCCCTGTTCATTAGGAGCATTATTCTGTTCTGTTGACATTCTTACAGCTTCTGCATAAGTGATCTCTCTTTTCACTCTTATTTCTTGAATTTTAGTCTCCCGTCTCACAACCTCACACCCACTATATGCAACATTATGAGCTCCTCCACAATTGCAGCATTTTGGTTGAACTCCTGTTCCGCACTTTCCATATTCATGATCACCCCCACATCTAGCACATCTCCTCTGCCTTTTACAGTTTTTAGCCACGTGTCCAAACCTTTGACAATTATAGCACCTCAATGGCTTTGGCACATACACCCTTACTGGGTAACTCATGAAACCCAGGAACACCTTCCTTGGCACTCTTTCTTCTTCAAATTCAATCAATACAGATTCACTTTCCTTTTTCACTCCCTCCTTTGTTGTTTTCAGTCTTTGAACATTCATTACTTTCCCTCCTTTGATATTCCTCTTTATCTCCTCCATATTTATACTCATTGGTATCCCCGTGATCACTCCTTTACAACCACTATTTTGTGCTCCCAGTGTATTCCACCTTGCATTTTCCTATCTCTTTTAGCTTGAGTGCTTTCTCAAGTTGTTCCTCACTCGCACATCTTACCAATAAGTTGCCATCATTAAGGACTTTTGCAAATACTATTTCCCCTATCTTATTTGTCAGAGTTGTTGTTAGCACAAACGGGTTAATTTTCTTCATATGTCCCTGAGCCTTCTCATTAAACGTAATTATGACAACACCTCCTCTCTGAGCTTGTTCATCCTCCTCACTTTCAGAGCTTTCTCCACTATCATTTCTTATTCTTTTATTCCCTTTGTCTTGGTTAATATTCATCCGACCCCTCACTACCTCCTCATTCCCTTTATTTCTCCCTTCACAATAATCCACTCCCTAGCTGCCTACCTCTGGTCCCAAGTCTCTATCCCTCTCCTTCTCCACTTTCTTTCCCTCAACCCCGCCTCTTATCTTGTCCGCCATTACCGGACCCACACGACCCCCTCCCAGCAATTTCCGTTCCTTCCCCACTCTCTTTCCCTCAACAGGTTCCAAAACACACTCACGCATCAAGCAAAACACAGCCAGCTTCCAGTCAAGCCAACTCAGCCACCAATAAGCAGAAGCTGTTCGGAGCGCGGATTAAATAGGCAGCGCCCAAAGCGGTACGTTAATTAGGATGGGAATTCTGAGCATTACCATTGGCTGTTTGGAGAAATGAGTCACCAATCGGAACGCTGGGGGATGGGAAGCGGCGCCAATGGGCGGGGGTTACCGCTGTTGTTTAATACGGGAGGAAGTACTGAAGGGCAGAGACAGGCAGGGGTGCGGGCTGAAATTGAAAAGGGAAACGCAAATTTCAAAAGCAGAATTAAATAAAATCAGATGAAATTTTGTAAAAATTAAACACTAAGACGTTTAGTTCCTGACACAGGCAGCATGAGAGTGAAGTAGAGATTTATATTTATTTTTCAATATAAAGTTCAAATCGAGTTTATTTATGCATAGGTGAAAGGAACAACGTATTTGTAGCAGCATCACAGATACATTGCATCAGAGACACAACACTGACAAGACTGATATTAAATATGAATTATACCAAAATATTCAGAGACAGAAGACTATCAGAACAAAATCAAAATAACAAAGAGATTATGCGGGCAGTGGGAGAATCATCCCTCTTGTGCTTCTTCATCTCGTCACTCTAGATTCAGTGTCACACAACGCTGCCACTTTGATCTGGCCCATGTCTTCATTAACCAGGTCCAACACTTGCCTTTATTGGATCTTCCTCCTCCTTACACTAGTCATCGGGTTTGTGGGGGTGTGCCCAGGGTTAATTGGGGTGTGTGCCCCCTTGGACCTTAGGATTAGGTTTGAGGGTAGGGCTGGTGGATGTATATGCGGGGCTGGGAGAGATAAGGCTGTAGAGTTTAGTATGGTGAGATAGGTGGGGCTATGGTGGATAGGGTAGTGTAGTGTAGCCACTTCAATCTGGCCCATGCCTTTCATTAATGTGGCCTGACACCACTTGGCTTAATGAACTGGGTGTGCAAAGGGACACATCATTAGTAATACTATTTAGGGTCATTGGGTGTTTCGGGTCTTCAATCATGAGACATCCTCACCCAGGCGACCCAGCCAGGGTTTATCCCATGGACCAAGATAACGAAAGGCATGTAATTCTGCATGTTGTGGGTATTTTGGACCTTGTTACTTGGCTTTATTTTGATCATTTGGGTAATAGAATGTTCTGAGGCCTAGTTATCAGGCTTTACCTCCAAGTAAGGTTCAACTTCCCTACTTTAAATTTACACCTGTCTTTATTTTGCATCTGTGTGCCTGGGATTGCTTGGATAACCAGTGTTTACTGCAGTACAAAGTAGTAATTAGGGTTGTGCAGATTAGTCCATAATTCCAAAATGCAAACATCTCTGAAATCCAGGATTTTTTGTGCTGACATGACATCACAAATGGAGAATTTTACTCACGATTAAATTGCTTGTCTACTGAAGAGAGTTTCACGGCTCTGGGCCTCTATTCACTGGAACCTAGCAGAAAGAAGGGTTACCAAATTGAAACCTATCAAATAGTGAAAGGGCTTGATTGAGTGGATGTGGAGAGGGTTTTTCCTGTGGTGGGAATGTCTAAAACTGGACCACATAGCTTCAAAATAGAGGGGCATCCTTTTAGAGTGGTGATGAGGAGGAATTTCTTCAGCCAGAGAGTAGTGAATCTGTGATTTTTTTTTGCCACAGGCAGCTGTGGAGGCCAAATCACTGGGTATAGACAGAGACTGATAGATTGTTGATTGGTCAGGGCACAAAGGGATACAAGGGAAGGCAGGAGATTGGGGCTCAGAGGAAGAATTGATCAGTGATGATGAAATGCCAGAGAAGACTCAACAGAGAAGTGGCCGAATTCTGCTCCTATATCTTATGACTAAAACTCTCCCAGAGAGCGTTGATCTCAGCTTTGACTCAATCCAGCACCTGACGCTCCACATACTTATATAAGGAATACAGAAGTTCTTTGTTCTTTGATTAAAGAAATATCATTTCATTTCCATCCTGAATGCTTGTCACCTCATTCTGAGCAACAGACACAAAATGCTGGAGGAAGTCAGCAGGCCAGGCAGCATCAATGGGAAAGGGTAATGAGTCGATGCTTCAGGCTGAGCACCTTCACGCTGAGATCTGATGGAAGGTTCTCGGCGTGAAGTGTCGACTGTTTCCTCTTTCTGTTCCGCTGAGTTCCTCCAGCATTTTCTGTGTGTTGCTTTCGATTTCCAGCATCAGCAGATTCTCTCGTGTTTGTGATTTACACCTCATTCTGAGGGTATTTTCCTCAGTTATGGAGTTCTTATTCAGGGGAAACATTCTCCTTGCTGACTGCCTGTCACATCCTGAAAGAATCTAACAGATTTCCACGTTTTCTCATGAACTGCAGGGAATACAGACCCAGCCCACACACTCTACTCTCACATAACCAACCTTCCATCCCTGGAACCAGCCCAGTCAGTGTGGAGAACAGTCACTGCACTCCCTCTATTGCAGGGATATCCTTCCTGAGGAAGTGTGACCAAACCTGGACACTATATTCAAGGTGTGCTCTCACCAGGGCCCTATATAATCCCAGTGAGACATCTGTACCCTCTTCTCCACTCCTCCTGGATCACAGGACAAAATACTGTTTCCCTATCTCATTACTTGTTGTATCTGCATGTTAACTCAAGTGATTTGTTTACAAGGACGCCCAGGTCCCTCTGAACATCCCTGTATGGAAATGACTCTTATAGTTTGTTACTGGGAATGGGTGATCTCACATTTCCCCACATTCTGTTCCATCTGCTACACCCTCAACCATTCACTCTCCTGTTTACATCCCCCAAACCTTCTCACTACTGACACTGTCCCTCCCACTCTGCCACAGCAGCAGATGTAGTCACTGAGTTATGCAGCACAGAAACAGGCCCTTCAGCCCAACACATCCATGCTGACCAAGTGGCCAAACAAAACCATTGTCAGTTGACTGCATTTGGCCCATGTCCCTGTGAAACTTCCCTCTCCACACTCCAAGAGATATTGCTACTGTGCCTACCTATACCACCACTTGGGGTAGTTTGTTCCATGTAAACAGCACATTCTGTGTACAAAACCTGCTCCTCAGGGTCCCATTTAAATTTTTCCTCTCTCACTTTATATCTGTAATCTCTGGTTTCCAACTCCATAACCCTGGAGATAACAGATTCACTATTGACCGTATCAATGACTGCCATTATTTTATAAGCCTCTCTAACGTCACATACACTCTGGTGAGAAAGGTTCTGGCCTATCCGGCCTCCTGTTAAATCCCTTTTGCAACCTCTCCAGTTTAATGTCACCCTCTGATCCCAGGGCAACTATAACTGTACTCCATGCTCCAAGAGTAGTTTCCCCGAGGCTGGAGGAGCTATAATGTGACGCCACAGTCCAGTGCCCGATACTCTACCCGATGAATACGAGTGTGGCGAACACCTTCTTCAGCGTCCTGCCGACCTGTGTTTACACTCTGAAGGAATTCGATATCTGCACCGCGATATCTCTCTGGTTTACAGCACTCCCAGGGACCGACCATTCCCCACGGCAGTTCTGCCCTCGTTCGTCAATGACAATGGAACATCTCACATTTATCTGTCATTCCTCAAATCACTGACCTCATTGATCACCGTCCTGTTGTAATGTTAGTTCGATTGTTCCACACTCCACGATATCGCCAACTTTAGTGACATCGGTAAATTTGCTGAGCTGGTCATTGACATTGTCAGCCGAGTCTTTAATAAATGAACAGCAGCAGCAGACTTGACTCGAATCCCTGTGCCACACTATTGATCACAGGTCTGCAGTCTAAACAATGACTTTGTCTCCGACCACCAGGCCGATATTGTACCCAGTGCCCTGGATCACGTGATCTCTCCTTCCAGACACGAGTCTCACCAGTCTGAAGCTCCCGGGCTTTTCCTTGCAGCGATACACACACAGTGCTGGAGGAACTCAGCAGGCCAGGCAGCGAGTAAGCAGCCAGCGTTTCAGGCCGAGACCCTTCACCAGCATTTGCATAGTTTCTTGTGTTTAGTTTTCCTTCGATTCTAAGTTACTGGATAACATGACCCATCCTCCAATCCTCTGCCACTACTCCTGCCCGAGAAACGCGCAGAGAGACAGAGGCGGGGAGGGGAGGAGACAGAGTCAGAGTGACGGACAGAGTCGGGAGCGGCCTCTCATCTTCCAGGTCCGTCTTCACTTTAATACAACCCGGCAATTTCCAACGGTTTGTCCGAAACGCAGAGCTCCAGGGAGAAAAAAAAAACTCCCTCACACACCACGTACATAGTGAAGGATCTCCAGGAATTTACTGGCGGTCGGACTTCGTCGGATCAGAGTACAGTGTGATTGGCGCAGGATTAATTTCAAATTGCCCGCCAATTTCAGAGCAACCTGCAACAGTGCTTGACTACTTTTAAAATTATTTACCATTAATTGTATCATGGATTATACAATGTCAGTTTCATTTAATAAATATAATATCTAATTCTCTCAGTTAAGACTTAAATTTATAATTAAGGAATCGTTTCTCTAAACGAGTGAACTGATTTCTGTCCGAGACCGATAAAAGGATTAAGATCGATCTTAATGCGTTCAGAGGTTTTGTCCTAATCACGGACTGGAAAGGCAGATTCGCAGAAATATTTCAAGCGGAGCCGTATAATCTGTTTCAAGTGTAACCAGATGAATAAATCGATAAAAAATAATCAAAAGTGTGTGGATACAGCTCCGTCTGTGAGGCGGTGGGTGGCTCTTAAAAGAGCCTTTGTTTCGTGCTAGGAAGGAAGTGAGAGTTTTTCAGCCGCCGAAGCCATAGAGAGTGCGGCCCTGGCGTTTCAGAGCGTACACCACATCCATGGCAGTGACCGTCTTGCGCTTGGCGTGTTCAGTGTAGGTGACCGCATCCCGGATCACGTTCTCCAGGAAAACCTTCAGCACCCCGCGGGTCTCCTCGTAGATCAGACCCGAGATCCGCTTGACGCCGCCACGGCGAGCCAGACGGCGGATGGCTGGTTTGGTGATGCCCTGGATGTTATCACGGAGCACTTTACGGTGCCGCTTGGCTCCGCCTTTGCCCAGTCCTTTGCCTCCTTTCCCTCTGCCAGACATGATGCTGTTTCACTCAGGTCGCTGCTCAGTGACGAACTGACTGCTGCTGTCTCCTTTTATACACAGCGCCCCGACCTGCCCGAGAAACGCGCAGAGAGACAGAGGCGGGGAGGGGAGGAGACAGAGTCAGAGTGACGGGCAGAGCCGAGACCGGCCTCTCATCGTCCAGCTCCGCCTTCACTTTACCACAAACGCCAATTTCCAACGATTCATCCGACACAAAGCGCTCCAACGAAAAACAAAACTCCCTCACACACCACGTACATACTGAAGGATTTCTGGGAATTTGCCGATTCTCCTGCTTTAAATTACAGGAAGTGCTTTTCCATTCTACAAACCCCCGAGGACCTCGGTCTGTCCTTCCCGGCCCCACGACCAGTGCGAGCGCCCTCACACACAGCAGTTGGTGGGCGAGAGTGCAGTCACTTCCATGATGAGAGGGTTAATTCATTAGAAGAATTGTTCCTCTGGGTCGCCAGGGAAATAAAAGACCGGTCACATACAGGAACAGGATACATAACCAGATATATAGACCACGCTTCTGGCGCCTTCTGAAGCCCAGGTGAAGGGGTGGCTGAGGAGCTGGTTCGAGGTGGGTGGGTCTTCAGGTACAAGGATCATTGGGTCTCAAGGGAAACGACAGACGGGTCCAAGGAGGAGGAGAGCAAATATGTTTCCGGGGAGCCTTCTTCGTGCTACACGGAAGGGTTTAAACGAGCAGGGATGAGGTCCAACACATTGATTTTCGGGAACAAGGTTAAAAAAATCAGGACTTCCAGGATTGTATTATGACGCATGTGGCTGTGGGGTGGGAAATCGATATTTTATGCAGTTTAATTTGTTGCTGAGGAACTGATGCGGGAGGGATGTCTTCATGGATCAATGGGTGGTCCAGGCAGGTGGGGACCGGGACAAACAAGACTATTTGCATCTGAACCGGACGGGAACCAATACCTTCGCCAGGAGGTTTGACGGTGTCACTTGGTAGAGTTTGAACTGGAGTAGCAAGTGGGAGAATGTATGTATGACCAGACAGTCTGAAAAGAACGAGAGCCAATGTCAGGCCAATAAACATGGTGAGACTGATCGGCTGAAATGAGTTCACTTCAACACTACGAGTGTTACGTTAGCAGAGGGACAGGGCTGGCAGCTCAACATTCCTGGGTTTGATTGTTTTACATGTGAGTGGGGGGTTAGAAGATGCAGAGGTTACCCCACTGGGAATGTCACAGTAAACTGGAAGGCTCATTTACAGAGGCAATCTGCAGTTACACTGATGGGATTATCGTATTGGCCCCCAATAACCACCGGGAGGTGGAGGATCAGATATGTTGATGCTTATGGAGAGGTGCAGAACAACAGGGTTGTCATAATGAGGGACTTCATCTTCCCTGGAAATGACTGGATCTTGCTCAAATGCACAAGATTTGTTCAGTGAATCCGAAGAGTGTTTGAAACCATATGTACAGGGCCCAACCAGAGCTGAGAACAGACGGGAATTAGTTTTGAGAAATGGGCCGGGTCAGCTGACAGCCAAGAGTCAGTGAACATTTTGGGAACAGTGATCATAACTTTACTTAAAGTTATGAGTAAGAATAAAATTAGATCTTGTATGAAGGTGCTAAATTGCAGGAGGGCAAGTCAGGATGGAAGAAGACAGGAACCAAGGGGCATTGATTGGGAGCAGCCACTGTCAGACAAGTCCACATCTGACGTGGGAGTTGTTTAAAGATCAGCAACTCTGAGTTCAGGATCAGCATGTTCCGGTGAGGAGAAGGATGGTAAGTAAGGGAACTCTGGATGAGCAGAGAGACCCTAAATTTAGTCAGAAGGATATGGAAGGTTTGTGAAGCTAAAGTCACACTGGGTACCTTTGGAATATAAATATAGCAGGGAAATGCTAAAGCAGATGATAGGAAAGGCCAAATGGGGCCACAAACTGTCCTTGTGGAGTGGGACCAAAGATGATCCCAAGGCCTTGTGATTTGTATTAATAAGGCGAGGATAACCAGAGAATGGAAAGGTCGACTCAAGATTAAAGGAGGAATGTTGTGGTTGAAGTCAGACCAAGTGGTTAAGGTACTAAATGAGTATGTTGTGTCAGTATTTACTGAGGAGAAGGAATTGAATGACAATGAAAACAGAGTGAGACATGCTAATATGCAGAGACGTGTTGAGATTAAGGAGGAGGCTGTGCTGGGACATCTGAAAAGCAATAAGATGGATAAGATTCCAGGGCCTGAAGGCATATATCCTGCAATAGTGAAGAAACAAGTGAGCAGATTGCTGGCGATTTGACAAGGATCTATGTGTCCTCGATCACAACATGTGAGGTCCCACAGGACTGGAGTGTCGCAAATGTTGCAGCTTTGATCAAGAAGGGAAATAGCAAGAATCCAGGAATCTATAGGCAAGGCAGCTTCATTTCAGTGGTAGAGAAGCTAATGGGGAGGATATCGAGGCACAGGATTTATGCACCTTTGGAAACGCATGGCCTGCTTATCAACATGGTTTGTGTGGGCAGATCACGCTTGATAAAATTGATTGAAGTTTCTGAGGAGGTGACACAGACTAAGATATAGGAGCAGAATTAGACCATTTGGCCCATCAAGTCATTATGGCTGATCCATTTTTCCTCTCAGCCCCAGTCTCCTGCCTTTCCCCTGTATCCCTTCATACTCTGACCAGTCAAGAATCTATCAACCTCTGCCTTAAATATACATAAAGTCCTGGCTTAACAGCTTCCTTTGGCAATGAATTCCACAGATTCACCACTCTCTGGCGAAAGAAATTCCTCATCTCCACATTCTACAAGGATGCTCCTCTATTCCGAGGCTGTGTCCTCTGATACTAGACACTCCCATCTTCTGCACATCTACTTTAACATCGCCTTTCACACTTCGATAGGTTTCAACTGGGCCACCACTCATTGTTCAAAAATTCCAGTGAATACAGGCCCAGGGCCATCAAAAACTCTTCATGTGGCAACCTGTTTCATCCTGCAATCAATCTGGAGAACTTCCTTTGAAAGCAATCCAGTTTCAGCCCATCCTTCATGAGAAAAAGGGCCCAAATCTGCTCAAGATACTCCAGTGAGACCTCACCAGTACTTTATAAAGTCTGATCATTATTATGATTGGCACAGATATTGTGGGCCGAAGGGCAGGTTGCCATCTGTTCCATATTGTGTACTGTCAAATATGTTTGATCTAACAGCTATTGCAGGGACATGGTTACAGAGACTGGGACTGGGAATTTGACCTTCCACTGTATTCAATGTTCCACATGGAATCAGCAAAATGGAAAGGAGCAGGGTGGATTTGTTCATAACGTGCTGGTGAAGGAGTGGATACAGTGCCTATAAAAAATGTTCAGTCTCCTTAGAAGTTATTATGTTTTATTGTTTTGCAATGGATTTAATTTGGCTTTTTTGACACTGATCAACAGAAAAGACTACAGTGTCATAGTGAAAGCAGATCTCTACAAAGTGATCTAAATTAATTGTAAATATGAAACAAAATAATTCATTGCCTTTGCATTCACCTCCTTCAAATCAGTAATTAGTTGGTGCATATTTGACAGTATTTACAGTTGAGTCTGTGTGGATAAGTGTCTATCAGCTTTGCACATCTGAACACTGCAATTTTCCCCATTCTTCTTTACAAAACTGCTGATTCTGTCAGAATGCATGGGTTGGTGAGTGAACAGATATTTTCAAGTCCAGCCACAAATTCTCAATTGGATTGAGGTCTGGACTCTCACAAAGCCACTCCAGGACATTAACTTTGTTGTTTTAAGGCATTCCTGTGCAGCTTTGGTTTTATGCTTGCAGTCATTATCTTGCTGGAAAATTAATTTTCTCCAAAGTCGCAGTTCACTTGAAGACTGAATTAGGTTTTCCTCCAGGATTTCCCTGTATTTTGCTGCATTCATTTTACCCTCTACCTTTATGTGCCTTTCAGGGCCTGCTACGGTGAAGCATACCCACAGGATGACACAGCCTTCACCATGCTTCATGGTAGGGATGGTGTGCTTTTGATGTTGTACGTTGTTTGGCATACTCCAAACTTAGTGCTTGTGATGGTCAAAAAATTCAATTTTGTTTTCGTCAGATCGTAGAATCTTCTTCCAACTAACTTCAGAGTCCCCACAATTCTGGCAAACTCCAGGCAAGATTTCATGAGAGCATTTTTCAACAGTGGCTTTTTCTCTGCCGCTCTCCCATAAAGCTGCAACTGCTGAAACACCCAGGCAACAGTTGATTTATGCATAGTATCTCCCACCACTGAAGCTTGTAACTCCTCTAGAGTTATCATATGTCTCTTAGTGGCCTCCCCCACTGGCCCCTTCTTGCATGGCCACTCAGTTTCTGAGGATAGCCTGCTCTTGGCAGATTTACAGCTGTGCCATATTCTTCCCACTTCTGGATGAGTGATTTAACTGTACTCCAAGGGCATTCAGTGACTTGGAAATGTTCTTGTATCCATCTCCTGGCTTGTGTTTTTCAATTATCTTTCTGCAGAGCAGCTCGGAGTGTTAATTTGTCTTCACGGTGTAGTTTCTCCCAGGATACTGACTCACCAGCAGTTGGGCCTGCCACTTACAGGTGTACTATTACTACAATCAATTGAAACACCTTGACTGCACACAGTCATCTCCAATTAACTGATTATGTAACTTCAAAAACTAATTGGCTGCACCAGTGATGATTTGGTGTGTCATATTAATGGGGGTGGTGTGACGACAAACCAAGTTATCAGAAGATTGATGCTGATGAGACAGATAAGAGAGACAAATGGAGGAACGTTCAAAATGTTAATGAGAAAGGAGAGAGATAACAAAAAGAGACACAGTTCCAAGTATTGTCAGACCGGTTGCTTTGAACCTGAACTGTTTGAAGTTTGATGGAGAGAGTCCGCCAGGAAAGTCAGAAAGTAAGCCAGGGACTAGTGAGAAGGATACGGGAGACCGGGAGCAGTTTGGTAGGAAGTCTCCTGGGGTTGTATGCTGTAATTGTGGGAAAGCCGGTCACTTTGCGTCCAGGTGCTTTGCCCCAAAGAAGGAGACGGGGAAAGGAAAAACGACGGTTCCGACTGGCTGTATTGAGCTGGCAAACAAACCGATAGGGGAGAAGAGGTCTGATAAAGTTCAGGAAGGGCGCGAAAAGTTTATCTCGGCTGGATTGGTGTCGGTGAAGGAGGGGTTAAACCCGGTTCCAGTACGGATCTGGAGAGACACTGGGGCTTGTCAGTCATTGATCTTAAAGAGTGTGTTTGATTTCAGTTCAGAGACCCAGAGTGGGGAAGTTAGTGTGATAAAAGGCATTGGGAAAGGGACTGAAGCAGTACCTTTGCACCAGATACACCTAAAAAGCGACTTGGTCTCCGGACCGGTCACCATCGGGGTGAGGCCCGAACTACCAATGGAAGACGTGGAGGTCCTACTCAGTAATGACCTCGCCGGCGGAAATGTGTTCTCAGCAGTAAGATTGACAAGCCAGCCTGCCAGCATTGAGGCCCCGCCCATGGACTCACAGGTTCATCCCGTTTGCGCAGTGACTTGGCGCATGTCCAGAAAGGCTGCCGAAGCAAATGTAGATTTAGCTGAGATGTTTTTACCAGCCTTGTACCAGGAGGGGTTAGAAAGTGAGAAGAAGGGGCGTAGTGAAACGGAAGTTGAGGTAGACTTATCATTAGCAAGGAAGGGATATATACAGGCACAGGAACGAGACGCAGAGCTGATGGTTTTGACGGAGACAGCTATCTCCGAAGCAGAATTAAAAAGGGAGCCAGTGGGCTATTATGTGAAGGAGGGAGTACTAAGGAGGAAATGGAGACCAAGTACCGTGCCCGCAGATGAGGAATGGGGGGTGGTAGTGCCAAAAATTTATAGGGGCGAGATTCTTAACCTGACCCACAAGATACCCCTCGGTGGACATTGTGGGGTGAGGAAAACAATCGATAGAATCATGAAAGAGTCTTACTGGCCGCACAGGAGCAAGTATGCTATTGACTATTGTAGACGTGAGCTAACGCAGTTACAGGCTATTAACATGTTAAAAGCTTACCACGATCAGAAAACAGATCTAGACGGTGTTATCATGAAAATTAATGAGGCTAGGGTGCCACCTGATAAGGGGAAACCCATTTTGAAAAAATAAGTATGGTGCCGACCAGATGGGAGAACTCTATTGTTTTGGCCAACTTTGCTGATGAGTTCTTTCACTTAGCCCCTGAACAGAGCGAGCCGCTGATAAAGCTAACTAACTGGTACGCAGACGTTATGTCCGGATTTCCCGAGGTGATGCAAAGAGCCGGGACATGGTGTTGTTGTCACATCAGGTCAGCCTAGTAAGCAACACCCCTATAGGATGATTAATTCAGTGACAAAAGTGCTAAGGAACACAGAAGCGTACATTGACGATTTAGTGGTCTGGAGTGACATGTGGGAGGAGCACATTGTGGCAGTAGAGGAGCAGTTTAAAAAGCTGGCTGAAGCCAGCCTGACAGTGAACCTCACAAAAAGTGAATTCGGCCACGCGAAGGTCACTTATATGGGATTTGTGGTAGGACGGGGCAGCTGGCTCCGATGCAGGTTAAGGTGCAGGCTATCTCTGAAGTCCCCACCCTGACAGACAAGAGAGCCCTGAGAAGGTTCTTGGGGATGGTGGGGTACTATCGGAAGTTTTGCGAAAACTTTGCGGATATTACCCTCCCTCTTACTAAGCTCTTGCCAGAGAATGCTTAGTTTGTGTGGGACGACCTTTGTTATATTTGTCCGGGACGGAAACCACTGAGAATTTACACTGATCACAACCCATTAGTGTTTTTGGCCACTATGAAGGATAAAAACAAAAGGTTGCTAAGTTGGAGCCTAGTCTTAGAGGATATTAAAATAACACATATAAAAGGAATGGAAAATGTGATTGCTGACTGTCTGTCAAGGTGTTGACAACTTAAAGTTCTCTGTATTAGCCAAATAGCTGATGATATTAGTGTGTATCTAATAATGTATTCATGCCCACAATTTTTACCCCGGTAAAAATCCTTTGAAGGATAGGGGTGTGACGACAAACCAAGTTATCAGAAAATTGATGCTGATGAGAGAGATAAGAGAGACAAATGGAGAAACTTCAAAATGTTAATGAGGAAGGAGGGAGATAACGAAGAGACACACAGTTCCGAGTATTGTCAGACCGGTTGCTTTGAACCTGAACTGTTTGAAGTTTGATGGACAGGCGATACCCCAGCAGGGGGATAAAAAGAACAGATTCGCTAAGGCACGTCACACACCACAAGATCACGAGATAACGAGACCCTGGAAGAGTGGTGTGCCCCCACAAGTTGATGAGAGTTTGGAGGTCTGGTCGCGGGAACCGACCATAGACGCACAGGGTGAAAAGGTACAATCGGCGGGAACCTGGTGTGTGTGTCCGCCCTTGCCTGGGTGCTGGGTTCACCGCGGAAGAACGGTTGTATCCGGAATGGAGGGGTCACAGTCGGTGACCACAGTGGTTTAGAAGACATAAAAAGGGACCGCCCGAAAGCTAACTGCGAAGAACATCAAAGGTCTGCTTGAATCAAAATGTGCATTCTCTCTCTCTCTTCAATGGCACAACAGCCATTACTGCGAACTGTACTAAGCTGAACTGAACTCTGCGTCATTTGAGACTGATCATTTTACCCCTAGACTGCGATAGAGCTTGGTTGATTCCTATTCCCCCTAGTTCTGTGTACATGTGCGTTTTATCATTGCTAACCTGTTGCATTTATATCCTTACGATTAGAGTACTGTGTTACTTATTTCTTTAATAAAAAGTTTCTGTGAAACCAGACTCCAACTAAGTGGTCCATTTCTGCTGGTTTGGCAACCCAGTTACGGGGTACGTAACAGTGGATACTTGTACAGAAAATTATTTTGTGTTTTAGATCTGTAATTAATTGGGAGTATTTTGTGGAGATTTGTTTTCACTTTGACACAAAAGACCCTTTTTCCATTGATTAGTTTCAGAGAAAGCCAAATTCAATCCACTGAGATTCAATGTTGTAAACCAATAAAACATGAAAACTTCCAAGGGGTGTGAATACTTTTCATAGGCACTTTACATGTAGGGACAGTGATGGTGAAAGGGGGGAGGGAAAGAAGACATGCGGAGGAGTTGCTGCAAGAGCTTGAGGTGTGGTCAAAGGCATTCAAGGAAATATTAAATCAAGAACAAACAAAGAGGCAAGGGCTGCTGGTAGTCAAGAGAATCAGGAATTTTCTAGGAACCAGTGACGAGATAAAAGCTAAAAGTAACAAGGAACACGCAGAGAAGTTAGCTCAATAATTTGCATTAGTGTGCACAGTGGGTCACAGCAAACATCCCACAGATATCTAACGGTGACATTTCAACATTGTGCCATAATGTGAAACGATCGCCATCACAAGGGAGAAACTAATGGGACTAAAAGCAGACTTTACCAGGTCCTAACAACCTGCACTGAAGGGTTTCACAGGAAGTCTAGAGACAAAGTAGAGACACTGAAGTTTGTCAAAACTCACTATTACAGAAAGGTCCCAGTGGAGTTGAAAACCATTGTTGAAGAAGGGTGGAAGATGAAAAGCAGGTAACTGTTGTCCTGTTAACTTCACTTCAGGTACTGGGGTCTATAATCTATGAAGAAATAACAAGTCGTTTGGAAAAGTTTAATGTCATTGAACTAACTCAACAGGGTCTACAGTCAGATTGACACAGATTCCACGATGACCAAAGTTCCCAACTGAGCTTGTGGTCTGTAACGCCCTCACGACCACATTATGAACAAGGTTATCCTCCTCCTTGTCCCATTTCTCTGCATTTGGCCCATATACTTCAAAACCTTTCCTTTCCATCTACCTGTCCAAGTACCTTTTTAATGTACCTGACTCAACCACTCCCCCTGGCAGCTCATTCCATTTACTGACCAGCCTCCAGGTCCCTGATGATTTTATACACCTCTGCAATATCAGCACTCATTCTCCAAAACTGTCCGAAACACCTTTCCACAAATCCTTTGAGATCCAGTAACATCCCCGTAAATCTCTTCTGCACTCTTTCCAGCTTAATGGTGTCTGTCATACAGCAGGGTCACTAAAACTAAACACTATTTGTGAAATGTGGCCAAACCAACGTGTTGGACAACTGCAACATTTCATCCCAGCTTCTATATTCGGTGCCCTGACTGAAGGCCAGTGTTCCAAAAGCCTCTTCACCACCCTGTCCATCTGGAACCTGGTCTCGGACCCTGCAACCTGGGATGTTGAATATTAAGTCATGTTTGACAAACATACCAGAGATGTGAGACTTTACAGGGGAGGTTGGAGAAGTGGTGTTTTTGGATTTTCAGGAGCCATTTGCCAAGGTGCCACATGTAAGGTTGGTGCACAAGACCAGAGCTCAGTACTGGGAAGGAAGTGTGTTAATACTGACTGAAGACTGGTTATCATACTGAAACAGAATAACAGGTCTGTTTCAGACTGGGATGATATAACTAGTGGAGTGTCCCAGCGACCAGTTCTGGATTGTTGATGATTTATTATTGATATTAATGACCCAGAGGAGGGGCAGAGAGTGAGGAATCCACTGTGGCACCGATGGGGAATGTGGTGGGGGACATGTTGTGTTTGGACATTTCATCTCTCCAATGGACATGGGGAAGCTGCTGAGTAGAATACTTGGTAAGTGGAGTTTAATGTGGTGAAGTGTGATGGCTTGTAGAGTGGTAGGAGGAATCAAAAGTCAAACTATTATTTACATGGAGATAAATTGTAAATGAGAGAAATAGAGAGGGGTCGAGGTGTTGTCCTGCACAACAAAATAGAGACGGGTGCAGTGAGTGGTTCATAAAACCATATATGACCAAGGTTCAGAGGTGAATGGTACATTGACATTGACTGCTGGGGTGTTGGTGCAGAGAAACAGAGAAGTGTTGTTACTGTGACAGACAAGTGCACAATGATGGATTTTGGGAAGTTAAAGCAGGTCAGGACGTACCCAGTGAATGGAGGGTCCTGAGGAGTGTTGATGAAAGAGAAACCTGGGGCACAGGTACGTAATTCCCTGAAAGTGCCAACACAGGTAGACAAGGTGGTGAAGAAGGAACACAACATGCTTATCTTCATCGGCAAAGGCCCTGAGAGGAGTTGGGACATCACATCACAGTTGTACAAATCAATAATGACACCACACCAGGAGTACCCTGTGCAGTTCTGGTCACATGAGAGGAAGGATGTGATTAAGCTGGAAAGGCGCAGAAACGATTCACAGGAATGTTACCTGGACTGGGGGCTTGAGTTACAAGGAAAGATCAGACCAACTGGGACTGTTTTCCCTGGAGTGAAGGAGACTGAGAGCAGACCTGACAGAAGATGATAAAACTATGAGAGGTGTAGACAAGGTAAACAGGCAGAATCATTTTGCCAGGGTAGAAATATCAACTATGAGAAGGTTCAGCTTTAAAATGCCAGGGTGAGAATTTAAAGGTGGACGTCAGGGCAGGTAAGGTTTCTGGTTCCGTACAGAGAGTGGTGAGGGCCAGGTATGGGCTGTCATGGGGAGTGGTGGAAGCAGATATGATAATGACATTTAACAGGGTTTTAGATAAGTCCATGAATATTCAGGGATGAAGCACATGAATTATAAGCAGGCAGAAGAGATTTAGTTTCATTTGGCATGGTGTTCAACACAGACATCATGGGAAGGAGGGTCTGTTCCTGTGCTGTACTGTTCTGTGTTCTCGGTGAGCCTCAGTGACAGGGGAGTCTTTAGCTGGGGTTACAGACTGCGTTAAGGAGAGAGACTGCAGGATGGTGCATTACCTCCCTGGTACCAGGGCCAAGGATGGAACTGAACAAGTACAGGCTATTCTGAAAAGGCAGGGTGAGCAGCCAGAGGTCATGGTCCATATTGGCTCTAACAAAAGAGACAAAGTCCTGCAAAGAGAATCTAGGGAGTTGAGGAAAAATTAAGTAGAAACTCTGTGGTGGGGGTGGGGATAATCCCAGTGCCACCCGCTAGCAAGGGAAGAAATAAAAAAGTTATTACAGTTCCAGCCCGAAACGTTGACTG
Source organism: Mobula birostris (assembly GCF_030028105.1). Lineage (NCBI taxonomy): Eukaryota > Metazoa > Chordata > Chondrichthyes > Myliobatiformes > Myliobatidae > Mobula > Mobula birostris. The sequence continues at coordinate 44,653,230 of NC_092379.1, forward strand.
TTCATTTCCAAGGATGCTGCCCGACCTGCTGAGTTCCTCCAGCGTGGTGTGCATGTTGCTTTGACCCCAGCATCCGCAGAGTATTTTGTGTTTACAGCGGTCCAGCTGAGAGAAGGGCAAGATTGGTAGCGAAACATTCCAGGAGTCAGATGATTCAGATAGTCCAGAGGGAGGTGAATGAGGTTGGGGATCTGTATGGCTGATCAGGCAGAACGTCACAAGGTCAAGGTCATCCCGGAGGCTCCTCCAGTAAAACAATGTGGGTAGAGTTCAGGAATAAGAAAGGTGCAATCACTGTGATGGGATTATACTGTAGGCCTCACAATAGCCAGTAAGAGAGGAACAGATATGTCGGCAGGTTATGGACTGATGTAAAACCTACAGGGTAGATTTGGTGAGTGAGTAATCTCCCCAGAGTAACTGGGACTCTGTTACACCCTGAGGCTTGGATGGGGCATTATTTGTGTTCAGGAAGGTTTCCTGAAACAATATGTAGTCCACCAGGGAGAGGGACATTCTTGACTTCACCTTGGGAAATATGGGACTCAGCAGAGTGGTGGAGGAACAACCAGTGTTCAAAGAGGAATTAGACAGGTCCTTCAGGGGAAATGACCTGCAGTGCTGTGGGGACAGAGTGGGGAATGGGACTGTGGAAATGTTGTAGCCGGAGCTGGTATAAATTTGATGGGTCAAATAGCCTCGACGATCACAGAATGATTCTCTGCCCAATAATAGTCTGAAAAAAATCACTCTGGTCGCCAGTGAATCAACCAAGCTCCAGGATGGACAAGATCAATTGTGTAATAAGGACACACTTCTGTCGAAACACTGACACTGTATACCAAGCACCTTGAGCTGCCAGAGCACAGCACCGGCCAGTGAGGACACAGACCAGTACAACACCTGGCTCTCTACTACAAATTTCAAAATTGAAAGTAAATATATTATCAAAATACATTTCAGTCACCATATACAACCCTGAGATCAGTTTTCTTGTGGGCATACTGCTGGTTTGTTAGAGCAGTTGGGGAGGGTTTAAACTAATTTGGCAGGGGCGTGGGAACAGGTGTGAAAAGACTCAGGGTAGGACAGATGGTAAAAAAAGCAAAGATCGCATGCAGTCACACTGTCAGGAAGGGCAGGCAGATGATAGGACATAACTGCAGCCAGCAGGGTGAATATCAGTGCATGAGGGATGCAGAATCAATAAGGGTAGCAAATGCAGAACTCAAACTGTTATATCTCAATACACCAAGTGTAAGAAATAAGGTGGATCATCTTATTGCCCTATTATGGATTGTCATGTTTAATGTTGTGACCATCACTGAATCACGGCTGAAGGATGTTTGTAGTTGGGAGCTAAATGCCCAAGGTGACACGTATCAGAGGGATAGGAAGGTAGGCAATGGGGATGGCATAGCTCTGCTGTTAAAGAATGGTAACAAATCAGTAGAAAGATGTGACATAGGATCGGAAGATGTTGAATCCTTATGAGTTGAGTTTAAAAACTGCAAGTGTAAAAAAGACATTGATGGCAGTTGTATACAGGCCTCCCAACAGTTGCTGGGATGTGGACCACAGATTACAACAGGAAATAGAAAAGGCAGGTCAAAGGGGCAATGTTGTGGGAGATTTCATCGGAGTCATGGGAGATTTTAACATGCAGGGTCGATTGGGAAAATCAGGTTGGAAATAGATCTCAGGAGAGTGAGTTTGGTGAATGCCGAACAGATGGCTTTTTAGAGCAGTTTGTCATTGAGCCTGCGAGGGGATCATCAATACTGGATTATGTGTTATTGAATAAACTGGAGGTGATTTGGGAGCTTCAGGTAAAGGAACTGTTAGGAGGCAGTGATCTCAATATCACTGAGTTCAGCTTGAAATTGGATAAGGAGAAAGTACAGTCTGATACAGCAGTGTTTCAGTGGAGTAAAGGTAGTTACAGTGGTTTGAGAGAGCAGTTGGCTAAAATAAATTGGAAGGAGATGCTGGCAGGGATGGCAGCAGAGCAGCAATGGTGTGAGTTTCTGGGAAAATGAGGAAGGTGTATGATAAATGTATTCAGAACACAAATAAATACTCAAATGGCAAAATGGTACAACGTGGCTGACAAGGAAGTCAAAGCTAATTTAAAACCAAAAGGGAGGGCATACAACAAGCAAAAATTAGAATACAGAGGATTGGGAAACTTTAACACCTGACAGAGAACAACCTAAAGAGGGAAGAGATGAAACATGCAAGCAAGCTGGCAAACATGATCAAAATGGATAGTTTTAGCTTTTTCAAGTACGTAAAAATAAAAGAGAGGTGAGAGTGGATATAGGACTGCTAGAAAATGAGGCCAGAGGAATAATACCGGCCAGGGAGGGGGGCGGTACAAGGAGATGGCAGATGAACTAAATGAGTATTTTACATCACTGGAAGATACTAGCAGTGTGCCAGATGCTGAAGGGTGTGAGGGAAGAGAAGAGAGTGCAGTTATTATTACAAGGGAAAAGGTGCTCAAAAAGCTGAAAGACCTGAGGGTTCAGAAGTCACCCGGACCAGACGAACTGTACCCCAGGGTTCTGAAAGAGGTAACGCACCTGACTGACCATGTGAAGGAAATGGAGCTGGAGATGGACAGACCCAGAGCTTCCAGGATGCTGAGACCAGAGATTCAGTGAGTTGGTCAAACCTGAGGTCAGGCTGCAAGTAGTTTGGTGACTGCCACGACTGGAAAGGGGAAGAGACAGAGGGTGCAATGTCTCCCTGTGGCCGTGACCCTCAGAAACAAGTACACTCCTTTGGACACCCCTGAGAGGATGACAAACCAGAGCACAGCAGCCCGTCAGGTCGGTGGTACTGACACCCAAGTCCGATGCTTCGTGGGAGGAAAGGTCAAGCAGAGCAGTGACGACAACAGACTCACAGTACAGGGGATGTGCAGGAGATTCTGTGGCCGCAGGAGAGATGACACAATGGTGTGTCGCCTCCTGGATACCAGGGTCAGGCACGTCTCAAATGCGCAGAATTACCAAAAGATAAACTTGCCGGTTGAGTCGGTAGTAAGGAAACCAAATCCAACGTTAGCATTCATTTCAAGAGGACTACAATACAAAAGCAATAATGCTCAGACTTTATACGGCAGCGGTCCCCAACCACCGGGCCGCAAAGCACGTGCTACCGAGCCATGAGGAAATGATATGAGTCGGCTGCACCTTTCCTCATTTCCTGTCACGCACTGTTGAACTTGAACATAGGGTTGCCAACTGTCCCGTATTTGCCGGGACATCCCTTAATTGGGCTAAATTGGTTTGTCCTGTATTTCCCCTGCTAAGGTAGAGCGTTCCTATGAAACCTTTCGTGCCAAAATGGCGGGAAGCGAAGAAGCAATTACCATTAATTTACATGGGAAAAATTTTGGAGCGTTCCTAGACCCAAAAAAAACCTAACAAATCATACCAAATAACACATAAAACCCGAAAATAAATAAAAATAAAACATATAGTAAAAGCAGGAATGATATGATAAATTATACAGCCAACATAAAGTAGAAATAATTTATGTACAGTATAGTCAGGAAAATGAAGGCAAAGCCAATTTGTGGGAAAAAAAAATCGGCACGTACGCGCATGTGCACATAGGTGCCCACGCAAGGCTTCATGATCATGGTAGTCTTTCCTGGGGTAAAGTGTCCCGGGATTTCACTGCTACTTCTGTCCTTTATTTGGGAGTGAGACAATTGGCAACACTAACTGTAAAAGACATGTTGAGGTGAATTTAACCCTACTTAAACAACACCCCCCCTCCCACCCGGGTAGGCCAGTCCGCAACAATATTGTCAATATTAAACAAGTCCGTGGTGCAGAAAAGGTTGGGGACCCCTGTTATAAAGGCATTGGTCCGATCACACTTGGAATATTGTGAACTATTTTGGGCCCCTCATCTAAAAAGGTACGTGCTCGCATAGGAGAGGGTCCAGCAGAAGTTTACAAGAATGATCCTGGCAATAAAAGGGTTAATGCACGAGGCTTGTTTGATGGCTCTGGGCCTGTACTCAATGTTCTTTAGAAGAATGAGGGAATCTCGTTGAAACCCATCAAATATCGAAAGGCCTGGGATGGAGTGGGGAGGGTGTTTCCGATAATGGGGCAGTCTCGGACCACAGGACACAGCCTCAGAATACTAGGACACCCGGTTAGAACAAAGATGAGGAGTCATTTCCTCAGTAAAGGTAGTGAATCTGTGAAGCCTATGTCAGGATGTTGTTCATTGACGAGAGCTCAGCGTTTAACACCATCATTCCCACAGTCCTGATAACTAAGCTACAGAACCTGGTCCCTCTGCAACTCGATCCTCGACTTCCTAACCGGGATACCACAATCTGTGCAGACTGGTGATAAGACTGTGTGGATTAATAGAGTCGGGCTAACCCCTATTGGCATCAATGGATCCGGGGTTAAGAGGGTAAACAGCTTTAAGTTCCTTGGCATCAATATTGCTGAGTTCATATGGTCTATACACACAGGCTGTGTGGTGAAAAAGGCACAACAGCATCGCTTTCACCTCAGACGGTTGAGGAAGTTTGGTATGGGCCCCCAAATCCAAAGAACTTTCTACAGGGGCACAATTGAGAACATCCTGACTGACTGCATCACTGCCTGATATGGGAACTGTACCTCCCTTAATCACAGGACTCTGCTGAGAGTGGTGTGGACAGCCCAGCACATCTGTAGTTGTGAACTTCACATGATTCACAACATTTACAAAGACAGGTGTGAGAAAAGAGCCCGAAGGATCATTGGGGACCTGAGTCACCCCAACCACAATCTATTCTAGCTGCTACCATCCAGGAAATGGTACCACAGCATAAAAGCCAGGACACACAGGCTCCGGGACAGCTTCTTCCACCAGGCCATTAGACTGATTAACTCACACTGATTTGAGGGCATTTCTATGTGACATTGACTGTTCTATTTCTTATCAATTATTATAAATTACTACGATTGCACATTGCACATTTAGACGGAGATGTAACGTAAAGATTTTTTCATGTACATGAAGGATGCAAGAAATAAAGTCAATTCAAATTCAAATTAATATCTTCTCTTCGCTGACAATCAACACTGGCCCTGGTGCACCTCAGGGATGTGTACTTAGCCGACTGCTCTACTCCCTCTATACCCATGACCGTGTGACTAAGTATAACTCAAATGCCATCCATAATATGCTGTTGGTAGAATTTCGGATGGAGAGGAGAGGGCATAGAGGAGCGAGCTACACCAGCTAGTTGAGTGGTGTCGCAGCAACAACCTCGTGTTTAATGTCAGTAAGACAAAAGAGCAGATTGAAGGAAACGCAAGATGAGGGAACACGAACCTATCCTCAGAGAGGGATCAGAAGTGGAGAGAGTGAACAATTTCAAGTTCCTGGGTGTCAGTATCTCTGTGGATCTAACCTGGTCCCAACACATTGATGCTGCTACCGTATAAAGGCAAGACAGTGGATATATTTCATCAGGAGTTTGAAGATATTTGTTCTGTCATAAAACACTCAAAAACTGCCATAGATGTATTCTATCTACTGTATATTATTTATACTATATTATTTCTGTTTTTGCACTGTTTTTAATCTACATAATACACATATCCATATACACACATACTGATTTATTTATTCTTTCTATATTATCTTGAAATTGAGACCAGATATCCGGAGGCTTTGCTCATTACAGCCGGGGACTTTAAACAGGCCAACCTCAGAAAGGCGCTGCCAAAGTTATACCAACATGTCTCCTGCCCCACTAGAGGCCCGAATATACTTGACCACTGCCACACAGCAGTCAAGGATGCCTACTGTTCCATCCCACGACCTCACTTCAGAAAATCGGACCATTAGGCAGTACTCCTCCTCCCGGCTTACAAACAGAAACTGAAGGGAGAGGTCAGGGTGTCAAAAGTAGTGTAGCGTTGTATGGAGGGAACGGATCAGGTCCTCCGTGACTGCTTTGAATCGGTGGACTGGTTAGTATTCAAGGACTCGGCAGCTAACCTCGATGACTATGCCTCAGCTGTCACGGACTTTATTTGGAAATGCACGGAGGACTGTGTGTCTCACAAGACGATCCAGGTATTCCCTAACCGGAAACCTTGGATGAATTATGAGGTCAAGTTCCTTTTAAAGGCTAGAGCTGCAGCTTTTAGGTCCGGGGATACCAGTCGCTACACGGAATCCAGGCATGAACTCTGGAAAGCCATTAAGAGCGCCAAGAGGCAATATCGAGCCAAGTTGGAAGCCCAGGCTAACCAGTAGAAAAGGCGCAAAGAAAAGGCTGGGAATATCAATAACTGTGGCACTTCTGTTCCTCATGAACTTAACGTATTCTACGCAAGATTCGAACAGAAGAGGAGCATCCAGCTCCCTCTGGATGAACCAGACCTGGTGGCATCGAGATTCATTGTCACCTAGGACATTAGAATGGCCTTCCTGAAGATAAATCCAAGGAAGGCGACGGGCCCAGATGGCATCCCGGGACGGGTTCTCCAGGCCTGTGCAAGCGAGCTAGCTGGAGTGTTTGCTGTCATCTTCAACTGCTCCTTGCTTCAATCTAAGGTCCCCTCGTGTTTTAAGAAGGAAACGATAATCCCAGTGCAGAAGAGGAGCAAGGTGGCATGCCTGAATGACTATCGACCTGTGGCTCTGACATCAATTGCTATGAAGTGCTTCGAGAGATTGGTTTTGGCACACATCAACCACAGCCTACCGGTCAACCTCGACGCTTTGCAATTCGCCTACCGGAGCAACAGGTCAACGGCAGATGCCATCTCTCTGGCCCTGCATTCCTCCTTAGAACACCTGGAGAATAAAGATGCATACGTAAGGCTCCTTTTCATTGACTACAGCTCTGCCTTTAATACCATCGTTCCAAATAAACTGATTCCTAAGCTCTGGACCTGGGACTTAGCACTCAGATCTGCAGCTGGATCTTCAACTTCCTCACAGACAGGACCCAGGCTGTAAAAATAGGGGACAAGCTCTCCTCTACAATCACTCTGAGCACCGGTGCCCCACAAGGCTGTGAACTCAGCCCCCTGCTGTACTCGCTGTACACCCATGATTGTGTAGCCAAGTTTCCATCAAACTCAATATATATAGGTTTGCTGATGACACAACAATTGTAGGCCGCATCTCGGGTAATGATGAGTTTGAGTACAGAGAGGAAATTAAGAACCTGGTGGCATGATGCGAAGACAATAACCTATCCCTCAACGTCAGCAAGACGAAGGAATTGGTTGTTGACTTCAGAAGGAGTAGCGGACCGCACAACCCAATTTACATCGGTGGTGTGCAAGTAGAACAGGTCAAAAGCTTCAAGTTCCTCGGGGTCAATATCAGAAATGACCTGACTTGGTCCAACCAAGCAGCGTTCACTGCCAAGAAGGCCCACCAGCACCTTTACTTCCTGAGAAAATAAAGAAATTTGGCCTGTCCCCTAAAACCCTCACAAATTTTTATAGATGCACCGTAGAAAGCACTCTTCTAGGGTGCATCACAACCTGGTATGGAAGTCATCCTGTCTAAGACCAGAAGAAGCTGCAGAAGATCGTGAACACAGTGCAGCACATCACACAAACCAATCTTCTGTCCTTGTACTCACTTTGCACTTCACGCTGTTGGAGCAGTGCTGCCAGGATAATTAAGGACACGACCCACCAGCCAACACACTTTTCGTCCCTCTTCCCTCCGGGAGAAGGTTCAGGAGCTTGAAGACTCGTACGGCCAGATTTGGGAACAGCTTCTTTCCAACTGTGATAAGACTGCTGAATGGATCCTGACCCGGATCTGGGCCGTACCCTCCAAATATCCAGACCTGCCTCTCGGTTTTTTTGCGCTACCTTACTTTCCATTTTTCTATTTTCCATTTATAATTTACAATTTTAATTTTTAATATTTACTATCAATTTGTAATCCAGGGAGCGGAAAGCGCAGAATCAAATAACACTGTGATGACTTTATGTTCTAGTATCAATTGTTTGGCGTCAATAAAGTATAAAGTATCATGTACTGCATTGAACTGCTGCTGCTACATTAACAAATTTCATGACACACGCCGGTGGTAATAAACCTGATTCTAGTTCTGACTCTGAATTCATCCCCACAGACGGCTGTGGCTAATTCACTGGGTATATTAAATGTGGAGGTTCTTGATTGTGGAGGGGGGGGAAAAAGAGGGTTTGAGAGGGTTAAGAGATCAGTTATAATCTCTTACTCCTGGCAGAATGGTGCAGCAGACTGGATGGGCCAAATGGCCTAATTCTGCTCCTGTGTTTTATGGTCCGATGGTCTTGGAGCAGCTGCAGGACATTTCAAGTGGAAGGCTGAGCAGCCAGACATCGTGGTGGACGGTGCATGTTCGGAACAGCAATGTAGGGAGGAGGAGGGATGTGTCCTGTCCAGTGAATTTAGAGAAGGAAGAGAGAAACTAAAAATTAGTAAGCTCTATATTACTCCCAGTGACACTTGTTAGTGCAGGGAGATATAGGAAGATACCACTGATGAATGTGTGGCTGACAAACTGGTGCAGGAGACAGCTTCATGGAACAATAGAATCACCTAGTGTTGGGCAGGTAGAAACTGTTGAAGGAACAGTTTTCTCACTGCTAAAACTGGAGGGAATAGTTTTGGCATGACAGATTGGAGGTTTAAAGGGGATCTGAAAGGTGAGTTGATGGAGGTGGATAAAATTATGTGAGGCATACAGAGGTTAGAGAGACAGACACTGTTTTCCGAGGTGTGGCTGTTTAAAACTAAAGGGAATGGATTTAAGGTGAGGGGAGGAGGTTTAAAGGTGATCTGACGGTAAATATTTCACATGGGGAATTGATTTGAATTGACTATTTCTTACATCCTTCACATACATGAGGAGTAAAAATCTTTACATCATGTCTCTGTCTAACTATGCAATCACAGTAATTTATAATAAATGGAACAGTCAATGTAACAGAGAATAGTTGGTATCCCAAATGAGCCGCCAGAGGAAGTGGTGGAGGCAGAAACACACAAAGTCTCTGTTCATGAACACTTCTCAGGAACCTGTCATTCACTGTGTACATCCTGCCCTGGTTGAACTTCCCGGTGCTAGGTCCATTGTTGTTTTCCATCTGTATTAATGATCTGGATGAGAATGCCGTAAACTGGATCAGCAAATCTACGGATGACACCAAGGTTAGCTTTCTAATCTTGACGTAGGATGTGGACCAGCTGGAACAATGGCAGATGGAATTTAATGCACACAAGTCTGAGGTATGTGCAACATAAGTTTAACGAGAGAAATGTGAGGTTTAAAGAGGATCTGAGGAAAACTGTCCTCTCTCCCTAGGGGGTTAAAATCTGGAACACACTGCCTGAGGGGGTGGTGCAGGCAGTTACTTAAGGACCATCTGGATGATCATTTGATTCACCAAGGCAGGGTAGGAGACAGACCAAGTGCTGAGTTAGTAGAAACAGATTCTTTATGGTCAGTATAGACATGCAGAAACCACTGACTGTGAAAGTGCAGTGGGAACCTGGAACACAGAACTTCAGGATGGACTTACCCAAAACATTCAGTACCCAGTACAATGGATTTTTGTTGGACAAAGGTATTAATGGTCAAATATTGAACCAAACCCCTCAAAAGGCTACTGAAATACTCCCATTCCCTGTGTACCGATAACAGTAATTCTATATGGGAATTTGGTGAAGTACTCTGGGTGATATTAGGAGAGATGTCTGACAGCTTGGTCACAGTGGGAGGGTGCAAATATCTTCTCAGAGGATAAAGGGTTCAGTGAAACAAGCTCACAGCTGAGAATAAAGGTGACAAACCCCACTGCAGTGGAGGGCTGCTGTGGTCAGGGTTGTACAGGATAGAAACAGACCCTCCGGCTCATCACATTTATGCTCCCCATCATGCACAGCTATACTAATCCCACTTTCCTGCATTAGTTTCATATCCCTCTGGGCCTTGCTCACTGAAGCCCCTGTGCATGTGCCTCTAATATTGTTACACAGTTCCCTGTATGTGGCATCACAAGTAGACAAGAACAGCCTCTCATTAGAGTAGGACAAAGCTGTTTAAGGACAGATTTAAAGGGGATCTGAGGGTGAAATATTTCACACAAAGAATAGCTGACAGCCGGAATTAATTCCCAACATATAGTCACTGATTTATACAGAAATGAAACAGTCCCCACCATCCCGGATTTACCGTTCCCCAGGAAACGACGTCGGTGAGGTGGGACCTCTGTGACGTCAGCGCGTCATGGGTTGGTTAAAATCTTGGTGTCACGTGACGGTGAGGGCACAGACCGGGAGGCGGGACAGAGAGAGCTGTCAATCAGTGGAGCCGCTGAAAAACTTGCGACCAGTGTAAACAGTGTGGGTACAGACGGAGATTTCTGGGAACGATGACTCCCTCCCCACCCACAGGAATTGAGTGTGTTATAAACAGCAATATTTTCATTTGACACTTCGGTCTTATACATATTTAATGTTTGTATTTGGCTTATTTTTGTGTGGATAATCTTTTATAATTTTAGTTAAAAAACGTTGGAACTAGATCACTGACCCCTTCATGAAAAAAGTGGGTCACGGAAAAATATTGTCAAAGTCAAAAATTTAACCCAAAGTAAGTTGTTATCACAGTCCGCATATATCACCATCTAGTTCAAAGTAAAATCTATTCTCAGAGTAGATTCATGTCACCACAAACAACCCTGAGATTCTTTTCTGCGGGCATTCTTAGCAAATCTATAGAACTTACTGTAAACTGTAAATATGAGAAACGATAAACTGAAAACAAACAGTGCAAATGCAGAAAAATAAATAACAATAAATAATGAGCACGAAATAACAATACAACAGAGTCCTTAAAAGTGTCCTAACATGAGTGTATCTATCCCCTTTTGTTCAAGACCTTGATGGTTGAGGGGTAGTAACTGTTCCTGAACCTGGTGGTGCGAGTCCTGAGGTACCTGTACCTTCTACCTGATGGCAGCAGTGAGAAAAGATCATTGCCAAAGATCATTGCCCGGGTGGTGAGGATTTTTGATGATGGATACTGGTTACCTACGGCAATATTTCATGTAGATGTGCTCAGTGGTTATGAATGTTTTACCCGTGATGTAGCTGGACTGAATCCACTAGCTTTGCAGGAATTTCCACTCAAAGGCATTGGTGTTCGTATACGAGGCCATAATGCAGCCAGTCAGCACACTTTCCACCACACATTTATAGAATTTCGACAAAGTTTTCAATGACATGCTGAATCTCTGAGATTCCTGAGGAAGTAGAAAAGCTGTTGTGCCTTGTTCACAATAATATTTATATGATGGGTCCAGGACAGGTCCTCTGAGAGAGTGACACACAGGAATTTAAAGTTACTGACTCTCTCCACCTCTGATCATCCAAACCTCCTAAAGTCTACAATCCGTCCCTTGGTCTTACTGACATTGATTGAGAGGTTGTTGTTATATACCACTCAACCAAATTTTCAATCAGCCGACTGTATGCTGATTCATCACCACCTTTGATACAGCCCACAACAGTGGTGTCGTCAGCAAACTTGTATATGGTGTTGGAGCTGTACTCAGCCACACAGGCATAGGTGTAAAGTGAGTAGAGCTGGGGGCTAAGCACACTTCCCTATGGTGCTCCTATGCTGACAGAGATTGTGGAGGAGATGCTTTTGCCAATCTGAACTGACTTGGGTTTGCAGCTGAGGAAATCCAGGATCCAATTGCACAAGGGGGTTTTGAGGCCCAGGTCTGGGAGTTTACTGATTAGTTTTGAGGGGATGATAGTGTTAAATGCTGAGCTGTAATCAATGAAGGGCATCCAGATGTTTGCATCTTTGCTGTCCAGATGTTCCAGAGTTGTGTGAAGAGCCAATGAGACAGCATCTGCTGTTGCTTTGGTAGGTGAATTGGAGAGGATCCAAGTCACCATTCAGACAAGAGCTGATATGCTTCAACACCAGCTTCTCAAAACACTTCATCATTGTGGATGTAAGAGCCACTGGGCAATAGTCATTTAAACAGGTTACCACTGATATGATTGAAACTTCCTTGAAGTAGGTGGGTAACACACACTGCCAGATTTAGAAGTTGAAGATATCCATGAATACACCAGCCAGCTGGTCAGCACAGGTCTTCAGTACTCAGCCAGGTACTCCACCCAGAGCAGATGCTTTCCTTGGATTCACTCTTTTGAAGGCAGCCTGCATGGCACCTTCAGATATTCAGAGCCAATTATCATCGGGAGACATTGGGTGCACGATGTTCCTCCCACAGGCATGGAAGGCATTGAGCTCATCTGGAGGCAAAGCTCTGCTGTCCCTTTTATTGCAAGAGTTGACTTTGCAGAAGGTTCTGGCATTGAAACCCTGCCAGCAGCTGTCAAGCATCCCTCCTTTATTCCAGTCTAGTCCGGAATCTCCACTTTGCCGGAGAGATGGTTTCCAGGTATCATCATACCTGCACCTCTTGTAGCATTCCTGATCTCCAGACATGAATGCCTCTGAGCTGGCACTCTGCACGTTCCAGATTTCATTGCTCATCCAGGCCTACTGATTTGGGAAAACCCTAAATGATTTTGTGGGGACACACGCCTCCACAGCTGTTTTAGTAAAGTCTGTAATAATCCCAGTGTCATCCTTCAGGTCCTGAGATGAGTTCACGAACATGGCTCAGCCTGCTGACTCAAGGCAATTCTGTAACCGTTCCTCTGCCTCCCAGCACCACCCCTTGGTTATCTTGATCTCTGGAGCCTTGTTCCTTAGGCTCTGTCTGTATGCAGGTAGGACGAGTACAGTCAAATGATCCAACTTAACAAAATACGGTCTCGGGAGCAAACGATAGATAATCTTTATCGTAGTGTAGCAGTGGTCTCCTGTGTTGGGACCTCTGACGCAACAGGTTACTACTTTCAGATTCATTTTCTTTCAGGCATTTACAGGGAAATAAATACAGTGGAATTTATGAAAACTATAAACAGCAAAGACTGACAGAGAACCAATGTGCAAAAGAAGACAGATCATGCAATTACTAAAACATAAATATTACTGTGCAATTCAGTTGTAGAGTACTTGAAAGTGAGTCTGTAGGATATGGAACCAGTTCAGTGAAGATGCCTACGCCACTTCAAGAGCATGACTGGTGTAGGGTAACAACTCTTCCTGAACCTGGTGATGTGGAATCTAAGGCTCTTGTACGTCCTTCCCGATGGCAGCAGTCGAAGAGAGCATGAGGTGGATGAAGGATGTTGTTGATGATGGTGCAGCTTTCTTGTAGAAGTGCTTCTTGTAAATGTACTGAATGATGTGGAGGGCTTTGTCTGTAATGAACTGGGATGCATCCACGAGTTAGAAACATAGAAAACCTACAGCACAATACAGGCCCTTCGGCCCATGATGTCGTGACAAACCTATACTTACTTTAGAAATTACCTGGTATTGCCCAGAGCCCTCTATTTGTCTAAGCCCCATGTAACTGTCCAGGAGTCTCTTAAAAGACTCTATTGTATCCGCCTCCACCACTGTTGCTGGCAGCCCATTCCACGCACTCACCGCTGTCTGAGTAAAAAACTTACCCCTGACATCTCCACAAAGATCTTGTAGATCTTTCCTTTCCATTCCTGATCATTGTGTTTCCATATCAGGCCGTGATGAAACCAGTCAGGTTACTCTCCACTGTGCATCTATATATGTCAAAGTTTTAGATGTCATGCTGATTACACACAGGTAGAGTCGCTGCCCTGCCTTCTTTATAATGGCACTTACTGCTAGTCCCAGGACAGACCCTCTGAAATGATAATGCTCAGAAATTTAATGTTACTGACTCTCTCCACCTCCAGTCCCCTGACGATGACTGGCTCATGGACCTCCGGTTTCCTGGCCCTGTGGTCAGTGATCAGCTCTTTGGTTTTGCTGATATTGAGTGAGAGGATGTCATTGTGGCACCATTCAACCAGATTGTCCATCTCCCTACTGAGGGCAAATGTGTCACCACCTTTGATTCATCCAACAACAGTGATGTCATCTGCAAACTTAAATATGGCATTGGGGTTGTACATAGCCACACAATCACAGATATAATGTGAGTAGAGTAGGGGCCATGCACACAGCCTTGTGGTACACCAGTACTGATGGTGATTGTTATTTATTTTGAATACAAAGTCCTTAACCATGGAAGGGAAATAGAAATTACCACTGAGGGAGAAGATTACATTAAAATAAGCAAAATATCAGAATGACAATTAGTTACTTTTTTCGCAGAAATGTGAGAACTGGGGGCCCACTTGTCCATGCTGGCCAAGATCCTCTAAGCTATTCCCATTTGGCCTCCTTTGTCCCACATCCCTCTCACCCTTCACAATCCACATACCTGTCCATGTGTCATTTTACATTCTGTTATTGTACAAGCCTCAACCAATTCCACTGTCTGCTGGTTCCATATTCCCTCACCCTCAGGGTGAAAATGCTTGTCCTTCATGTTTAAAATCTTTCCCCTCTCACCTTATATCTATGCCCTCCAGATCTGATTCCTTTTTGCTAAAAATATGTTTCTGTTCATCCTATCAACAACCCTGATGAATTTATGTGCCTCAAATTTAAAAACCAACAGAAGACTTTGTAAGATATTTGACAGTCCGCAAGGAGTACTGTGAGCAATGGTGGGCCCTTTATCCAAGCAATCATGGGTCCAGAGCAGGTTCACAAAAACGATCCTGGGAACGAAAAGGTTAACATATGATGAGCATTTGACGGCTCTGGGACTGTATTTGCTGGAGTTTAGAAGAATGAGGAGAAAATCGCATTATAATCTCTTGAGTGAACATGGAAAGGATGTCTCCTGTGGTGGGTTAGTCCAGAACCAGATGGCACACACTCAGAATAGAAGGATGTCCCTTCAGAACAGAGATGAGAAGACATTTCTTTAGCCAGAGGGTTATGAATCTGTGGAATTCATTGTTGAAAGTGGAGGAGGCCACACAGAGTGAGCACCAGATACAGTCAATTGACACGTCAATCCACTGTTGTGATGAGTCCACACTCGGGTTGAAGGTGTAACACGTTATATTCCGCCTGGGTAGCCTACTATCCGATGACATGAACTTCTATTTCTCTAACTTTCGGTAATGTTCCATGCCTCCTTTACCATTTCCTATTTTCTTTTCCATCTCTCATTATTTTCCTACCTGCTCATCACCTCCCACTGGTGTTCCTCCCCATTTTCTCTCTTCCATGGCTTTCTGTCCTCTCCTACTAGATTCCCCCTCTCTAGCCCTGTATCTCATACACCAATCAACTTCCCAGCTCTTTACTTCACAGCCCCCTCTCACAGTTTCACCTTTCACCTTGTATTTCTTCCCCCTCTCCAACCTTCTAACTCTGACTCCTCATCTTTTTTTTCTTCAGTCCTGATGAAGGGTCTCGGCCCAAAACATTGAACATACTCTTTTCCATATATTCTGCCTGGCCTGCTGAGTTCCTCCAGCATTTTGTGTGTCTTGTCCAGATACAGTTGATGATCTCAACAGGCTTGCAGGTGAAGTTTTGCTTCTCCTGGACGGACTATTTGGGTTTCTGAATGGTGGTGCAGGGGCAGGTGTAGCTCATGTTCCAATTACAGGGATAAGTGTCAGCAGAGAGATCAGTGGGGAGGGATAAATGGACAAGGGAATCATGGAGAGAGTGATCCCGGTTGAAAGTGGAGAGTGGGGTGGGGGAAGGATGTGTTTAGTGCTGGAATCCCTTTGAAGATGGTGAACATTATGTAAAATGTTGTCCTGGATAGGGACACATGGGGGTGGTACGTAAGGACAAGGGGAACTGTAACCCTGTTATGGCAGTGAGAAGATGGGGCAAGGGCAAATGTCTGAGAAATGGGGGTATATATGAGGGTGAGAGTGGCAACAATGAGAGAGGAAGGGATACCCCGTTCGTTGAAGAAGGAAGACACCGCTGATAATCTGACAAGGAAACCCTCATCCTGGGAACAGATGTGGTGACGGCGAATAAAAGGGACGGCATTTGTACAGTAGACAGGGTGGGAAGAGGTATGGTCAAGATAGCTGTGAGAGTCAGTAGGTTTATAGAAATATATCTATTTTTCAGAGCTATTGAGAAATCAGAGAAAGGTGTCAAAAATGAGCAAGTGAATTTAAGGGCACGTGGAAAGTTGGAGTCAAAGTTGATGAAATTTTTTGAGCTCAGCATGGGTGCATGAAACAGCACCAATGCAGTCTTCAGTGTGGCACAGAAAGAGTTGAGAATGGACACTCAGGAAAGGATGCCGAAGACCTTCACCAGGATGCTCCACAGATTAGAGTATAGGAGGTCTAAGGAAAGTTTAGACAAACTTGTGTTCTCCCTGGGACCTCAGAAGCAGAGCGGAAACCCAATGGTGGTGTTTAAAATCATGAGAGGGTAGTCAGAATCATTTCCCCATGGTAGAAATGCCAATAGCAGAGGACGTGTTTATGATAGCAATGGAAGCAGAGAGTTGGTGGAGGTTAAGAGGCTTTTAGATGAACATGTGAATATGAAATGACTGAAGGGATATGGATAATAAACAGGAAGAGGACATTTAATATGAATTGGCATCAAAGTTAGTACAATATAATGGGGCTAATGAACTTTCCCATGCTGTAATTGTCTGTTTGTTCCATATTCCAAGAAAAGGAACAGGAAATGTCATGAGTGAGATTAAGAAAACTCAATGGTATGTTTATATACTTTTAAAACAGGATGCTTGCAATGGAGAACGTAGGACCCTTCAACAATAAACCAGGCAATTTTTGCCAGAAGCCAAAGTATGTGAGTAAAATACTAAATAAGTGCTTTGCATCTTTATATTGGTAGATGAAATTTAATGCAGACAATTGTGAGGGGCTGTACATACATTTCGCAACACTGTATTCCATCTGCCACATTTTGCCCATTCTTCTAATTTGTCTAATTCCCACTACAATCACATTGCTTCCTCAGCACTATCAAACCCCTCCACCTATCTTCATATCCTCTGCAAACAAAGCCACCAATTTCATTATCTAAATCATTGACAAACAATGTGAAAAGCGGCAGTCTCAATACCGACCTCTGTGGAACACCACTAGTAACCAGCAGCCAACCAGAAAAGGCCCGTTTTATTCCCACTGTGACGACAAACCAAGTTATCAGAAGATTGATGCTGATGAGAGAGATAAGGGAGACAATGGAGAAACATTCAAAATGCTAATAAGAGAGAAGAGAGAGAGATTAACGCAAAGAGACACAGTTCTGAGTATTGACAGACTGGTTGTTTTGAACCTGAACTGTTTGAAGTTTGATGGACAGGCAATACCCCAGCAGGGGGATAAAAAGAACAGGTTCGCTAAGGCACGACACACACCACGAGAGCACGAGATAACGAGACCCTGGAAGAGCGGTGTGCACCCACAAGTTGGTGGGAGTTGGAGGTCTGGTCGCGGGACCCGACCATAGACGCATAGGGTGAAAGGGTACGATCGGCGGGAACCTGGTGGGTGTGTCCGCCCTTGCTTGGGTGCCGGGTTCACCGCAGAAGAATGGTCGTATCCGGAGCGGAGGGGTCACAGTTGGTGACCACAGAAGAGATAACAGAGGGTCCGCCCGAAAGCTAACTCCGAAGAATATCAAAGGTCTGCTTGAATCAAAATTTGCATTCTCTCTCTCTCTCCAATGGCACAACAGCCATTACTGCGAACTGTACTAAGCTGAACTGAACTCTGCGTCACTTGAGACTGATCATTTTACCCCTAGACTGCGATAGAGCTTGGTTGATTCCTATTGCTCTAGTTCTGTGTACATGTGTGTTTTATCATTGCTAACCTGTTGCATTTATATCCTTACGATTAGAGTACTGTGTTACTTATTTCTTTAATAAAACTTTATCAGTTTCTGTTAACCAGACTCCAACTAAGTGGTCCATCCCTGCTGGTTTGGCAACCCAGTTACGGGGTACGTAACACCACTCATTGCCTCCTGCCTGTCAGCCTTTCCTCTATCCATGCTAGTATCTTTTCTGTAATGCCATAGGAGTTTATCTTGTTAAGCAGTCCCATGTGTGGCACCTTATCAAACACCTTCTGAAATTCCAAGTAAATGACACCCACTGCCTTTCGCTGTCTATGCTGCTCGTTACTTCCTAGAAGAACTCTAACAGATTTGTCAGGCAAGATTTCCCCATGAAGACATTGACTTGTTTTATCATTAGACTCCAAGTACCTTGAAACCGCATCCTTAATAATAGACTCCAGCATTCTCCCAACTACTGACGTTAGGCTAACTGGCCTATACTTTCCTTTCTTTTCCCTTCGTCCCTTCTTAAAGAGTGGAGTGACATTCCCAATGTTCCAGTCCTCCGGAACCATGCCAGAATCAAGCGATTCTTGAAAGATCATTGCCAATGCATCGGTTATCTCCTGAACAACCTCTCTCAGGACTCTGGGATGTAGTCCATCTGACCCAGCTGATTTATCCATCTTAATGCTTTTGCGTCTGCCTAGCACTTTTTCCATTGTAATAGCAAAGGCACTCACACCTATTCCCTGACAGTCACAGACATTTAGCACACTGCTAGTGTCTTCTACAATGAAGAAACAAGACGAGTACCCATGAAGTTCATCTGCTATTTCTTTGTCCCCATTACTACCGCACCAGCATAATTTTCCTGTGGTCCAATATCGACTCTCACCACTCTTTTATTTTTTAGATAACGGAGAAAACTGGGGAAAATATATTTATGTAACGATCATATCACCATCGGTCCAACGTTCTGCAGGAGACTCAGGTACTGACTGTCTGCCGTGGTGCATGACGTCGAATGACGTCCCGAGCTGCTTTCCGACTGGTCACCCTGATTCCTCACTCTGATGCAGTTCATGTTCTGTCCAGTTGATGTCGCCATCCTCCGACAGACCGGAGAGCACAGCACCCAGTGAATAATCAGCCGGAATCGGACTGAAGTGGGAGTGATTCCTTCAAAATTCGAAGAGTTACACATTGTTTTCTGCTTATCGGATTATAAAAGCAGAAATAAAATATAAATATGATTATTAATGAACTTTCCAACAACAAGGAATTGGGCTGTAATGAGAGAACTTACTTCGGCTAATCTTCTAGCGCAGTAGGTGACTGAATCGCTGGAGAAACCTGAGACACTTCTAGGGGAAGGACACGAGTGAAAGGGTCCAGTATTGCAGTCAACACACATCAAAATAATCCTATTTACCCTTTTGTATTCTTATATATAGATGACAGAGTTAAATGCCAAAGGATGTTCCTCGTTAGTATAGTGGTTGGTATCCCCGCCTGTCACGCGGGAGACCGGGGTTCAATTCCCCGACGGGGAGACTATCATTTTACTGCATTAATATTCAAGTGTAATAATGAATTTTAAAAGAGTAAATGGGGACAAGGAATTCGGTTTTGAAGTGATAATTTCTTTAGATATTGGAAGGGTGGATATCCCGGCTGTAGTGTTCTCGTGCAGTGTGTTGAAACTCTGACTAAACACCAAGTTAAACCAGAGCCAATGAAGACAGAGTCGTAGTAAGGTCATCCATTTACTGTGCACTCTTCCACATCAACATTGTATGGTGAAAAGACGTTGCTTCTATAATGTTTCTTTGTGGGTGGACACGGAGCTCTTCACGATCATGCTGCACGCATGGCACCCACCTTCACACCTTCCCGAGGTTACACACAAGATGCGGCGAAACCGGAGGTGACGTCATCACATGCCGCGATATACCAGAGACAATGAATTTACCTTCGTTAAACTATAACATATTTATCAACCTCTAACTTTAATTGGAAAATAGTTACAAACAAATCATTTAAAACGTAGACCCAACAAAGTCAAATAAATGTCTTAAGGGCAACACAAGGGGACAAGGAATTCGGTTTTGAAGTGATCATTTATTTGGATATTGGAAAGGTGGATATCCCGGCTGCTGTGAGCTCGAGAATGTTGATCCGAGAAGACAGCGACGTTGTGTTCAACCTCTTTCCTCAAATATAACCCGAGAGTCTGTATCTCAGCAGCATTCGTTGTTACACTCAGTCCATCACTCCGACCACATTTAAACCGGTGCTGCTGTTGTCAGATATCAACTCCCGCATGGTCCCACCACCTTAGGAAAGGAACTGACCAATATCAGTCCTGATGCAGAGTTTCGGACCGAAACGTCGACCATTTACTCTTTTCCATCGATGCTGCCTGGCCTGCTGAGTTGTTTCAGCTTTTTGTGTGTGTTGCTTGGATTTCCAGCATCTGCAGATTTCCCTTGTTTGTGACCAACATTCTTAGAGCTCGTCATTTGCATCCTCGTCTTGTTTTGGTGTGCAAATTGCTCAAGTACGCTGCTGTGCAAAGGGGAAGCCGGCTCTTTAACGACCTTTCTTGCCGAGGTTGACTGCACACTATCTGAAATCTTCCTTTGCCAAAGTGCTACATGAACTTGACTTGCTGTAATTTCCACACTCCCCACTTCCCTTCCCTCGTAAATGACAACATGGATTGTGGCTGCAGTTGATTTACACAGAGAATTTGGGTCTCCTCAGTGATGCTGTCGTGGACTATCTGAAGAGGAGGCTTGTTGAACTGTAAATGGAGGCAGCTGTTATTTGCATCATTACTCCACAGAGTGCTCTCAGGAAGGACATTAGAACAATTGTCAAAACCAGCAAGAAAATAACCCTTGCCCACTGTACACTCTAGTTGCACAAACGTCCGAGCAGGGAGTGAAGCTAATAAAAATGGCTTCCAAAGGTGATGATAGAGTGGCATGTCTCTCCTGCCCAAACTTCTTAACCTTAATTGCTACCAATGGGATCTTCATGGCTAAAGTTGGTGATGTTCTCAGATATAGCAAGGATGTTTGTGCATCATTCCAGCCAATGATGGCACAACTACCTCCCCTCTCAGCCAACAGAATGTTTAATTCTGGTCAGTTTTGAAAGGCCACATTGCAGCTTGCTGCCATTTTGTTAGAAATGTCATTGATGACCAGACTTGTATCATGTAGCACTATAGCAGTGTCGTTCGCCAATTACTGCAACACTGGGGTCATACGGATGCTCTCACGAGCCGGTCTGGTAGGTGTCCAGAACAGGAACACTATAATCCAGTGACACTCATCAGTCTCCTTCGTCCTTCAATGCTGGCAGGTGTTAGCATTTGCTGCTACATGCACCAAAGAACAATAACCACTTGACAGCTCTTGTTCAGGTCAAATACCCCATTTAAAAGCAGAGGGATACCCTTGGCAAACAACAGTAGGCTTGCCAGCCAATACTGTAAGTGCCATTAACAGAAGTTGTAGGATCACTGGTGACATGGACATTGCACGTAGTGTCACCTAAATCTGATCACATTACCCCATCGTTGCAGTGTTACGTACCCCGTAACTGGGTTGCCAAACCAGCAGAAATAGATCACTCAGTTGGAGTCTGGATTACTGGAACTAAGAAAATTTTATTAAAGAAATAAGCAACACAGTACTCTAATAGTAAGGATATAAATGCAACAGGTTAGCAATGAATAAACACACATGTACACAGAACTAGGATAATAGGGTCAATCAAGCAGTCTAGGGGTAAAATGATCAGTCTCAAGTGACAGAGTTCAATTTAGTTCAGTTCGCAGTAATCGCTGTTGTGCCATTGGAGAGAGAGAGAGAGAACGAATGAATATTCAAATCGGATTCGAAACAGACCTTCGATATTCCTCACAGTCAGCTTTCGGGCGAGTCCTTTGTATTGTCTTCTGAGGTCACCGACTGTGACCCCTCCGTTCCAGATACGATCGCTCCTCGGTGGTGAACCCGGCACCCAGGCAAGGGCGGACACACACACCAGGTTCCTGCCGACTGTATCTTTCCACCCTGTGAGTCTATGGCTGGTCCCGCGACCAGCCCTCCAAACCTCCCACTGACTTGTGGGGGTGCACCGCTTCCAGGGTCTCGTTACCTCGTGGTGTCGTGAGTGGTGTCTGTTGCCTTAGCGAACCTGTCCCTTTTTATCTCCCCTGTTGGGGTATCGCCTGTCCATCAGACTTCAAACAGTTCAGGGTTCAAAGCGGCCGGTCTTGACAATACTCAGACCGGTGTCTCCTTCCTTTAAACTCTCTCGTCTCCTCATTAACATTTCCAAATGCTGCTTCATTGTCTTACTTATCTTTCTCTCCTGAAGACAGGTGGCAGATCAACTGATGATCCCACTGGTGCTAGCACAGGACAGTTAACATCTTAGTCTATGTGTACTTTTGTAACCTGCTTTCGTCACAGCAGTAACAGACTTCACCCTCACCCTCATGAAGCAGCTTCAGAGCTGAGGATTTATGCAATCCATGATGAGAAGTTTATTGCCGTCGTTCAAAGCAGCTCGATTGGCAAGTGTAATTTCTCTGGGTAGTGCAGTCCCGTGCTCCCTTCACAGCTCTAACCTTCTTATCAGAGTGGTAAACAGATTCAAACACAGTACAATTGAGGGGTAGAGGCTGCACTGTTAACCCACTTTCCGAATGTATGGGCCTCCTACAGCACACTCAACAACTCGACTGGTTAGTACCAACATGCTTTCATAAATAATGTCATGTTGCCTGAGTGGAACAGGAGCTGTGCTGTCTCATCAGTGACATGAGGTGCACAAACCACAGATCCACTAACATTTTTCCCAGTACCAGATCAGGAGAAGAACCCGTCAATTCCAAACATTGATACGCGGGGTCAGGAGGCACTTTACAACGGGCAGCATTATATAATTGTAGAAGCTCTACAGCACAGTTTGGGAAAGGATTATTTAAAGTAAACTTTGTAGTCTGTGGTGTTGGTGGCAGTAGAGGCTGAAAGTGACTGGTATCAAATCTGCCTTGGTACAGTCGGCATCTTTGAGCTCAGTGGCCAGGCTGTCCATAAACAAAGTGCACCTCTTCCTGACATCTCCATCCTTTATCCCTACCGTGTCCACCACAAACATCCCCATATTTGTTGAAGTGAATCACAGAACTGCATAATCTATACATTTTGAATAGTTTTTTTTTTATTTTCTAAATAATGCTATACGCTGTTCAAAACCAAAATAATACGACTCACAAGTGGCTGACAAGTCAAATGCATATAAAGTGGGTAATGTTGAAACTAAGTTTAGAGTGAAATTGTAAACAGAAGTTAATCCAGTAATGATCAGCAACAGTGTGGTCGCTGTCATTTTTTTATTAAATATAAAATATAACACAAGTTAAAATAACATTCCAATTGTATAGGGCAGCTGTCACAATATTTTTACACAACGGTCAATGTTAATGACAGCCGATGGTAGAGCAGTCCACGGAGTCTCCAGTTATCACACAAATATTGTGCCTTCCCTTAACATATTGAATCACTTGATTTCATCTGGAACTATTGAAAAACAGACAGAAATTTACTTAACTCTTTTCACCTCAAACAACTAACAGTCTATATTTCCCTTAACCTGGGTTGTGACTCAATTACAATAATATTCATTACGTTAGGGTAAATCCACATACGTCTGAAACACTTCATTACAACATACCATTTTAGTTCAGTGCATAAAAGTCAACACATCTCACTCTCACATAGTGCTATTGAGAGCCTCTGACTGTGGTTTACACCAGCCTCATCGAGTACTCAGGGGGACTACTTGGGTGGGCTTTGTTGTAACCGTGCCTGGGGGAGGCAGGGGTGCAGAGGGTTAAAGATATTACTTGCTCCTCAGGCTCTGCTACCAGTTGTTTCTTGTTAAACTTTGAGGTAGACTGCTCTTTCTGTGCCTTTTCGTTCTCTAACTTTAGTTCACATTTTCTGCTCTTACTGTGAGAATCATATAACTATTCTTCGCATTTCACTCTTCCAGTAAACAATCACAGGGCATCTGCTAGCTTTCTCCCATTTTTCTCCTTATATCTACACTTTTGCAGGCACTCGCTTCTTCCATTCCACCCACTTCTCAACATATCTCGTACTTTCTGCTCCATAACGTGCCAACACACACGCCACCGGAGTCCTCCTGATGTCCAGGACAGGGACTCTCACGTGACCATTCAGACACACAATCAAGGCACTCACTTCAGAATTCATTTTCTCACTCAATCGCTCTTCCATACATAATGGAATCGAATCCATCCCGAGGCATTCTCTATCCATCATGCACCAATGGGATTCAATCCAACATGAGGCATCCTCTTTTCCCATCGACTCATGGGATCCAGCCAGGCCGGAGGCAGCTACTGTTTCCATCTGTTCACTCACCTGATCCAAGCCCATCTGATGCTCCTGTTTTACTGTTGCAGCTTTCCTACATTTGACAAAGGTGATGGAATACTCCACACAGGAGGAATTCTGTGTGAGGACTGATCGGCGACTGGGGTTGAATTGCTTTCTCTAGCACAACAATGTCAAGGGCTCGGTAACCCGGAGGAAACTCCATGTATCCACCATCACCGATTAGCTGGAATCTGAAAACTCGCACTCGTTTTCAATCAGACCTCAGTTACCTATGCACAGGGAGAACAACATGGCCTCTGAACCAAACTGTTGTGAAGCTTGAAGAAAGAAATGCCATTTTTTACAGAGTTGTTTATTCGGAGACTGATAATGACAAAATGGTAATCTGTCCCTCCTCCTCCACCCTCAATCTCCGCTTTCCACAGCGATTGCTCCCGATGCGACTCCCTTGTCCACGACGCTCCCTACTGATATCCCTCCTGATGCTTATCCTTGCAAACGGAACAAGTGCCATATGTGCCCCTACACCACCTCCCTCACTACCATTCATTGCCGCAAGCAGTCTGAGGTGACACTTTCACCGGCAAGGATGTTTGTGTTGCCTACTGTATCCAGTGGTCATGGTGTGGTATCCTGTATATCAGAGAAAACTGACGTAGATTGGAATACCGTCTCGTCAAACATCTTCGCTCCATCCGGCAGAAAAAGTGGGATCTCCCGGTGGTCACTCATTTCAATTTTACCTTCTATTCCCATTCCGACATGTCAGACCATCGCCTCCTCTATTATTGCCATGAGTCCACACTCAGGTTGGAGGAGCAACACCTTATATTCCGTTTGGGTAGTCTTCAACCTGATGGCATGAACCTCGATTTCTCGAACTTCCGGTAATTGCCCTCTCCTCTCCATCACCATTCCCCATTCTCCATTCCTGTTTCCCTCTTTTACCTTATCTCCTTACCCATCCCTCGCTCTTTCTTTCACGGTTTTCTATCGATTGCTATCACATACCCCCAATCCCTTTATCTCTTTCACCAATCAATTTCCCAGGTCTTTACTTTACCCCGCCCCCATTTTACCTATCACCTACCACCTTGTATTTCTTCCTCATCTCCCCACCTTCTTAATCTGACCTCTTTCTTTCCAGTCCTAGTTAAGGCTCTCAACCCAAAACGTCAACTGTTTACTCTTTTCCATCGATGCTACCTAGTCTTCTGAGTTCCTCCAGCATTGTGTGTGTGTTGTTTTGGATTTCCAGCATCTTCAGATTTTTTTCGTGTTTGCAATGGAACCTGTTTTAGTTTAAATTCCTTATTTCCTTGTTTAATAAACATTCAAACTGAAATAATACAGTATTAATAGCCAAAAGAGTCTGCACATTAATGACCAATGATAATTCAGAATTAGTAAACAACTGTTACACTATAATCTGTTATTTGCATCGTTATCTTGTCTTGGTATGTAAATGGATCCAGTCTGCTTCTGTGAAAGGGAAGCTCTGCTTTTCAAAGACCTTTCTTGCCGAGATTGACTGCACACTATCTGAAAACGATCCTTACCTGAGCAATAATGTAACTCTTGCCTTGTTGCAACTTGCTCTGGCTCACCCACTGAAATGTCCGTCACCTGGCTCATTTCCGGGAACGGGATACAGTGCATAACCTCCCCGCTACTTGGACCACGCACAAACTGCTTAAATAAACCCCTTTAGACATGGTTAACAAATACTGCCCCACCAAATCTTTCGCTCCATTGGAGTTCCCAGTCAATGTTGGAGCAGTTCAAAGTTTAAGAGTTCCAAGTACATCTATTATCAAGTATGTATAGATTATACAACCTTGAGATTAGTCTCCTAACAAGCAGCCACGAAGCAAAGGGGCCCCCAAAATAACATATAAAAACGACCATCAAACATGAAATGTGCAGATTGAGAAAAAAAAAAGCGCAAGCAAACAACATTCGGAACTGAAGTCCGCTAGCGAGCCCATAGTTCAGCGCAGAGCCGAGTCAACTTGGCGGAACAGTGATATCCCTTGCCTCAGGCCCTGACACCCAGGTATTTTCAATTTGGCCCGGCACTTAAATCGATCACCAAACGTCGACTCAATACGCTCTCGGGCATGAACCTCGTCGCCTTGATTCGGCCCTGTAACCGATCCTCGATTCGGCACATCGATTAAGTCTCCGTCCAAACATCGAGTTCAGTCAAATCGGTATGCGCTGGTGCCCGAACCTCACCACCTCCATTCGGCCTTCGGCATGGCATTTAAATTGATCGAACCTCGAATCCGCCTCGGTTCTGCCACGTCGATTCACTTTAAAGTCCTAAGGGAAATTATAGATTATTACTTGCAGTGATCGTTTGCCAGAAGAAGCTGAATTTAAAAAAAAATCCTGTTTCATTAGCCACCAGCCAGAAATCACTTAATTTCACCATCACCATCTTAAACCCATTCCGACTCAACACTGACAGTGATTATTCTGAAGTCACCCACAGTGATAACCCTGTTTTTGCTCCTTCCTATAATCCGTCTCTGTGACCGATGGAGATGAGTCTGTATAACATAAACCCGTCAGTTTGATTGCACTGTCCTTAATTTGAGTTGTACTAATATAGACTCTCTCTTAATGCTTCTCAGGCCCAACTGAACACACCTCGATCCATCTGTCCTGTTGTCTATATCCCCGCGCTCCTGCCCATCCATCCTTGCAGTATTACTGATCAGGGCATCTAACTTAGATTCAATCCCTCCATTCAGTGTCTGCTGTTCTGGTTCATATTCCCCTGTCAGTCTTGTTTCAACCCTCCCAGGGAGCAGTAATGAACTTTATGATATTGACCCCCCTCCAGTGAAGGTGCAAACTATTCCTCTTGTACAGGTCATCCCTGCACCAGGAGAAGTCCCAGTGATATGGGGTAAATGCAAGCACGCTTTTCCATCGGAGGCTGGGTGGGACTCCAACTGGAGATCATGGGTTAAGGCTGGTTGGTGATAAAGTTTAATGAGAACACGAAGGGAAAATTCTTCACTCAGATGTGGGTGTTGGAAGGAGATGCCAACACAAGTGGAGCATGGAAGTTTGATGTCAACTTTTAAGAGAAATTTGGATCAGTACATGGATGGTAGGGTATGGGGAGATATGTTCCCAGTACAGGGCGATGGGAGTGGGCAGTTCAAATCATTTGGCACAAACTAGATGGACCGAATGACCTGTTTCTCTGCTATACTTTTCAATCTATGATCCAGAATCCTGAAACCCTGCCCCTGCACCAGCTCCTCGGTAACACATTCATCTGCTCTAACTTTCTGTTCCTACCTCCACTACCACACAGTACCGGGAGTAAGCCGGAAATTACAACCTTTCAGGTGCTGCTTTTCACCTTCTTCCCTAACTCTCTATATTCACAGTACAGGGCACCATCTCTTTTCTACCTGTCCATTGGTACCGACATGTACCACCACCTCCAGCTGAATAAACACTGACCCCCATGAGAGATTTCTGTAGCTGCTCCGAGACATCCCTGACCCTAGCACCAGGGAAGGGACACTCCAGTTTAAGGTGGCGCTGGTGAAGCACAGCGATCACTTGTCGGTATCAATCAAAACCACGAACTATTTTATGAATCACACATTTTCAGGTAAACGATCACTGCAATCAATAGGCTGTTGCTTGCCATTCGGAGTTGAGCTTTTCAGCCGCCTATACGAACTGGAATTTTTGCGGTGTGAACTGCAGTTTTGAAGATGCAGAACAGTTGTGCGTGGTGCATACGGATTGAATGGAGGCGATGGGACCCGGGCCGGAGAGTGGGGAATGAGACAATGTTTGGCCACTCCTGGAGCAGACTTGGAGGTGATTCGATGTGACAGAACTGAGCAGAGACAAGCGGTCGCAATGCAGAGTAGAGGTGGCCTGGGCCCAGGCCTGCGAGCTAGAAAACACCTGAGTGATTGATATCAGTGCCAGGTCAGCGTGTTGAGGCCGGAGCAAGGGATGGGCCAGTTCGCTGGCTGCTCAGCGAGGTTCACTCATCTCTCCACTGAACTGAGGCTCTGGCTGCAACTAACGGGCTGCTGCAGCGGCTACAGTGATGACTGGCCTCACAACACTTGGCTCACTCTTGTGTACATCAGTTGTCTGCTGGCCTGTGTTGTTTACACAATTTGTTTTTATTTCCCTGCACACTGGGTGTTTGATGGTCTTTTTTAATGGATTCCATTAGGGTTCTCTGTTCTCTGGCTGCCTGTAGGGAGACTAATTTCCAGATTGTATATGGTATATATACTTTAATCATAAATGTACTTTGAACTTCGAACAGCATCGTTTTGTGGATAGTCGGCGACAATCGAGTTATCCAGCGCTATCATTATGCCTGAACTGGCTCTTCCAGAGTGAGCCCCAGAGCCACTCTCAGCTCCTCAGCTTCTCCTCCTTTCTGAGGAAAACAAAGCCAAACCATCCAGTCTCACCTCATCACAGAAAGGCCACATGCCAGACACCATCCTGGTGAATCTGCTCTACACTTGCAGGGAGGTTCATTGCTGCTCCCTGGGATTGGCGGGGGATGAGGACCAGAGCACCAGGTCACAGATTACAGTGCAATCATGTTCGTCTGAGAGTGTCCACCAGAACTGCAGACAGCCCTCCAGCGGTGTGGGAAACCAATATCAAGCTGGTGCCTGAAATCTCTTTGTTAATCTAATATCTCTTTATTTTCTGTCATTAACTGTCACACCACCCACTAGACTCACAGTTCTTTCCCGATGTAATTAAATTTTTCAGCGAAAGATCAGCTAATATTCCAAAATCTCGGCATTAACATTGTCCTGATGAGGGTTCGACCCAAATCGGCGTCTATTTCTTACCTCACCGA
The DNA here is from genome assembly GCF_030028105.1 of Mobula birostris. Taxonomy (NCBI): domain Eukaryota; kingdom Metazoa; phylum Chordata; class Chondrichthyes; order Myliobatiformes; family Myliobatidae; genus Mobula; species Mobula birostris. The sequence goes on from NC_092379.1 coordinate 44,682,397, forward strand.
CAGTCCAGTAGACCATTTAATATCTCTGTTTAGTTTTATATCTCGCTCTTTATTTCCCTTTGTAAGTATTTGCTATTTTCCTTTCCCTAGGCCCGGTGTGGAGATGATGCTTCCCCCCACGCCCCGGTCGAGCTTTTTCATGATTTACCTATTTGCAGGATTCCTATTGGCTGCTCTGATTGACAATTTATTCTGCCCCCCCCCCGAGAACGCGCGCTGATCACGAGACTCGTTTCCTCGGCAACGGGCCGGGGCGCGAAAATGGAGAGAGACTGCAGATGCGCTTTTCGTGTTTTGTAAAGGGGAGTCACGCAAGAAGCTTTGCCGAATTTTCAGAAGAAAAGAGCGATAGAAAGCAGGGTTATTAGGAATGACGAAAGGGCGGCTTGAGGGGATATTGCTGATCAATTGGGAAGGAAATTGGCCTGACAGTGGTGTGGACAAAGCTAAATAAAATGAATGGTGTCGGAAGTTATAACCAGTATGAGTGGGGAATGGAAACTTGGCTGCGAAGAACCAAGACAAAGAAAAGGCAGAATAAATGTGAAACATGTTTACAAAGATGCATAGTCTAGACGAACAACACACACAAAATGCCTGAGGAAATCAGCAGGCCAGGCAGCATCTATGGAAAGGAGTATAGTCGACATTTCGGGCCGAGACCTTTCGGCGGTTTGTGAAGGACTAGACTATATAGGGGATGAGTATTTTAGGGGACGAGAGCATATTTTGATGGACAATGGGAAGATCTATGGGAAACGAGATGTTTGAGATGCCTTGGATGATGTCTTTAAGTTGGATTAATTGAAATCTGTTGTCAATAGGGCAACTACTACAGCCCAGGATAGGATAAGGGAAGCTATCATATACTCCATCTGCCTGAGACAGCCCGAAAGAGGTTCTTTGAGTTTTGTAAGAAGATCTGGAGAGATAGGGATGTTTCCAGGAGACTGGAAAAGGGCTGCGGTGTCGTCCATTCTTTGTTTCAGAGACTAGAGAAGTACTTCATCACAACAAATTTAACCTTAAACCTGTGTCCTCTTGTGGCAACCATTTCAGCCCTGGGGAAAAAGCCTCTGACTATCAACAGGATCAATGCCTCTCATCATCTTATACAGCTCTATCAGGTCACCTCTCATCCTTCGTCGTTCCAAGGAGAAAAGGCCGAGTTCACTCAACCTATTCTCATAAGGCATGCTCCCCAATCCAGGCAACATCCTTGTAAATCTCTTCTGCACCCTTTCTATGGCTTCCACATCCTTTCTGTAGTGAGGCGACCAGAACTGAGCACAGTACTCCAAGTGTGGTCTGACCAGTGACCTATATATCTGCAACACTACCTCTCGGCTCCTAAATTCAGTTCCATGATTGATGAAGGCCAATATGCCTTCTTAACCACAGAGTCAACCTGTGCAGCTGCTTTGAGTGTCCTATTTGACTCGGACCCCAAAATCCCTCTGATCCTCCACACTGCCAAGAGTCTTACCATTAATACTATATTCTGCCACCATATTTGGCTGACAAAAATGAACTACTTCACACTTATTTGGGTTGAACTCCATCTGCCACTGCTTAGCCCAGTTTTGCATCCTCAAAAAATTCAATCAGTCTCATAAGGCATGACCTGCCCTTGACAAAGCCTTGCTGACTACTCCTAATCATATTGTACCTCTCCAAATGTTCACAAATCCTGCCTCTCAGGATCTCCTCCAACAACTTACCAACTATTGAAGTAAGACTCACTGGTCTATAATTTCCTGGGCTATCCCCACTCCCTTTCTTGAATAAAGGAACAACATCAGCAACCCTCCAATCATCCAGAACCTCTCCCGACCCCATTGATGATAAAAAGATCATCGCCAGAGGCTCAGCAATTGGCTTCCTCGGCTCCCACAGTAGCCTGGGGTGCATCTCATCCGGTCCCAGCGACTTACCCAACTTGTTGCTTTCCAAAAGCTCCAGCACATCCTCTTTCTTAATATCTACATGCTCAAGCTTTTCAGTCTGCTGCAAGTCATCATTACAATCACCAATATCCTGTTTCATGGTGAATGCTGAAGTAAAATATTCATTAAGTACCTCTGCTATTTCCTCCTGTTCCATACATACTTTCCCACTGTCACACTTGATAGGTCATCTTCTTTCATGCCTTATCCTCTTGCTCTTCACATACTTGTCGAATGCCTTGGGGTTTTCCTTAATCCTGCCCGCCAAGGCCTTCTCATGGTCCCTTCTGGCTCTCCGAATATCCTTCTTAAGCTCCTTCCTATTGGCCTTATAATCTTTTATATCTCTAACATTACCTAGCTCTCTGAACCTTTTGTAAGCTTTTCCTTTCTTCTTGACTAGATATATTACATCTTTTGTACACCACGGTTCCTGTACCCTACCGTAACGTCCCTGTCTTTGTATGTTTTACTTGTATACTGTAACTTGCATGTTTTACAACTGGGCATTGTTTTTTTGGCCAGTCATTCAGAGTGGTGGTGGGTTGTGAAGAAATGTCATCAGAATTTGCAGACACCTCACACCCAGGAGGGAGTTATTAGTCCTATATGGTTTAATCTGAGGATTAATGATATTTTCAGGGTGTTGGGTTCGGGTAGATGAAGCTCGTCAGCCTGGGAAGGTTGTCCAACTAAGAGAGGAAAAACTCTGATTTCAAACTCCGCTGCCTTGCGGCCGTACCCAGTGTTGGAGTTGTTAAAATACATTAGGACGGATAAGTCCCCGGGGCCTGACGGAATATTCCCCAGGCTGCTCCACGAGGCGAGAGAAGAGATTGCTGAGCCTCTGGCTAGGATCTTTATATCCTCTTTGTCCACAGGAATGGTACCGGAGGATTGGAGGGAGGCGAATGTTGTCCCCTTGTTCAAAAAAGGTAGTAGGGATGGTCCGGGTAATTATACACTAGTGAGCCTTACGTCTGTGGTGGGAAAACTGTTGAAAAAGATTCTTAGAGATAGGATCTCTGGGCATTTAGAGAATCATGGTCTGATCAGGGGCAGTCAACATGGCTTTGTGAAGGGCAGATCGTGTCCAACAAGCCTGATAGAGTTCTTTGAGGAGGTGACCAGGCATATAGATGAGGGTAGTGCAGTGGATGTGATCTATATGGATTTTAGTAAGGCATTTGACAAGGTTCCACATGGCAGGCTTATTCAGAAAGTCAGAAGGCATGGGATCCAGGGAAGTTTGGCCAGGTGGTTTCAGGATTGGCTTGCCTGCAGAAAGTAGAGGGTCGTGGTGGAGGAAGTACATTCAGATTGGAGGATTGTGGCTGGTGGTGTCCCACAAGGATCTGTTCTGGGACCTCTATTTTTCGTGATTTTTATTTACGACCTGGATGTCGGGGTAAAGGGTGGGTTGGGAAGTTTGCAGACGACACAAAGGTTGGTGGTGTTGTAGATAGTGTAGGGGATTGTCAAAGATTGTAGAGAGACATTGATAGGATGCAGAACTGGGCTAAGCAGTGGCAGATGAAGTTCAACTCGGAGAAGTGTAAGGTGGTACACTTTGGAAGGACAAACTCCAAGGCAGAGTACAAAGTAAATGGCAGGATACTTGGTAGTGAGGAGGAGCAGAGGGATCTGGGGGTACATGTCCACAGATCCCTGAAAGTTGCCTCACAGGTGGATGGGGTAGTTAAGAAAGCTTATGGGGTGTTAGCATTCATAAGTCAAGGGATAGAGTTTAAGAGTCGCGATGTAATGATGCGGCTCTATAAAACTCTGGTTAGGCGACACTTGGAGTACTGTGCCCAGTTCTGGTCGCCTCACTATAGAAAGGATGTGGAAGCATTGAAAAGGATACAGAGGAGATTTACCAGGATGCTGGTTTAGAGAGTATGCATTATGATCAGAGATTAAGGGTGCTAGGGCTTTACTCTTTGGAGAGAAGGAGGGTGAGACGAAACATGATAGGGGTGTACAACATAATAAGAGGAATAGCTAGAGTGGATAGCCAGTGCCTCTTCCCCAGGGCACCACTGCTCACTACAAGAGGACATGGCTTTAAGGTAAGGGGTGGGAAGTTCAAGGGAGATATTAGAGGAAGGTTTTTTACTCAGAGAGTAGTTGGTGCACGGAATGCAGTGTCTAAGTCAGTGGTGGAGGCAGACGCACTAGTGAAGTATAAGAGATTACTGGACAGGTATATGGAGGAATTTAAGGTGGGGGATTTTATGGGAGGCAGGGTTTGAGGGTCGGCACAACATTGTGGGTCGACGGGCCTGTACTGTGCTGTACTATTCTATGTTCTATGTTCTAAATTCATGTGAGGGTGAGAGGATGTCTGGTCATTTATGGCAGCAGTATTATTTCCTTTTTGCCTGTCTTTACAGATTGTTCTAAAAAGTCAGTTAGTAACTGGGTGGGTTATTTATTCCCTGGTTTAATGTTGTGGTGGGAAAAGGTTGTCTGTCTATACAGCAGAATTTATGGCCATTACCATAATAGGTTGTCTGTCTATACAGCAGAATTTATGGCCCAGACACTACCTCGGTATTGCAGAGTTTGGAATCGAAGTCTTTAAGAAGACCACAGCCGATCTGTTGATGGATGTGTATTATGATCTATATGCTCTGAAGTGTGTGGGAGGAACACGGTACACAGAACACAGAAACTTATAGCACATTACAGGCCCTTCGGCCCACAATGTTGTGCCGACCATGCAACATATTCTACAAACTGCCCAGAATTTCCTTAGCACATAGCCATATATTTTCCTAAGCTTCACATACCTCTCTAAGAGGCTTTTAGAAGCCCCTATTGTATCCACCTCTACCACCGCCGCCAGCAGTGCATTCCATGCACCCACCACTCTCTGTGTGAAAAACCGACCCCTGACATCCCCGCAGTACTTATTTCCAAGCACCTTAAAACTATACCCCCTCGTGTTAGCCATTTCACCCCTGGGGGGAAAAAACCTCTGGCTATCCAAACAATCAATGCCTCTCATCATCCTTTACACCTCTATCAGGTCACCTCTCATCCTCCGTCGCTCAAAGCAAAACAGACACTAAGTCTGAGGTAGATATTATAGTTCGTGTGGGAAAGTATGAAGCCAAATGTTGCACTAGATTGGGAAATAGCAGAAATTGTCGGTTAAGAGTTGCAGAGGGAGGTGGTATTATAGTTTGTTTCCATCAGTCCAAGGTTGGCACCTTGTAGAAAAGAATAGGAGGGAGATGTGTGTTTTATGAGAATAATAGTCGGACATACGGGTTTGCACTCCTCTTTGGCACTTGTTGGGTGGTAAGGGAATGTGTCATGTGATTTTTGTAATCTGCCGGAGACGGTGGAACATGTGATCATGATGTGCCACAGATACTCTTTGGAAAGTTGGAAGCTGTTTAGGCATTTAATGGGCCGGGCTGGGGGCGGAATTTGCAGGATATACTGGTACCTGAGGCAGGGACCGTTAAGTCGTGTAGGACCCTGGTGAACGTTTTAGTTAAAATAGATTTGTGATGTCACATCTGATCCCCACCAAGCGTCCCCTCATACTCCATTACCGTAGGTGGTGCTAATGCACCTGATGGGAGAAAGTAGGAGGAGAGTGAAACAAGTTCGGGACGGCGGCCCCTGCTACTCTGCAGACGTCACCATTGCAGTCAGTCCCTGCGCTCTGCTTCAGTGTCCTGGCGCCCCGTCATTGAGAGCCCGTTGGGGGCTCCCTCGGCACACGTAGATCAGTGTGACAGGAATAAGGCCCGGCTCCGCCTTCTCCAGGACAGCTGGGAAACGGCAAACTCCTTTGTCCCAGCTGCTGAGGCCCACATGGGGATCTTTGGGTTTGTCATCGCGATGTGATGAAAACCTATCCCGCTACAATAGAGTTTTTCTCTGCTCAAATGCCCCATGGATTTCAGGGTGAAAAGTCACCAAACGAAATGTGGACTCTGTTTCTCCCATCATAGATGCTGAGTATTTCCAGCAGTTTCTGCTTTTAGTTCAGAATAATTTCTGTTTCTGTGACCCTGTCACATGTGAACATAGTAATTGTGGCCGAGTGGTTAAGGCGATGGATGACAAATCGATTATGCTGTCTCTCCGTAGATTCGAAACCTGACAATTACCTGTCACTTCCTTTTTTGTTTTATATTCTTCGTGAATCTCTGATCCGTCTCACGGACACGGATTGTAAAAGAACCGGTGCCAACACCAATATCTGGTCACCGTATCTAAACCCAGGAAGAGCCGATTTATTCCAATTTCTTTCAGGATGTCTCTGTGGCCCAATCAATCAGAGCCTTGCGCCGTTAGCCGGAACATCAGTGGTCGAGGCCACTGATAGTCTCTGGAAATCCTGCAGCTTTTGTTGTCTGTTGTGTGTGCTCCTATTTTATTTATTGAAAGCGATAAACACATATAAAATAGAATACTATCACCACTTGCCTCTCTTTGCATGCATTTTGCCATGAAATGAATGGACAGATCATGGAATATGAAACCAATACAAACTCTCATTTGGCATCAGTATATCTAACGTTTGTCCTGCGACCACGTGCTGCGGCGGTTCCATCGGACACCAGCTCCTCTGTGCCCTCTGGTGGCAGGTGGCTATAACACAAGACCCAGACCCCCAATGCCCTCTGTGGCAAGTGGCTGATTTATTGACCTCACTGAGTCCCTCTCTGTCATTTTCCGACCCAGGAGTCCGGATGTTTCGTTCACGTCATCGTACAAGTTAAATGAATCCACAACTTGACATCCTCACGACACGGTTGACGGCATTTCCGACTGCAGGGAACAATGTTAATTTCGGTAATTATTGATCATTCCGTTTCAGTCTGCAAGAATGTGACAAGTGATTTCCGATTTAAATATTTTCTCTTTAATTTGGCGTGTATGCGCATTTCCAAAAGTGCCCTGTAAATCCCGATGAAGGGATGGTTTGAGGTACGTGCTTGCGATGCGGAAACCAAGTCAGCATCTAAACCCGCGAGTTCCGTTCACAGGGAGACGAGGTGAACTTCTGGTTCAACTTGGAAATCCAACATTTATTCAATGATCAGGACAGGATTAGAACGTTAAATGGGACCTCGGGATTGAAGGTTGTGATTCCCGAGTGTGGCTCAAAATGTCGTTATTTATAAGAAGCCCCACAGGAGGGATGAATTGTCCAAGTCAACAATTAAATAAGGTAAACCACATTCACTGGCGAAATATCGGGACCGAAGTGCAAGATGGGATAAAGCATAAACGACACGGAGAGAATAGCGGGGTGGTCCAGAAAGTAAGGAAGAATGAAACGAAAGTGGATACAGAATTAACGACAGAAAGCGAGGTAAGTGGGTAGGAATAAGGGGATAAAGTGGATGGAATTGATGCAACATAGACAGACACAGAGGGAGACCCAGACATATACAGACACAGACACAGACCCAGACATGTGCAGACACGGACTAGACCTAAACATATACAGGCACTGACACAGACATAGACAGAAGCAGACACAGACAGGGATGCAGACATTATACAGACATAGACCCAGACATGTACCGACATAGACAAGACAAAGACATATACAGGCACGGACACAAACATAGACAGACACAGACACAGAGAGAAACACAGACCCAGACATATACAGATTCGCAAAAACAGACACCCACACCAACACACACCCGCGCAAACACACACAGAATGATACGCGCGCGCGCGCGCACACACACACACAAAAACACACACACACAAAAACACACACACACACACACACACACACACACACACACACAAACGCAAGAGATTGCACATCATTCATGGGGAAGCAATGTTCTTTTTCCGTGGCAGAGTGGCGCAGCAGCAGAAGCGTGCTGGGCCCATAACCCAGAGGTTGATAGATCGAAACCATCCTCTGCTATGTCAACAGCTGCCAACAACAATTTTCCGTCAGTGCGCTTTAAAAAACGAGACCGTTCCATCATTGGTAGAGGCAGGGAAATCCACTGGCTTTCGGCTGGAATGTACTTTATATGTTATCCTTTTTCATTTCTGCGGAGGTTTCTGTTTGGTTGGAAAGATTAACCGATTGTGCATTGAGGTATCTTAATGTCATCTATTCTCTGCAGAATAAAACCGTGTCTTGCATATAAAAAAAATAAATAATGCTGGAAACACTCAGTGGGTAGGCAACATTTGTTTCCGATGGATGCCTGTTCGTCCCAGCTGGAAAAGAGAGAAAATAAACAACAGAAACAAAATGCTGAAGGAACTCAGTAGGCCAGGCAGCATCTACGGAAAAGAGTACACTCGACGTTTCTGGCCGAGACCCTACATCAGGACTGGAGAAAAAGGACTTTGTATAGGTGTTCCTTTTTTCTCTCTCTCCCTCCCCCCCCCCCCTCTCTCTCTCTCTCTCTCTCTCTCTCTCTTCTCTCTCTCTCTTTCTCTCGTTTCTCGTTACTCGTTACTCGTTACTCGTTACTCGTCATGGTTAGTATACCCGACCGTCACGGAAAAGACAGGGGTTTCATTTCCCCGACCAGGAATTAGTTTTGCTGTTTCCATATTAAACGTGGTTTCAAACCGAATTGTCAAAGTAAAAAGAAAAGTGTTAACGAGGTTAAATCGGAGTTTAATGTTGAAATGATCAGTTCATCGGGGATGTGGAACAGTCCGGTCTGCAGTGATCCCGGGAAGGGAGAATTTCGCGATAGGTGTTCTGCTTCTTCAGATATCCCCTCAGCGACTCTGTATCTCAGCGCCATTCAGTGTAAGCCTTAGTGACAGAGTCCAACGTTCACTAAAATATTTGCATCACCCACCTCTGCTACACTTTAAATTTTAAACAAGGGCCGGTCTTACGCTCGGAAAGGACTACGGTTCAATAGAAAGGAGGAAGAGAGTGAAACCGGCGCCTTGGCCCAGCTCAGGCCAGCCGGCAGAGACTGAGTGAGATTCTCTCCTCCAACTCCGCGCCCAGAGCTCAGGGTGAAAGGTCATCGGCCTGAAACATGAAATCTATTTCTCCTTCCGCAGACGTTGTCTGAGCTGTGGAATATTTCCGGCAGTTTCAGATTTTACTTCAGTAATTGTCCTGTTTTCTCCGACCCCGGGATCGATACACTCCCCATACCTTCCGGGACACAGTGACCACATTCCAAGTAAAACGCCCTTCTGCCTGGCCGACCCGGTTGTGAGGAGGATGTAGTCGCGGCCGAGTCGTTTGCAGATGCGCTGTGAATAAATTGGGAATTCCCCGCGAAGCTTCTAATTCTGCCAAATATTCGTTCCTAACGTTTTCTTTTTATAATATCCACGACTCTCTGAAGCAAATCGCCAACTCATATTGTGAAAAGCCGTGTCCTGGCATCGACTACTAATCAACATTGTCCAACGAAGAAATGGAACATTTACTCCCTGTCTTTCTGGCGCAGTCGGTGTGCGCGTTCGGCTGTTAACCGGGAGGTGGTGGTTCGAGCCCACCCACAGTGTTTGGTGAACCAGCAGTGGTTTTTTTCTCCGTGCATTTCATTCATTGCTGGGTTAGGCTGTTCTGTCCGGGGTGGGGGGTAATGGGGGGGGGGGATGCTCCCTTTCTGCTGCCGTACAGAGTTCAGAGGGGATTAACATGGTTTTAATTTTGTCACGTACCCAGATACAATATGTGACAAAAAGCTTCTCTTTCATACTTTCCATCGACATCAAATCATTGCGTAGTGCATTGAGAAAGAATAAGGTAAATCAATCATAAAATGCAGAATAAAGTGTAACAGCGACAGAGAAAGTACAGAGCGGGTAAATAATACGGTGGAGTGTCATAACGAGGTAGATTGTGAGGTCAAGCGTTCATCTTTTTTCACAAGGAAACTATTCAATAGACATAACAGCGAGATTGAAACTATCCTTCAGAATGTGGTACGTGTTTTCTTGTCCGTGATCATTCTGCTGGAGCCTAATTGGTTTCATTCCACAAAAATTATCATGGTGTTTGGGAAGAGACTGCGCAAGGATCAAGTATGATCGCACTGAATGGTGGAGCAGACTCGGGACCAAATGACTGTGGCCATCAGCCAGTATCTGTGTTGCACTGCTCAGTTGTGATATGCAGGAAGGTTTGGACCTGAACACTTCTGCATTTGAAGTGGGGATGTAGCTCAGTGGAAGAGCGCATGCTTTGCATGTATGAGGTCCCGGGTTCAATCCCCGGCATCTCCACGCTAGTGAGCTGGACTTTTTCACAATGTCACAATGATGTTACAGCGATAACGAGACGGCACAAATAAAGGAGGAGAATGATATATACTTGAGTTAGGAAGGTGCAGGCTGACCGTTCATTACTGCATTTAAACGGCTGCTCAAGAGAGAGCGGACCACAAGAAAGCATACTGGTGTGTCTACATCCTGAGGAGATTGAAGCCAGTGAAATTTCCCCAACCCCTATTCTAACATGTTTTTATTTTACAGGAGCATCATTGAGAGTGTTTCAGACACTTGCTAAACTGTCTGGTACAAGAATAGCAAGGCATCCGACGGCAAGACCCTACAAAGTATTCAGAAGACTGCTGACAGCAGTTCACTTTCACATTGAGACCCAGTGATTTGCGGACCAGTCAAAACCTAAGGAATTCTGATCTTCATTCGATCATATGGACGGATGGGGAGGTGAACGAGACTCGGAATTTGACAAAATAAATTCCGGCGTGTGGGTGTATTCTCCGCTGCACCTCAGACTGCGGTCGCTGCTCGTTACACCGGAGACTGACCGAAATAGCATACACAAATGGAGGAGGAACTCAGCGGGCCCGGCGGCATCTCCGCATGAAACATCGACTGTTTACCCCTCCCCAGAGATGCTGTCTGACCTGGTGATTTGCTCCGGCATTCTGTGCTCCGGATTTGCAGCATCTGCAGAATCTCCTGTGTTTATAACCAAAATAACGGCCCGCAGACAAAGAGAAGGAAGGCAAGGAGACACAGCGGGAGATGACCAGTATGTCTGACTGCAGGGCCGTAGGAATAGGGTCAGAATGATAATGAAAATCACATCTGTTGCTGAAATGTCGGGGACGAGATATCCGGCTGGGTCGGAGCACAGAGACCGGATAATAACCGGATGGGGTAGGAAGTGATGGACAGGGAAAGGAGGACGGGGAGGAAGGTAAATGCGTAAGAGAGACGCGACGGAAATTAGACAGGGAAAATAATCCAATAAACAAAACAATAGGTAATCGGGGGAAAGCGGAAAAATTAACAAATAGAAAGACAGGAGAAGAACAGAGATATTTACCAATCAGCAGAATGGCGCGGCGGGAATGTGATGGACCCGTTATCCAGAGGCCGACAGGTCGAAACCATCGTCTGCTATTCATCAGCAGAATATTTTACCACAAATCGCTGTCATGTCATCTGTGTACACAACACACTTTTCACTTAAAATAAAAGCTTGTGCTTCTAATTTAAAGTTCCGTCCACTCACTTCACCACTTTCTGAAATTTGATGAGAACTTCGCGGTTAAAACAACAATTCCTGTTGTGCTCAGCGATTGTCCTATCTCCCCCTTTGACATTGTCCCCACTGCCCTCTTGAAGGATGTTTTTGACAAAATGTTTTTGACATTTTGATATCTAACGGTGACATTTCAATATTGTGCCATAATGTGTAGCGATCGCCATCACAAGGGAGAAACTAATGGGACTAAAAGCAAACATTACCAGGTCCCAACGACCTTCACTGGAGGGTTTCACAGGAAGTCCGGAGAGAAAGTAGAGACATTGAAGTTTGTCAAAACTCACTGTTAAAGAAAGGTCCCAGTGGAGTTGAAAACCATTGTTGAAGAAGGGTGGAAGATAAAATGCAGGTAACTGTAGGCCTGTTAACTTCACTTCAGCTACCGGAGTCTATAATCTATGAAGAAATAACAAGTCATTTGGAAAAGTTTAATGTCATTGAACTAACTCAACAGGGTCTACAGTCAGATTCACACAGATTCCACAATGACCAAAGTTCCCATCTGACCTTGTGGTCTGTAACCCCCTCACCACCACATTATGAACAAGGTTATCCTCCTCCTTGTCCCATTTCTGTGCATTTGGCCTATATACTTCAAAACCTTTCCTTTCCATGTCCAAGTGCCTTTTTAATGTACTTGACTCAAACACTCCCCCTGGCAGCTCATTCCATTTACTGACCAGCCTCCAGGTCCCTCATGATTTTATACACCTCTGCAACACCAGTACTGATTCTCCAACATTCCAGGAAAAATTGTCCAATACACTTTTCCACAAATCCTTTGAGATCCAGTAACATCCCCGTAAATCTCCTCTGCTCTCTTTCCAGCTTAATGCTGTCTGTCATACAGCAGGGTCACTAAAACTAAACACTATTTGTGAAATGCGGCCAAACCAATGTGTCGGACAACTGCAACATTTCATCCCAGCTTCTATATTCGGTGCCCTGACTGAAGGCCAGTGTTCCAAAAGCCTCTTCACCACCCTGTCCATCTGGAACCTGGTCTTGGACCCTGTAACCTGGGTTGTTGAATGTTAAGTCATGTTTGACAAACATACCAGAAGTGGTGTTTTTGGATTTTCAGGAGCCATTTGCCGAGGTGCCACATGTAAGGCTGGTGCACAAGACCAGAGCTCAGTACTGGGAAGGAAGTGTGTTAATACTGACTGAAGACTGGTTATCATACTGAGACAGAATAACAGGTCTGTTTTAGACTGGGATGATATAACTAGTGGAGTGTCCCAGCGACCAGTTCTGGATTGTCAATGATTTATTATTGATATTCATGACCCGGAGGAGGGGCAGAGAGTGAGGAATCCATGGTGGCAATGACGGGGAATGTGGTGGGGGACATGTGGTGTTTGGACATTTCATCTCTCCAATGGGACATGGGGAAGCAGGTGAGAAGAATACTTGGTAAATGGAGTTTAATGTGGTGAAGTGTGATGGCATGTAGAGTGGTAGGATGAATCAAAAGTCAAACTATTATTTATGTGGAGATAAATTGTAAATGAGAGAAATAGAGAGGAGTCGAGGTGCTGAACTACACAACAAAATAGAGACGGGTGCAGTGAGTGGTTCATAAAACCATATATGACCAAGGTTCAGAGGTGAATGGTACATTGACATTGACTGCTGGGGTGTTGGTGCAGAGAAACAGAGAAGTGTTGTTACTGTGACAGACAAGTGCACAATGATGGATTTTGGGAAGTTAAAGCAGGTCAGGACGTACCCAGTGAATGGAGGGTCCTGAGGAGTGTTGATGAAAGAGAAACCTGGGGCACAGGTACGTAATTCCTTGTAAGTGTCAACACAGGCAGACAAGGTGGTGAAGAAGGAACACGACATGCTTGTCTTCATTGGCAAAGGCTCTAAGAGGAGTTGGGACATCACATTACAGTTGTACAAATCAATAATGACACCACACCAGGAGTACCCTGTGCAGTTCTGGTCACATGAGAGGAAGGATGTGATTAAGCTGGAAAGGTGCAGAAATGATTCACAGGAATGTTACCTGGACTGGGGGCTTGAGTTACAAGGAAAGATCAGACTGACTGGGACTGTTTTCCCTGGAGTGAAGGAGACTGAGGGCAGACCTGACAGAAGTTTATAAAACTATGAGAGGTGCAGACAAGGTTAACAAGCAGGATCATTTTGCCGGGGTAGAAATATCAAATATGAGAAAGCACAGCTTTAAAATGCCAGGGTGAGAATTTAAAGGTGAATGTTAGGACAGGTAAGATTTCTGTTTTTGTACAGAGATTGGTGAGGGCCGGGTATGGGCTGCCATGGGGAGTGGTGGAAGCAGATATAATAACAACATTTATCATGGTTTTAGATAACCACATGAATATTCAGAGAATTGAAGCACATGAATTATACGCAGGCAAAAGAGACTTAGTTTCGTTTGGAATCGTGTTCAGCACCGACATCATGGGAATAAGGGTCTGTTCCTGTGCTGTACTGTTCTGTGTTCTCGGTGAGCCTCAGTGACAGGAGGGCCTTTAGCCAGGGTCACAGACAAGTGTATCTGGGCAAGGAGAGAGACTGCAGGATGGTGCATTACCTCCCTGGTATCAGGGCCAAGGATGGAAATGAACAAGTACAGGCCATTCTGAAAGGGCAGGGTGAGCAGCCAGAGGTCGTGGTCCATATTGGCACTAACAAAGTTCTGCAAAGAGAACTTTGGAAGCAGGGGAAAAGTTAAGTAGAAACTCTGGGGGGGGGGGTGAAGGGGGGTAATCCCAGTGTCAGCTGCTAGTGAGGGAAGAAATAAAAAAGGTATTACAGTTCCGGCTCGAAACGTTGACTGTTCATTTCCAAGGATGCTGCCTGACCTGCTGAGTTCCTCCAGTGTGTTGTGCATGTTGCTTTGACCCCAGCATCTGCAGAGTATTTTGTGTTTACAGAGATCCAGCTGAGAGAAGGGCAAGATTGGTAGTGAAACATTCCAGGATTCAGATGATTCAGACAGTCCAGAGGGAGGTGAATGAGGTTGGGGATCTGTACAGCTGATCAGGCAGAATGTCACAAGGTCAAGGTCATCCCAGAGGCTCTTCCAGTAAGACAATGTGGGTAGAGTTCAGGAATAAGAAAGGAGCAATTACCATGATGGGATTATACTGTAGGCCTCACAATAAAAAGTAAGAGAGGAACAGATGTTATGGACTGGTCGCCAGTGAATGTTCTAAACTCCAGGGTGGAGAAGGTCAATTGTGTAGTAAGGACACATTTCTGTAAAAACACTGACAGTGTATACCAAGCACACTGAGCTGCCAGAGCACAGCACCGGCCAGTGAGGACACAGACCAGTACAACACCCGGCTCTCTACTACAAAGTTCAAAGCTGAAAGTAAATGTATTATCTAAATATATTTCTGTCACCATATGCAACCCTGAAATTAGTTTTCTTGTGGGCATACTGCCAGTTTGTAAGAGTGGTAGTGGAGGGTTAAACTAATTTGGCGGGGGCAGGGTGGGGGTGTTGTGCGAACCAGGGTGAAGGCACTCAGGATAGGATGGAGGGTAAAAAAGCAAAGATAGCATGCAATTAGACTGTCAGGAAGGGCAGGCAGATGATAGGACATCACTGCAGCCAGCAGGGTGAGTATCAGTGCATCAGGGATGCAGAATCAAAGGGTAGCAATACTGTACTCAAAGTGTTATACCTCTATCCACAGAGTATAAGAAATAAGGTGGATGATCGTATTGCCCTATTACAGATTGTCAGATATGATGTCATGGCCATCGCTGAGTCGTGGCAGAAGGATGCTTGCAGTTGGGAGCTCAATGTCCAAGTTTACATGTTGTATCAGAGAGACAGGAAGGTAGGCAGAGGGGGTGGCATCAATTCAGTCGAAAGATGTGATATAGGATCAGAAGATGTTGAATCATTCTGCGTTGAGTTAAGAAACTGCAAGGGTAAAAGGACCTTGATGGCAGTTATATACGCCTCCAAACAGTAGCTTGGATATGGACCACAGAATACAACAGGAAATAGCAGACTTGACAAAAGGGCAACGTTCTGATAGTCATGGGAGATTTCAACATACAGATAGATTGAGAAAATCAGGTTGGAAATAGATCTCATGAGAGTGAGTTTGTTGAATACCGACAAAATGGCTTTTTAGAACAGGGATGAGCTACATTAGATTGGGTGTTATATAATGAAACTAAGGTAATTAGGGAGCTTAAGGTAAAAGAATCCTTAGGAAATAGTGATGACAATATGATTGTGTTCAACCTGAAATTTGATAGGAAGGAAGTAAAGTCTGACGTAAAGTTTTCAGATGACTCTGCCATAGTTGGATGCATCAGCAAGGGAGATGAGGCTGAGTACAGGGCTACGGTAGGAAACTTTGTCACATCGTGTGAGCAGAATTATCTGCAGGGTAATGTGAAAAAGACTAAGGAGCTGGTGGTAGACCTGAGGAGAGCTAAGGTACCGGTGACCCCTGTTTCCATCCAGGGGGTCAGTGTGGACATGGTGGAGGATTACAGATACCTGGGGATATGAATTGACAATAAATTGGACTGGTCAAAGAACACTGAGGCTGTCTACAAGAAGGGCCAGAACCGTCTCTATTTCCTGTGGAGACTGAGGTCCTTTAACATCTGCCGGTTGACGCTGAGGATGTTCTACGAGTCTGTGGTGGCCAGTGCTATCATGTTTGCTCTTGTGTGCTGGGGCAGCAGGCTGAGGGTGGCAGACACCAACAGAATCAATAAACTCATTCGTAAGGCCAGTAATGTTGTGGGGATGGAACTGGACTCTCTCACGGTGGTGTCTGAAAAGAGGATGCTGTCTAAGTTGCATGCCATCTTGGTCAATGTCTCCCATCCACTACATAATGTACCGGGTGGGCAAAGGAGTACATTCAGTCAGAGACTCATCCCACCGAGATGCAGCACTGAACGTCATAGGACGTCATTCCTGCCTGTGGCCATCAAACTTTACAACTCCTCCCTTGGAGGGTCAGACACCCTGAGCCAATAGGCTGGTCCTGGACCTATTTTATAATTTACTAGCATAATTTACATATTACTATTTAAATATTTATGGTTCTATTACTATTTATTATTTATGGAGCAACTGTAACGAAAACCAATTTCCACCGGGATTAACAAAGTATGACTATGACTATCAGTACTTCAGTGAAGTACAGGATATTACAGTGGAATGAGAGAGGAGCTGGCCAAAGTAAATGGGAAGCAGATGCTGGCAGGGATCAAGCAGAGAAGCAATGGTGTGAGTTTGTGGGAAAAGTGAGGGTGATGCAGGATAGATGTTTTCCAAAAAAGGAAGAAACACTCAAATGGCAAAATGGAACTGATAAGGGAAGTCAAAGGTAATGTAAAAGCAAAAGAAAGTGCATCCAACAATGCAAAAATTAGTGGTAAGACAGAGGATTGGGAAGCTTTTAAAAGCCTGCAGAAAGAATAAGCTCCACCACAAGATGTGGGAGATCAGGGAGTCAGTCAGT
The DNA here is from genome assembly GCF_030028105.1 of Mobula birostris. Classification (NCBI taxonomy): domain Eukaryota; kingdom Metazoa; phylum Chordata; class Chondrichthyes; order Myliobatiformes; family Myliobatidae; genus Mobula; species Mobula birostris. The sequence goes on from NC_092379.1 coordinate 44,699,337, forward strand.
ATCCCTGACAACTTCACATCAGGGAAATGCACCATCTGTAGCTCCTGACTGACCGTGTGAAGAAAACTGAGCTGGAGATGGACAGATCTGGAGTTTCCAGGATGCTGAGACCAGAGATTCAGTGAGTTGATCAAACTTGAGATCAGGCTACAGATAGTTTAGTGACCACCATGGCTGGAAAGAGGAAGGGACAGACAGTGCAATGTCTCCCTGTGGCTGTACACTCCTTTGGATATCCCTGAGAGGATGACAAACCAGAGCACAGCAGCCCGTCAGGTCGGTGGTACTGACAGCCTGGTCTGATGCTCTGCGTGAGGAAAGGACAAGCAGAGCAGTGATGACAGCACTCTCACAGTACAGGGGACATACAGGAGATTCTGTGGCAGCAATAGAGATGCCAGGATAATGTGTCGCCTCCTGGGTACCAGGGTCAGGTATGTCTGAGATATGCAGGATTTCCAAAAGATAGACTTGCCGGTAGAGTCAGTGGTAAGGAAGCCAAATGCAATTTTAGCATTCATTTCCAGAGGACTACTGCACAGAAGCAAGGATGTAATGCTGAGGATTGACAAGGCATTGGTCTGATCACACTTGGAGTATTGTGAACTGTCTTGGGCCCCTTATCTAAAAAAGTATGTGCTAGCATTGGAAAGGGTCCAGAGGAGGTTCACAAGAGTGATCTCAGCAATGAAAGGGTTAATGCATGAGGATGTTTGATGGCTTTGGGCCTGTCTGTACTGACTGGAGTTTAGAAGAAAGAGGGGATCTCATTGAAACCTATCAAATATTGAAAGGCCGAGATAGAGTGGACGTGGAGAGGATGTTTCTGATAGTGGGACATCTACAACCACAGGACACATCCTCAGAATACTAGGACATCCTGCTAGAACAAAGATATGGAGTAATTTCCTTAGTAAAGGTTAGTGAATCTGAGCAGCCTATGTCAGGATGCTGTTCACTGAATACATCATTCCCACAATCCTGATCAATAAGCTACAGAACCCGGTCCCTCTGCAACTGGATCCTCGATTTGCTAACCGAGAGACCACAATCTGTGCAGATTGGTGATAATATCTCCCCCTCGCTGATGATCAATACTGGTGCACCTCAGGGGTGTGTGCTTAGCCCACTGCTCTACTCCCTATATACCCATGACTGTGAGGCAAGGCATAGCTCAAATACCATTTATAAATTTGCTGATGACACAACCACTGTTGGTAGAAACTCAGATGGAGATGAGAGGGCACAGAGGAATGAGATACACCAGCTGTGGTGTCGCAGCAAGAACATTGCACTCAATGTCAGTCAGACAAAAGAGCTGATTGTGGACCTCAGGAAGCGTAAGACAAGGGAACATGAACCAATCCTCATGGAGGGATCAGAAGTGGAGAGAGGAAACAATTTCAAGTTTCTGGATATCAATATCTCTGAGGATCTAACCTGGCCCCAACATATTGATGCAGCTACAGTATAAAGAGGACAAGACTGCGGATATATTTCGTCAGGAGTTTGAAGATATTTGCTATGTCACTTTAAAGCACACAAAAACTGCTATAAATGTATTCGATATACAGTATTTATAATACATGTTATTTCTGTTTTTGCACTATATTTAACCTACATAATATACATATCCATACACACACATACTGATTTATTTATTCTTTCTATATTATCATGGACTGCATTGAACTGCTGCTGCTACATTAACAAATTTCATGACACACGCCGGTGGTAATAAACCTGATTCTGGTTCTGACTCTGAATTCATCCCCACAGACGGCTGTGGCCAATTCACTGGGTATATTTCATGTGGAGGTTCTCGACTGTGGGGAGGAAAAGAGGCTCTGAGAGGGTTCAGAGATCTGTCATGATCTCTTATCCCTGGCAGAATGGTGCAGCAGACTGGATGGGCCAAATGGCCTAATTCTGCTCCTGTGATTTATGGTCCGATGGTCTCGGAGCAGCTGCAGAACATTTCAAATGGAAGACTGAGCAGCCAGACATCATGGTGGATGGTGCATGTTGGGAATAGCAACGTAGGGAGGAGGAGGGATGTGCCCTGTCCAGTGAATTTAGAGAAATAAGACAGAAACTAAAAATTATTAAGCTGTGTATTACTCCCAGTGACACTTGTGACAGGGAGATATAGAAAGATACCACTGATGAATGTGTGGCTGAGGAGCTGGTGCAGGGCAAGAGATTTAGTTTGACCGATCAATGGGGATAACTTCTAGGGATGATTGACAGAAACTGTTCACTACCTCGGGTCTTCATGGGAAGGAACAGTTTTCTCCTTCCTAAAACTGGAGGGAATAGTTTTAGTCATAGTTATAGTCACAGTAGTCATAGTTAACGGGACAGGTTGGAGGTTTAAAAGGGATCTGTAGGGTGAGTTGATGGAGGAAGATAAAAGTATGTGAGACATACATAGCTTAGAGAGACAGAGACAGTTTCCCTTGGTATGGGTGTAAAACCAAAGGGAATAGTTTTAATGTGAAAGGGGGGAGATTTAAAGGGGAATAGGTGGTATCCCAAATGAGCCACCAGAGGAGGTGGTGGAGGCAGAAATGTACAAAGTCCCTGTTCATGAACATTTCTCAGGAACCTGTCATTCACTGTGTACATCCTGCCCTGGTTGAACTTCCCGGTGCTGGGTACATTGTGGTTTTCCATCTGTATTAATGATCTTGATGAGAATGCCGTAAACTGGATCAGCAAGTTTGCAGATGACACCAAGAGTACGGGTATGATGGACAGCGAGGAAGGCTAGCAAATCTTGATGTGGGATGTGGACTACCTGGAAAAGTGGCAGATGGAACTTAATGAACACAAGCATGAGACATGTGCAACGTAAGTTTAACGAGAGAAATGTGTGGTTTAAAGAGGATCTGAGGAAAACTGTCCTCTCTCCCTAGGAAGTTACAATCTGGAACACACTGCCTGTGGAGCTGGTGCAGGATGGTATTTAAGGGCCATCTGGATGAGCATTTGAATCACCAAGGCAGGGTAGGAGACAGACAAAGTGCTGAGTTAGTAGAGACAGATTCTTGATGGTCAGTATAGACATGCAGAAACCACTGACTGTGAAAGTGCAGTGGGAACCTGGAACACAGGACTTCAGGATGGACTCAGCTAAAACATTCAGTACCCAGTACGATGGATTTTTCTTGGACAAAGTGTGACGAAAGAGGGTTACAAAAAGTACACATAGATTAAGTTGTTAACTGTCCTGTGCTGGCACCAGTGGGATCAACAGTTGATCTGCCACCTGTCTTCAGGAGAAAGAGAGATAAATAAGACAGTGGAGCAGCATTTGGAAATGTTAATGAAGAGACGAGAGAGTTTAACGGAAGGAGACACCGGTCTGGGTACAGTCAAGATCGGCTCCGTTTGAACCCTGAACTGTTTGAAGTGTGATGGACAGGCGATACCCCAGCAGGGGGATAAAAAGGGACAGGTTCGCTAAGGCAGTACACACACGACACCATGAGGTAACGAGACTCTGGAAGCGATGCGCCTCCCACAAGTCGATGGGAGTTTTTGGAAGGCTGATCGCGGGACCAAGCCATAGACGCACAGGGTGGAAAGGTGCGATCGGCAGGAACCTGGTGTGTGTCCGCCCTTGTCTGGGTGCCAGGTTCACCGCAGAGGAGCGATCGTATCTGAAACGGAGGGGTCACAGTCAGTGACTTCAGAAGACATTACAAAGGGCTCGCCCGAAAGCTGACTGTGAGGAATGTCGAAGGTCTGTTTGGAATCCGATTTGAATATTCATTCGCTCTCTCTCTCTCTCCCACGGCGACGGCGATTACTGCGAACTGAACTAAACTGAACTCTGTCACTTTGAAACTGGTCATTTACCCCTAGACAACGATAGAGCTTGATTGATCCTATTATCCTAGTTCTGTGTACATGTGTGTTTATTCATTGCTAACCTGTTGCATTTATATCCTTACTATTAGAGTACTGTGTTGCTTATTTCTTTAATAAAACTTTCTTAGTTCCAGTAATCCAGACTCCAACTGAGTGGTCCATTTCTGCTGGTTTGGCAACCCAGTTACGGGGTACGTAACAATAGGTATTAATGGTCACATAGTGAACCAAACCCCTCAAAAGGTGACCAAAATGCTCCCATCCTCTGTGCACCCTGTACTTTTATATGGGAATTTGGTGAAGTACTCTGGGTGATATTAGGAGAGATGTCTGACAGCTTGGTCACAGTGGGAGGGTGCAAATATCTTCTCAGAGGATAAAGGGTTCAGTGAAACAAGCTCACAGCTGAGAATAAAGGTGACAAACCCCACTGCAGTGGAGGGCTGCTGTGGTCAGGGTTGTACAGGATAGAAACAGACCCTCCGGCTCATCACATTTATGCTCCCCATCATGCACAGCTATACTAATCCCACTTTCCTGCATTAGTTTCATATCCCTCTGGGCCTTGCTCACTGAAGCCCCTGTGCATGTGCCTCTAATATTGTTACACAGTTCCCTGTATGTGGCATCACAGGTAGACAGAGTTGTGTGTTCTTCTTGTCTTCTCAGCCAAAGAACTGCCTCTCATTAGAGTCGGACAAAACTGTTTTAAGACAGATTTAAAGGCGATCTGAGGGGTAAATATTTCACACAGAGAATAGCTGGCATCCGGAATTAACTCCTAAAATAGAGTCACTGGTTTATACAGAAATGAAACAGTCCCTTTGGTACAACTCATCCACGCTGACCAAGTTGACGACCTGAACTCGGCCCATCTGCCTGCATTAGGCCCGTATCCCTCTCAACCTTTCCCATCCATGTGACTGTGCAAATATGTTTTAAATATTGTACCTGAGGCAGAGAGCCGGTGCAGTGAGGCGCTGACAGACACTCACTGTTCCGCGGGCAGGAAGAGGAGAGGCGGATCCCACAGTGGAGCCGAAACCCCAACAAGTAGAGATCGACTTCACCATCTCGGACTTCCCGCCTGGTTCCCGTGCTCGGCCGTTTCCAGGGAAACTTCGACGGTGATGGTGGGACCTCTGTGACATCAGTGCGTTGTGTCACTTGACGATGTATCACGTGACTTGGGGGGGCAGAAGGAGCTGTCAATCAGTGGAGCCTTCTAAATAGAATCGGTATGGGGGGTGGGGGCGGATTTCCCACCCGCACTTCCGGGAATTGACTGTGTTATAGACTGCAATATTCATATTTTAATTTGACTTCGGTCTTATAAATATTTAATGTTTCCATTTTGTATATTTTTGTATGGATAATCTTTTATAATTTTCGGTAAAAAAACATTGGAAGTAGATCACTGAACCCTACATGAGAAAAAGAGCGTCACCGAAAAATATTGTCAAAGCCAAAATTTTAACCCAAAGTAACTTGTTATCACAGTACGCATATGTCACCATATAGTTCAAAGTTCAAAGTAAAATTTATTCTCACGGTACGTACATGTCACCACATTCAACCCTGAGATTCATTTTCTGCGGGCATTAGTAGCAAATCTATAGAATAGTAACTGTGAACTGGAAATATGAGGAACTATAAACTGTAAACAAACACTGCAAACTCAGAAAAATAAATAGCAATAAATAATAAGCATGAAATAGCAATATAACATAATCCTTAAGGGAGTCTGAAATGAGTGTAACTATCCTTTTTTGTTCAAGCCCCTGATGGTTGAGGGGTGGTAACTGTTCTTGAACCTGGTGGTGCGAGTCCTGAGATACCTGTACCTTCTACCTGATGGCAGCAGTGAGAAAAGACCATTGCCCGGGTGGTGAGGATCTTTGATGATGGATGTTGCTTACCTACGGCTATATTTCATGTAGATGTGCTCAGTGGTTATGAATGTTTTACCCGTAATGTAGCTGGACTGAATCCACTAGCTTTGCAGGAATTTCCACTCAAAGGCATTGGTGTTCCTATACCAGGCCGTAATGCAGCCAGTCAGCACACTTTCCAACACACATTTATAAAAGCTTACCAAAGTTTTCGATGACATACTGAACCTCTGCAGAGTCCTAAGGAAGTAGAGGTGCTATTGTGGTTTCTTCACAATAATATTTATGTGATGGGTCCAGGACAGGTCCTCTGAGAGAGTGACACACAGGAATTTAAAGTCACTGACCCTCTCCACCTCTGATCGTCCTTTGATTACTGGCTCATGTACCTTGGATTTGTCCCTCCTAAAGTCTACAATCTGCCCCTTGGTCTTACTGACACTGAGTGAGAGGTTGTTGTTATTACACCACTCAACCAAGTTTTCAGTCTCCCTACTGTACGCTGATTCATCACAACCTTTGATACAGCCCACAACAGTGGTGTCATCAGCAAACTTGTATATGGTGTTGGAGCTGTACTCAGCCACAGAGTCATAGGTGTAAAGTGAGTAGAGCTGGGGGCTAAGCACACTTCCTTGTGGGACTCCTGTGCTGATAGAGATTGTGGAGTAGAGGTTTTTGTCAATCCAAACTAACTGGCGTCTGCAGCTGAGGAAATCCAGGATCCAATTGCACAAGGGGGTATTGAGGCCCAGGTCTTGGAGTTTACTGATTAGTTTTGAGGGGATGACAGTGTTAAATGCTGAACTGTAATCAATAAGGGGCATCCAGATGTTTGCATCTTTGCTGTCCAGATGTTCCAGAGTTGTGTGAAGAGCCAATGAGACAGCATCTGCCGTTGCTTCGGTAGGTGAATTGGAGAGGATCCAAGTCACCATTCAGACAAGAGCTGATATGCTTCAACACCAGCCTCTCAAAACACTTCATCACTGTGGATGTAACTGCCACTGGGCAGTAGTCATTTAGACAGGTTACCACTGATATGATTGAAGCTTCCTTGAAGTGGGTGGGTTCCACACACTGCCAGATTGAGAGGCTGAAGATATCCAGCACAAGTATTCAGTTCTCAGCAAGGTCTCATCCAGACCAGATGCTTTCCTTGGATTCACTCTCTTGAAAGCAGTCTGCACGTCATCTTCAGATACTGAGACCAAATGATCATTGGGAGACACGGGGTGCGCGATGGTTCCTCCCTCTTCCGGTGGACAAAGTGAGCATAGAAGGCATTGAGTCATCTGGAGGTGAAGCTCTGCTGTCCCCTTTGTCACAAGATTTACCTTTGCAGGAGGTTCTAGCATTCAAACCCTGTCACAGCTGTCGAACGTTCCTCTTTTATTCCAGCCGAGTCTGGAATCTCCATTTCACCCGAGAGATTATACCATTACCTCTTGTAGCATTCTTCATCTCCAGACCTGAATGCATCTGATCTGTGCTCAGCAGGTTCCAGATGTCATTGCTCACTCAGGGCTACTGATTTTGGAAAACCCTGAACGATTTTGTGGGGCACACGCATCCACAGCTGTTTTAGTAAAGTCTGTAATGATGCCAGTGCAGTCGTTCAGGTCTTTAGATGAGTTCTTGAACATGGCCCAGTCTGCTGACTCAAGGTAATCCTGTAACCATTCCTCTACCTCCCATGGCCATTCCTTGGTTATCTTGATCTCTGGAGCCTTGCTCTTTACATTCTGTCTGTGTGCAGGTTGGATGAGCACAGTCAAATGATCCGACTTATCGAAATGCGGTCTCGGGAGAGAAAGACAAGCATTCCTTATCGTAGTGTAGCAGTGGTCTGGTGTGTTGGGACCTCTAGTGCAACAGGTTCCTACATATAGATGCATTTTCTTTCAGGTATTTACAGGAAAATAAATACAATGGAATTTCTGAAAACTATAACCAGCGAAGACTGGCAGACAGTTAACATGCAAAAGAAAACAAATCATGCAAATAATAAAAAATAAATATTACTGTGAAATCCGGTTGTAGAATACTTGAAAGTGAGTTTGCAGTTTATGAAATCAGTTCAGTGAAGTTACCCACACCGTTTCAAGGGCATGACTGGTGTAGGGTGATAACTCATTGTGAACCTGGTGGTGTGGGACCTAGGGCTCCTGTATGTCCTTCCCGATAGCAGCATTGTGAAGAGAGCATGAGGTGGGTGAGGGATGTTGTTGATGATGGATGCAGTTTTCTGTAGAAGTGCTACTTGTAAATATACTGAATGATGGGGAGGGCTTTGTCTGTGATGAACTGGGATGTATTCACTACTTCTTGTAGACCTTTCCATTCCTGATCATTGAGTTTCCATGTCAGGCCATGATGCAACTAGTCAGGATACTCTCCACTGTGCATCTGTATAAGTATGTCAAAGTTTTATTTGGCATGTCGATTATAATCAAACTTCTGAGTAGAGTCGCAGTTGTTCCTTCTATAATGGCAGTTATGGATAGTCCTGGGACAGATCCACCTCCAGTCCCCTGATGAGGACTCGCTCATGGACCTCCTGTTTCCTCCTCTTGTGGTCAGTGATCATTTCTTTGTCTTTGCTGATGTTGAGTGAGAGGTTGTTGATGTGGCACCATTCAACCAGATTTTCCATTTCCCTCGTGATGGCAAATTTTTCACCACCTTTGATTCATCCACTAACAGTGGTGTCATCTGCAAACTTAAATATGGCATTGGAGTTGTGCTTAGCCACACAATCACAGGTATAAAGTGAGTAGAGTAGGGACCAAGCACAGAGCCTTGACATGCACCAGTGCTGATGGTGATTGTGGAGGAGATGTTGTTGACTTTGAATGCAAAGTCCTTAACATGGGCAGAAAATAGAAATTACAACTGTGGGAGAAGATTACATTAGAATAAGCAAAATATGAGAATTAAAATTAGATAATATTTCTCAGAAATATGAAAATAGAGGCCCCACCTGTCCATACTGACCAAAATTATCTAAGTTGGTCCCATCCAGCTGTATTTGTCCCACATCCCTCTCATCTTCACAATCCACATACCTGTCCATGTGTCATTTCACATTCTGTTACTGTACAAGCCTCAACCAATTCCACTGTCTACTTGTTCCATATTCCCTCACCCTCAGGGCGAAAACACTTGTCCTTCATGTTTTAAATCTTTCTCCTCTCACCTTAAACCTCTGCCCTCCAGATCCGATTGCTCTTTGTTAAAAATGTTTCCATTCACCCTATCAATAACCCTGATGAATTTATTGACCTCAAATTTAAAAACCAACAGAAGGCTTTTGAAAGATATTGGTCAGACTGCACATGGAGTATTGTGAGCAATTTCGGGTACCTTATCGAAGGAAGGATGTGCTTTCATTGGAGCAGATTCACGAGAATGATCACAGGAATGAAAAAACTTAACATTTGAGAAGCAGTTGATTAGAAGCACTTGGCATGAATCTGGGCCTGTACTTGCTGGAGTTTAGAAGAATGAGGAACAATTGCATCATAACCTATTGAAATGCCAAGTGAACATGCAGAGGACGTTTCGTCTAGTGGCTTAGTCCAGCACCAGATGGCATAGACTCAGAGTAGAAGGACATCATTCTAGAACAGAGATGAGAAGACATTTCTTCAGACAGAGGGTGGTGAATCTGTGGACTTCATGGCCAAATGTGAAGGAGGCCACACAGTGAGCACTGGATACACTTAATGACCTCAACAGGCTTGTAGGTGAAGTTTTGCTTCTTCTGGAATGATTCTGGGATCCCGAATGATGGTGTAGCATGTGTCCCGATTACATGGTGAAGTGCCAGCAGTGAGATCACTGGGGAGAAATGAATGGACAGGTGAATCACGGAGAGAGAGATCCCTGCTGAAAGTGGAGAGTGGGGTGAAGGGAAAGATGTGTTTAGTGCTAGAATCACTTTGAGGATGGTGGACTTCACGTAGAATGATCTGCTGGATACGGACACTCATGGGGTGGTAAGTAAGGACGAGGGGTCTCTAACCCTGACAGCAAGAAGATGGGGCAAGGGGGAATATCTGAGAAATAGAGGGAATGTATGAGGGTGAGGTTGGAAGCAATGAGAGAGGGATGGAAACCCCATTCTTTGAAGAGGGAGGACACAACTGATGTTCCAGAAAGGAAGACTTCATCCTGGGTAGAGATGTGGCAGGTACAAAGAAAAGGATGGCATCTTTACATGAGCCAGGGTGGGACGACGTATAGACAAGGCAGCTGTGAGTCAGTAGTTTATAGAAGATATCAATAGACAATTTGTTTCCAGAGGTAGAGATAGAGATATTGTGAAATTGGAGAGAGGTGTTGGAAAGATGCAAGTGGGTTTAAGGATAGGGTTGAAGTTGGAGGCAAAGTTGATGAAATTGACAGGCTCAGCATGGGTGCATGAAGCAGCACCAATATAGACTTCAGTGTGTCACAGAAATAGTGGGAGTTCTGTCCAAGTGAAGGCTTGGAACATGAATGATGTGTGTAGACAATAAAAAGGCAGGCGTTTCTGGGCCTCATGCATTTTTCTTCTTTGGCCCTTTATCTTTTCCACGTATCACCTTTCTGTTTCTCACTTTCCCATCCACCTTTCCCCTCAACTGGCTTCAACTATCACCTTCCAGCTTGACTCCATCCCCTCCCTCCACCAGTTGACTATGGATTCATCTCCCTTCATTTCCAGTTCTGGTGAAGGATTTTGGTCTGAAACGTCAACTATGTATACCTCTCCACAGATGCTGCCTGACCAGCTAAGTTCCTCCAGCATGTTGTATATGTTGCTCTGTGTTTCCAGCATCTGCAGATTATAGTGTGTGTTTGATGACTGTGTACAGCATTTTCACCCTGTTATAGGAAAGATGTTATAAATCTAGAAACTGTGAAGAAGTGATCTACTAGGATTTTGGCTGGACACAGGGGGTGGAGATCACAGGAAATGTTCTGTAGACAAAAAAATAAATTCCCTGGAACGTAGGAGATTGACGGGTCATCTGACTGAGGTATGCAGTAAGGGCCGGCAAGTGATAGACAGGATGAAAGACCATTGTATTTTCCTAGGGACAGGGGTTGAAATCAACAGCACAGAGCATTAATAGGGGAAGCAAGAGAGTTAAAATGGAATAAGGGGCAGTTTCTTCAACACAAAGATTTGCACATATTTGGAATTTGGAATGAGCTGCTGAATCACAGAAGTGGGCATATGAGCAGCATTTAATAGTAATTTCGCTCTCCCTCTGGGCAACATAGTCAGCATGGACATTTGGCCAAATGCCTCGTTTCCATAAGAGTACAAGACATAGGCACATAATTAGGACATTTGGTGCATTGAGTTTGCTCCTCAATGCCATCACGGCTGATTGATTATCCCTCTCAACCCCATTCTCCTGCCTTCTCCCTGGAATTTTTGACACCCTTACAAATTGAGAAACTATTAACCTCCTGAAGAAGATGGTGCCAGCAAATAAGACAACCAAAGGCGACGTCCTTCAGGCAGTTCACAAAACTACTTCTTTTACTTCTTCTACTTTCAAATATGGTTCTACTACCACTGCAACTGGTGATTTATATTTTATGGTGTTTTCAGGCCAATTGAGCAATCTGGCAGTTTGGTGTCTCTGAGGGAGTCCAGGAGGTCTTGAGTGGAGTTTTGACAGCCCAACAGACATCTGAAAGTGGCTGTGTAACTGAATAAAACACACTGAATGCTGCCCTTCATTAGTCAGGCTGTCCGTTGCCACAGTGAGGAAGTCACACTGCAGCTACATGAAGTTTGAGGCAGGCAATACTTGGAGAATCATGTGCAGCTCTGGCTGTCACATTATAGCAAAGGTGGACACTCTGGAAAGGGTGCAGGAGTTTCACTAGGGTGTTCCCTGAATTCGAGATCAGCAGATCGAAGGAAAGGTTGGACAACCTTGTGATCTCATTAGAACCTCAGAGACTGAGGGGAGATCTGACAGGGTTTTTCTTTTAGTTTGGAGAGACATGGGTAGGATACAGAGCCAGAATCTTATTCCAGTGGTAGAAATGTCAAATACCAGAGGATCTGCGGATATGCTTTTAATGTTAGAGGGGGAAATTTACGGGCCATATGAAGAGGAGTTATTTTTCTTTAAATCACAGGGAGTGATAAGCGCTTGGAATGGATTTCCATAGGTAGTGATAGAAGCAGATAGTCTGGTGCAATTTAATAGGTGTTTACTTAGACATGCATATGACCAGAGTTGAGGGATATGGATGACAAACAGGCGGGCATTTAGAATACGCAAAGATGAGGAAATCTGCAGATGCTGGAATTTCAAGCAACACACATAATAATTGCTGGTGAACGCAGCAGGCCAGGCAGCATCTATAGGAAGAGGTACAGTTGATGTTTCTGGCCAAGATGGAGGGTCTTGGCCCGAAACGTCGACTCTACCTCTTCCTATAGATGCTGCCTGTCCTGCTGTTTTCACCAGCAATTTTTATATATGTTGAGGCATTTAGAATAAATTGAAATCATTGTTCTCACAATATCATGGGCCAAATGGCTTTTGCAGTGCTGTACTGTACTGTTCTATGTTCCTAGATAGGGAATTATAAATACCAGAATGGAACATGAAATGTCATGATTAGGGAAATTCAAAGGTATTTTAAAAAATACGTTTAAAACAAAATGGTTACTATGGAGAATGTAGGATCTCTCAAGGTAGAGGTGAAATTAGCCAGGACTGAAGCAGAGCACTTTCTGCACAGATATATAATGGTTTATTTTGCAGAAAAAAATAACATGACAGAAGAAGAGAAAATGTTACGAGGGATGCTTCTGGGCATTGTCGTTGCTGTGATAGATACACAGACCAGGTACTCTGAACGAAAATCACCTGCTACTCAGCCTTTCTACAGACATTGTGAGTGGGTCTGAAAAGAGCCTTTGGGTCACTGGGTTCAGCTTCAGTCACTTCATTTACTGGCACCTGACCGTCTTTGATACAGTGTGAGAGTATGGGTTCATTCTGTACCTGTCAGTCTCTGATACAGTGTGGGAGTGTGGGGTTCATTCTGTACCTGTAAATCTCTGATACAGTGTGGGGGTGTGGGGTTCATTCTGTACCTGTCAGTCTCTGGTACAGTGTGAGAGTGTGGGGTTCATTCTGTACCTGTCAGTCTCTGATACAGTGTGGGAGTGTGGGGTTCATTCTGTACCTGTCAGTCTCTGATACAGTGTGGGAGTGTGGGGTTCATTCTGTACCTGTCAGTCTCTGGTACAGTGTGAGAGTGTGGGGTTCATTCTGTACCTGTCAGTCTCTGGTACAGTGTGAGAGTGTGGGGTTCATTCTGTACCTGTAAGTCTCTGGTAGAGTGTGGGAGTGTGGGGTTCATTCTGTACCTGTCAGTCTCTGGTACAGTGTGAGAGTGTGGGGTTCATTCTGTACCTGTAAGTCTCTGGTAGAGTGTGGGAGTGTGGGGTTCATTCTGCACCTGTCAGTCTCTGGTACAGTGTGAGAGTGTGGGGTTCATTCTGTACCTGTAAGTCTCTGGTAGAGTGTGAGAGTGTGGGGTTCATTCTGTACCTGTCAGTCTCTGGTACAGTGTGAGAGTGTGGGGTTCATTCTGTACCTATCAGTCTCTGGTAGAGTGTGAGAGTGTGGGATTCATTCAGTGCCTGTCAGTCTCTGGTACAGTGTGAGAGTGTGGGGTTCATTCTGTACCTGTCAGTCTCTGGTACAGTGTGAGAGTGTGGGGTTCATTCTGTACCTATCAGTCTCTGGTAGAGTGTGAGAGTGTGGGATTCATTCAGTGCCTGTCAGTCTCTGGTACAGTGTTAGATTTGGGGTACACACTGCATCTTCCAATCTCTCTTACTGTGTAACAGCGCAATATTTCTTTGAGATTCATTCTAGTAGTTTAATTTGTTGATTAAAGCTGTTTATCATTTTAATCAATACCACAGAGAAAATGTCACTGGTTGCATTGAACTAATCTTCAGGTACTTTGTGGCAGAACATCCAGAGCAACAGGGCCAGAGCATTCAATCAAACACTCTTCTGTGATAAATATGTAACTTTCCTCGAGTCTCAGAGTGGGAGGGTTTAAATGGAGTGTATTATGTACCATCATTCGGGCAGATAGAATTACGAATGCTTTTGACTGTGGATATGTATCCAGTGTGTCCACAGTGATCAGCGATGGGACCTCTGTCTGATCAGATTAAAATACACATGGGCTGATCAGATCGCTGATGACATGAATGTTGGTGTAGTTGTGGGTAGTGAGGGAGGTTTTCAAATGGCAGAACTGGATGTGGATCATTTGTAAACATGGATAGAAAAATGGGGAATGGAGTTTAATCTTGACAAGTGTGAGGAATTTTACAGTAAATGGCAGCACCCTCAGGAGCACTGATACACTGAGGGATCTTGACGTGTTCGTCTATAACATACTGCAAGTGGTACACTTGCCTTCACCAGTCAAGACATTGAATGCAAACCATGGAATGAGTTGTTACAGCTGTACAAACCCTTGGTTAGGCCACATTTTGAGTCGTGGGTGCAGTTTTGTTTGCTACATCACAGGAAGGATGTGGGGACTGTGGAAAGGGTGCAGAAGAGATTTCCCAACATTTTGTCTGGATTAGTATACAGAAAAATTGGATAACATGGATTGGCTCTCACGGCCAATCTATGTAACAGTTTCTTCCTCCAAGCCATCAGACTCCTCAATACCCAGAGCCTGGATTGACACCAATCTACAGCCCTCTAATGTCTTGTTTATTATTTATTGTAATGTCTGCACTGTTTTGTGCACTTTATGCAGTCCTGGGTAGGTCTGTAGTCTAGTGTAGTTTTTGTGTTGTTTTACGTAGTTCAGTGTAGCTTTTGTATTGTTTCATGTAGCACCATGGTCCCGAAAAACGTTGTCTCATTTTTTACTGTGTACTATACCAGCAGTTGCGGTCAAAATGACAATAAAAAGTGACTTGAATTGACGTGGCTTGCCAAAATCCATTCCATACCATCACTAAACTCCCCACCTGAATTTCCCATCATCAGCTCTGCTCAGTCACATTACCGGTGGGGCAAACTGCCAGCACCCGTCACTGTACCCCAACACTCTCCAGTTGTCTCCCCCTCCCCCCGTGTCCCTTCTAGAACCCAGTTCCGATTGCCAGGCCGAGGTGTCCCTCGGATCTCTCCGCTCCACCACCTCAACTTCCCGCTTCGGGCCCGGGTACTCCCCATTCCCAGCTGCTTTAAAACCGCTGCTGCCGGTGGGTGAGGGAATGGGACTGCGCATGTCTTGCGCCGTACAGTGTCAATCAGGTGTAGGGGCGGAGCCTCGCTGCGCATGCGTTCGATTATCACCACAGAGCGAAGCTCAGACACGCCTTACCCCAATTCACTTTATTAGACTCTGAGCGGAGGTTTTGGGGACTGCAGGAGGGGCGGCATGGCTATAAACCCGGAATTAAACATATGTCCACTTGGATTGTTCTCTACAAATTGTTTCAGGTGTTCCTTTGCCTGTCTTCTCCACACAGTCACGCAGACGCACTGAATGAGGGACATGAGGGAGTTGATAACTCACAGCAATGGTCCCGGTTCAAAGTGTTCGGAGTTACGGATTCGGTCACTGATTGTAACTCCGATCGGCGCTTTAATACAGACTCGCTGAGGGAATGTCTGGGGAAAGAGGTTGAACCCACCGTCCCATGTTCTCAGGAAGCTCTCACTTTCCAGGCTCACTGCAGACTTGTTCGATACTCTCAATGATCATGATCATATAAAAAACCCTTTTTTTTTGGCTCAAAAATGTCTTGTACATCCGGTTAGTAATTGAAGCAGGAAACGGTCTCCCCATCGGGGAATTGAACCCCATCTCCCACGTGGCGGGCGGGGAGACTAAGCATTGAACTAACGAGGATATATAAAGATATGGAATCTGTTACACGGATTTCAGGGTACAGGAGAGCTCAGAGAGTCCCCCTGACATTTGTTGGTTGTGTCATGTGTGACGCCAAGCAGAGCTACCGGACGGATGATGCTAATGAGAGAGATAACGGAAGACAATGGAGAAACATTTAAAATGCTAATAAGAGAGAAGAGAGAAATTAACGAGAAAGAAACACAATTCAGATATTGACAGACCGGTTGCTTAGAACCTGAACTGTTTGAAGTTTGATGGACAGGTGATACCCCAACAGGGGGATAAAAAGAGCAGGTTTGCTAAGGCACGAGACACGCCACGAGACCCTGGAAAGAGCAGTGTGCCTCCACAAGTGGGTGAGAGTGTGGAGGACCGGTTCGCAGGAACCGATCAGAGGCTCACAGGGTGAAAAGGTACGATCGGTGGGAACCTGGGGTGTGTGTCCGCCCTTGCCTGAGTGCCGGGTTAACAGCGGAAGAACGATCGTATCCGGAACGGAGGGGTCACAGTCGGTGACCACAGCGGTATTAGATGACATCAAAAGGTCTGCCCGAAACCAACTGCATCTCTCTCTCTCTCTCCTTCTCTCTCTCTCTCTCTCTCTCTCTCTCTCTCTCTCTCTCTCTCTCTCTCTCTCTCTCTCTCTCTCTCTCCCTCTCCCCAACGGTACAACAGCGACTACTTCGAACTGCACTAAGCTGAACTGAACTCTGCTTCACTTAAGACTGATCATTTTACCCCTAGACTGCGATAGAGCTTGGTTGATTCCTATTACCCTAGTTCTGTGTATATGTGGGTATTATCATTGCTAACCTGTTACATTTATATCATTGCGATTAGTGTATTGTATTACTTATTTCTTTAATAAAACTTTATTAGTTCCTAGTAATCACAGACTCCAACGAGCGTTCCATTTCTGCTGGTTTGGCAACCCAGTTACGGGGTACGTAATATAAGTGGGGATCTCGTCCGGGATTTTGAACGCCAAAATTGGGATTGGGTAAATTGATTGGGTTAAAATTCCCAAAAGAAAGAAAAGGCAAACAGCAGAAATAGAGATTGAGGAATTTCTAAAGGCGCCGACCTTGGAGGCATTAGAGGATGCCAGGAAATCAGAATTGGCGGTTGTTGCAAAACGGTTGAATCTTTTTAAGGGGAAGCCGACAATGAGGAGAGCGGAGATGCACAGAGCTATCATTGAGCATTATGTATCTAAAGGTGTGTTTCCCCACGGGGAGCTCTAGGTGGTGTCTATGAGGAAACCTGGTGGAGAAGCAGTGCAGCTGCAGATGGAAAAATTAAGACTCGAGTACGAGTTCAGAGTAAAGCAGTTAGAACGAGAAAAGAGAGATAAGGAAAGGGAGTTTGATCTGGAGAAGTTAAGGATGACGCTAGAGAACCAGGTGGAGGGTTCAGGGTGACCCAGGAGGTTAGGTTGGTTTCCCCATTTGAGGAGGCCGATGTTGATCGGTACTTTCTACATTTTGAAAAAGTCGCTGCAAGTCAGGACTGGCCGAGGGATAACTGGGCTGTTTTACTTCAGAGCGTACTTAAAGGGAAGGCTCAACAAGCTTACTCAACTTTGTCAGCAGAAGATGCCCAGAGGTATGATGTGGTGAAAGAGGCTATACTCAGGATTTATGAGTTGGTCCCGGAGGCAGACCGGCAAAGGTTCCGGAATGTGAGGAAGCACGTATTTAGAGTTTGCCCGTGAGATGCAGATGCATTGTGAGCGTTGGTGCGCCTCGGAAGGGGCCACTGGGAATTATGACATGCTACAGCTGATACTGATTAAACAGTTTAAAGGTTGTGTCCCTGAAGGTATGAGGCCCTATCTAGAGGAGAAAGAGGCAGAAACCTTAGCCGCAACTGCTAAGTTAGCGGATGAGTACGCGTTAACACACAAAGCAAAGTTTACCCCGAGTAAAAGCTACCAGAAGGGTAGTCAAGAGGGCGGGGAGAGTCCGCCAGAAAAGTCAGAAAGTAAGCCTGGCACTAGCGAGAAGGATATGGAAGACAGGAAGCAGTTTGGTAGGAAGTTTCCTGGGGTCATATGCTGTAATTGTGGGAAAGCCGGTCACTTTGCGTCCAGGTGCTTTGCCCCAAAGAAGGAGACGGGGAAAGGAAAAATGACGAATCCGAATGGTTGTATTGAGCCGGCAGACAAACAGCTAAGTGAGAAGAAATCTGACAGAGTTCAGGAAGGGCGTGAGAAGTTAATTTCGGCCGGATTGGTGTCGGTGAAGGAGGGGTCAAACCCAGTTCCAGTACGGATCTTGTGAGACACTGGGGCTTGTCAGTCATTGATCTTAGGGAGAGTATTAGACTTTAGTTCAGAGACCGAGACTGGGGAGGTCAGTGTGATAAAAGGCATTGGGAAAGGGACTGAAGCAGTACTTTTGCACCAGATACACCTAAAAAGTGACTTGGTCTCCGGACCGGTCACGATAGGGGTGAGGCCCAAATTACCGACGGAACACGTGGAGATCTTACTCGGTAACGACCTTGCAGGTGAAGATGTGTACCCAGCAGTAAAGCTGAGAAGCAAGCCTGCCAGGACTGAGGCCCCGCCCATGGACTCACAGGTTTATCCCGTTTGCGCAGTGACTTGGCGCATGTCCAGAAAGGCTGCCGAAGCGAATGTGGATTTAGCTGAGACGTTTTTACCAGCCTTGTACCAGGAGGGGTTAGAAAGTGAGAAGAAGGAGCATAGTGGAGCGGAAGGAAGTGAGGGAGTTGAGGTAGATTTATCATTATCGAGGAAGAAATTTATACAGGCACAGGAACGAGACGAGGAGCTGATGGTTTTGACGGAGACATCTCTCTCCGATGCAGAAATAAAAAGGAAAACCAGTGGGCTATTATGTGAAGGAGGGAGTACTGATGAGGAAGTGGAGACCAAGTACCGTGCCCGCAGATGAGGAGTGGATGGTGGTACACGAGGTGATAGTGCCAAAAATTTATAGGGACGAGATTTTTAACCTGGCCCACAAGATACCCCTCGGTGGAGATTTTGGGGTGAGGAAAACAGTCGATAGAATTATGAAAGAGTTTTACTGGTCGAACATGAGGAAGGATATTATTGAATATTGTAGACGGTGTCATACCTATCAGGTGGTAGGAAAGCCGAACCAGGTCCTGCCTAAAGCGCCCCTTCGACCGATACCCGCTTTCGGGGAACCTTTTTCCCGAATAATTGTGGATTCTGTCGGTCCCCTGCCCAGAACTGCGAGTGGCCGAGAGTATGTGATGACTATGATGTGTGCCGCCACCAGGTTTCCGGAGGCGGTGCCCCTGGCAAGCGTCAAGGCTCCTGCAGTGGTAAAGGCGCTTGTGAAATTTTTCACTACGGTGGGGCTGCCAAGGGAAATCCAGTCAGATCAGGGGAGTGTCTTCACATCTCACACATTCCGACGGATGTTGGATGAGATGGGAGCAAAGCAGATTTTGGCCTCGCGTATCACCTAGAGTACCAAGGGGCGTTGGAAAGGTTCCACGCAACATTAAAGACCATGATTAAAATTTATTGTCAACGGAACGCTAGGGATGGGATGATGCCTTGCCTCTTTTGTTATTTGCCGTGAGGGACACGATTCAGGAGTCATTGGGGTTCAGCCAATTCGAGCTCGTCTTCGGTCATCGGCCCAGAGGACCTCTGACCTTACTACAGAGTAATCGTCCAGTCTGACAGTGCAAGTCAATGTGATTGATTATATTTTAAAATTTCGTGAGAGGCTTAAAAGGATCTGTGACCTTGCCAAAGAAAATCTACGACATTCCCAAACTAAAATGAAACAGTGGTATAATACTCGTGCCCGCCAACAAGTGTTTTGAGTGGGCGATATGGTCTTAGTTCTGTTTCCAGTGGTAACTAACCCCCTCCAGGCGAGATTCCACGGTCTGTACAAATTGATTAAAACGATAGACTCTTTGAATTATGTTATTGAAACACCGGATAGACGTAAGCCAACCCAATTAGTACACATTAATATGTTAAAAGCTTACCACGATCAGAAAGCAGATCTAGTCGGTGTTATCACGAAAATTAATGAGGCTGGGGTGCCTAATGATAAGGGGAAACCCCATTTTGAAAAGATAAATATGATGCTGACCAGATTGGAGAACTCTATTATTTTGGCCAACTTTGCTGAAAATGTCTCTCATTTAACCCCTGAACAGAGCAAGCCGCTGATAAAGCTAATTAACCGGCACGCAGATGTTTGTCCGGATGTCCCGAGGCGATGCAAAGGGACGGTACATGATGTTGTTGTCACATCAGATCAGCCTATTAAACAACAGCCTTATAGGATGAACTTGGAGAAGGGCAAGCTAGTGGAGAAATAAATTGAACACATGCTAGCCACAGGTATTATTAGGCCATTCAAACCGGAATGGGCTTCTCCCTGTGTGGTTGTCCCGAAAGCCGATGGGAGCATGAGATTCCGTACAGATTACAGAAAGGTGAACGCCATCACAAAAACTGATGCTCACCCCAACCCAAGGGTAGACGATTGCATCGATAAAGTGGGGAGAGCTAAGTACATCACAAAGATCGATTTGCTGAAAGGGTACTGGTGCGTTCCTTTAACCGACCGGGTTAGAGAAATCTCAGCATTTGTCACTCCATCCGGGTTATACGAGTATAATGTTTTACCTTTTGGCATGAGAAGCGCCCCAGGGACCTTCCAAATGATGAATAATTCCGTGATAAATACGTTAAAGAACGCAGAAGCGTGTATTGACAATTTAGTGGTCTGGAGTGACACGTGGGAGGAGCACATTGTGGCGGTAGAGGAACTGTTTAAACGGCTGTCTGAAGCTAACCTGACAGTGAACCTCGCGAAAAGTGAGTTCGGCCACGCTAAGGTCACTTATCTGGGGTATGTGGTAGGACAGGGGCAGCTGACACCGATGCAGGCTCAGGTGCAGGCTATCTCTGACGTTTTCCATCCCGACGGACAAGAGAGCCCTGAGAAGGTTCTTGGGGATGGTGGGGTACTATCGGAAGTTTTGCAAAAACTTTGCGGATATTACCCTCCCTCTTACTAAGCTCTTGCTGAAGAATGTGAAGTTTGTGTGGAACGACCTTTGTCAACAAGCCTTCGAGAGTCTGAAGGTGATTCTGTGTCACCACCCTGTATTGAGTGCGCCTGACTTTTCAAAACCCTTCTCCCTAGCAACAGCTGCTAGCGACGAAGCAGCAGGGCGGTGCTGTTGCAGACAGACAAAGAGGACATTGAACACTCAGTGGCTTATTTTTCTAAGAAGTTTAATGTCCATCAGAGAAATTATTCCACTGTGGAGAAGGAATTACTGGCAATCACACTGGCCTTACAACATTTTGAGGTTTATATTTGTCCGGCATGGAAACCACCGGTAGTTGACACTGATCACAATCCATTAGTGTCTTTGGCTACAATGAAGGATAAAAACAAACGCTTACTAAGTTGGAGCCTGGTGTTACAGGAATTTGATATTAAGATAAAACATATGAAAGGAACAGACAATGTGATTGCTGATTGTCTGTCAAGGTGTTAAAACTTAAAGTTCTCTGCATTAGCCGAATAGCTGATGACTACCTGTATATTAGTGTGTATCTTACAATGTGCATTCATGCCCATAATTTTTACCCCGTTAAAAATCCTTTTAAGTGTGGGGGTGTCATGTGTGACGCCAAGTAGACCTACCGGACAGATGATGCGAATGAGAGAGATAACAGAAGACAATGGAGAAACATTCAAAATGCTAATAAGAGAGAAGAGAGAGATTGACGAGAAAGAAACACAATTCAGATATTCACAGGCCGGTTGCTTTGAACCTGAACTGTTTGAAGTTTGATGGACAGGTGATACCCCAGCAGGGGGATAAAAGGAGTAGGTTTGCTAAGGCACGAGACACGCCACGAGACCCTGGAAAGAGCAGTGTGCCCCCTCAAGTTGGTGGGAGTTTGGAGGACCGGTTCGCGGGAGCCGATCAGAGGCTCACAGGGTGTAAAGGTACGATCGGTGGGAACCTGGGGTCTGTGTCCGCCCTTGACTGGGTGTCGGGTTCACCGCGGAAGAACGATCATATCCGGAACAGAGGGGTCACAGTCGGTGACCACAGCGCTATTAGATGACATCAAAAGGTCTGCCCGAAACCAACTGCGAAGACATCAAACAGTCTGCCTGAAACCAACTGCATCTCTCTCTCTCTCTCTCTCTCTCTCTCTCTCTACCACCCCCTCCAACGGTACAACAACAGCGACTACTTCGAACTGCACTAAACTGAACTGAACTCAGCTTCACTTAAGACTAATCATTTTACCCCTAGACTGCGATAGAGCTTGGTTGATTTCTATTACCCTATTTCTATGTATATGTGTGTATTATCGTTGCTAACCTGTTACAGTTATATCATTGCGATTAGTGTACTGTATTACTTATTTCTTTAATAAAACTTTATTAGTTCCTAGTAATCACAGACTCCAACGAGCGTTCCATTTCTGCTGATTCGGCAACTCAGTTACGGAGTAGGTAACAGTTGAGTGTGGATCTGGTGCTTTTTATTCATCCCCTCCTCACTGTGTGACTGGAGGGTCTCAGCATTCTTTAGCGATTGAGTCACTTACTGTATTCAATATCTGGCCAAAGGAACGGCTCCCATCAGCATGCGGTTTGAAAGGACAATTATAAACTGAATTTGTTTATCTATTTTGTGTTGCGCGAGGCAGGATCCCATTAATAGCTCTTTGACTCGTCCAGGGCTCTGTTCTAACTCAGTCTGACTCCTGGAGTATGCTCGCTGTGGGTTGTAAAACTCCGGTCTGTTGGGGATGGCGACATTAATATACCGGAATAGGACCTGCAGCAGAGTGAGGAGTGCTCGGACAGAAAGCAACTTGGGGACTGGTCGACTCACATGGAACTATGGAAGACGCCTCACTACTCAAATTCTTTGCAACGTCATTGAGCGATGGTGGTATAGTGGTGAGCATAGCTGTCTAAGCAGTTGACCCGGGTTCGATTCCTGGTCATTGCAGGTTGTACAGTTTTAGACTGCAAAACAAATGATAGAACACGATATATGTAGAACTCCAAGGGCTAAGTAATCATGTAAGACTGATTCATTAATTATTGTTCACTGTGTCGTGGATCAGAGATGGAATTATCATCTCTCAAGAGTTTCCCGTTAAATCCTGTTCTGACTGTCTTCCAGATTCTACAAGAATGGACACTTAACATGGAGGATCTGCAAGATTTGTAAAGTGTTGCCTGATTTAAGTGTTTGAATTTGTTTGCCTTCATTGGTATGTCAGAGCCTGAGAGGAAACTTCACCGAATTATGAGGTAGAAAACTATGAGAGACATAGATTTTGCAGATAGTCAAAATTGGTTTCCCATGGTAAGGATCTGAAATTCTAGAGGGAATGAATTTCAGGTCAGAGTGGCAGAGAGTTTAAAGGAGATGTGTGGGTCACGTTTTTAGACAGAGTGGGGTGAGTGCTTGGAAGGGGCTGTCAGATTCAGAGACGGAAGGGTATACGATGTGTTTAGATGGGCACATGAATATGTCAGTGTGAAGTGACATCGACAGAGGTGCAAAGAGAAAATCGCAGATGATGGAAATCCAAGCAACACAGAAAATGTTGGAGGAACTCAGCAGGCCTGGCAGCATCTGTGGGAAAAAATACAGTCGACATTTCGGGCCGAGTCCCTTCATCCGGACTGGAGAGAGAGAAAATGATGAGGAATCAGAGTTAGACGCTGAGTGGAAGGGAGGAAGAAACACGAGGTGAAACCGGCGGGCGATAGGGGCTGGTGAATTAAAGGCTTGAAATGTTGATTAGTGAAAGAGATACTGGGCTGGAGAACAGGGAATCTAAAAGGAGAGGACAGAAGGTCATGGAAGAAAGAAAAGGGGGAGGAACACCAGAGGGAGGTGATGGACAGGTAACAGATAAGGTCAGAGAGGGAGGATGTGTTGCTCCTCCAACCTGAGTGTAGCCTCTTCACGACAATACAGGAGGCCATGGGCTGCCATGTCAGAAATGGAATGAGAAGTTGAATTAAAACGGGTGGCCAGTGGGAGATCTCGCTTGTTCTGGTGGACGGAGTGTAGGTGCTCGGTGAAGTGGTCTCCCAATCTGTGTCAGGTCTCACCGATATTCAGGAGACCACACCGGGAGCACTGGATGCAGTAGATGACTGTACAATACTCACAGATGAAGTGTCGCCTTACCTGGAAGAACTGTTTGGGGCCCTGAATGGTAACGAGGGAGGATGTGTATGGGCAGGTGTAACACTTGTTTCACTTGCAAGGATAAGTGCCAGGAGAGAGATCAGTTGGAGGGACGAACGCACATGGGATTCACATAGGGAGAGATCCCTGCAGAAAGCTGAGGGGGAAGGGAATGATGTGTTTGGTGGTGGGATCCCGCCGGAGATGGCGGAAGTTACAGAGAATTGTGTGTTGGAGGGGGAGGCTGGGGGGTGGGGCAGGTAGGTGAGGACAAGACGAACCCTGATAGACTGATTGACTGATAGACTATCATGATAGTCTGTTCCACGTAGCCGACAAACAGATAGGCAGAGCTGGGACTCATGCCTGTGTCTGTGGCTGCACCCTTTGTTTGAAGGAAATGGGAGGAGTTGAAAGAGAAATGATTGAATGGGGACAAGTTCCGCCAGACGGAGGTGAATGGTGGTAGAGGGGAATTGGTGGGGTCTGGTATGCAGATGGTTCCCGAGTAGGATAAGATGAACACTTGACCTTGCAATCTGCCTCATTATGATGCTGCACTTAATTATCTATCTACACTGTGCTTTCTCTGTCGCTGTTAAATTTTATTCTGCATTTTGCTATTGTTTTATATATTTTATACTTTATTGTCGCCAAACAATTGATACTAGAACGTACAATCATCATAGCGATATTTGATTCTGCGCTTCCCGCTCCCTGGATTACAAATGGATAGTAAATATTAAAAAAAATATAAATCATAAATAAAATATAGAGAAATGGAAAGTAAGGTAGTGCAAAAAAAAACCGAACTGCAGGTCCGGATATTTGGAGGATACGGCCCAGATCCGGGTCAGGATCCGGATATTGTTCTCTCTCAATACACTGTGTAATGATTTGATCTCCTTGAACAGTATGAAAGAGAAGCATTTCACTGTATCTCGGTACGTTTCAAAAAAACCACTTTAAATCCTGCTGAACGTGATGCGGGCAGTAGCAGGGAACGCCGGTCTGCGGACAGCGCAGCGTTTTCCCAGCGGGTAATGCAACGGGCAGCGAAAAGCTGCTGGATCACCAGCGTCCCTGGCTGGGCTCGAACCACCAACCTTTCGGTTAACAGCCGAACGCGCTGACCGATTGCGCCACAGAGACAAGCTGGAAAAAAAACTTGTCAGAACTAGAAGTGGAAATAACAATGAATTCCCAGTGCATTGGTAAAACATTCGGCCACGAGTACACTCTCCTCAACGAAGGACATTTTACATAGGACGTAATCACTGTGTCCAGGGACGAATGAGGACAGTACCGATCCCGGGGTCAGAGAAACAGGACTGTTCCTGAACTAACCGCTGAAACAGCCGGAAATACTCCGCAGTTTAGGCAGCGTCTGTGGAGGGAGAAACCGAGTTCACGTTCCAGGTCGATGACCTTTCACAGCTCCGAGCTCGCAGTCAAACGGAAGGAGTCTCACGGAGTCTCTGCAGGGTGGCCTGAGCTGGGTGAAAGCACCGATTCCACTCGCCCTCTCCTTTTTGACTCTTTGAACTGTAAACCTTAAATCGAGCACAAGAACAGCCTTTGTTTAACATTTAAAATGTGGCAGAGGCGGATGAAGTAAATATTTCTGGAAACATTGTTCCACCTCACCGCGTGTTACGTCGAATAACTCTGAGATACAGAGTGGCTGAGGGGAGATTTCACGAAACTAAACACAAAGTCCCTTCCTCTCGGCAGATTCTCCCTTCCCGGGATCACTGCAGACCGACTGTTCCACATCCCCAAACAACCGATCACTTCAACCCCAAACTCCGATTTAACCTCTTCAACCCTTTTAAATTTACTTTGCAAATTCGAGTTGCAATTACATTTAATATGGAAAGAGCAAAACCGTTTTCCTGTCGGGAAAATTAACCCCTGTCTTTCCCGTGACAGACGGGGATACTAAACACTAAAGTAGCGAAAATTGAATGCGAAAGAGCGATCTGTCGTTAGGATGTCCGAGCACAGGATACTTCAAATGGTCACCCGATGTTGTTCGTTGACCGTGGCATCGTCGCTTTTCACACATACACTTCGTCCTCTGCGACGGGAGAGGCCACGGAATCGCTTCCGATTCAGCTGTACCTAGTGTAAAGCTCCCAATCCGGTCTGATCGTTTTGAGGGGAGGAACATTTATCAAGAGGAAATAACTGATGCAGGAAAATATTTTCCAGATTTTCCACTTTGCCCACACTGGAAAGTCTGTCTCTATTTCTACTCCCAAAATATAGGCAGACACTGACGTCCGCAGTATCAGCACTGAGGACCAAAACGGTGCAGGGGCGCTTGCAGGACAGTTTTGAATTTGTGGAAAGGACTGTTTTCGGGGATTCATCTTCGAGTGTCAGTGGGTTCGCCTCAATTGTCACTGACTTCATTAAAACATATGGGGGTGAGTGTGTGCCTTTGAAACTATACTGTACATACCGGAATCAAAAACCTCGGATAAGGCAGAAATGCCCATCTTCGACCATAGCACACACGCAATTTAAACTCTTTCTTCATTCCTCCTTCGATTATTCAACTGAATGCCAGTAGATTGACAGGTAGCGGTTTTAAAACACACTGATATGTGATGAATACGACTGAACACGAGGAATTCTGCAGATGCTGGAAATTCAAGCAACACACGTCGAACTTGCTGGTGAACGCAACAGGCCAGGCATCATCTCTAGGAAGATACAGTCGACGTAAACGTTTCGGGCCGAGACCCTTCGTCAGGACGAGGAATACGGCAGAAGATGGTGTTGATCCATCGACCTCGGAGTTATGGGCCCAACACTGTTCCGCTGCGACACTGTGCTACACAGATTCATTGGAATTGCTATGCAATGAATGCTGTGCAATGCTTTTTGCATTTCCCCACTGATACAGCAAGGGCCTGTTCGAAGTTCCCTTATATCTTACAGTCTTATCCCGCGCTTCAACGACGGAAATAAACCCAAGCGTATAAACATTTCTTCATCTGGAATTTTCCGTCCATTTTTCAAAAAAATAATGGAGATGCCGGGGATTGAACCCGGGACTTCATACATGCGAAGCATGCGCTCTCCCACTGAGCTACATCCCCAATGTCAAATTTATGATGAAATCATCCATCGGATGATCCCATGAGATCATAAGCTTTCGGAGAAGAATTAGGCAATGTGGCCCATCGAGTCTGCACCGCCATTTTTCCCTCCTCAGCCTTCTCCCATAACCTTTGATGCCGTGTCCGACCAAGAACATATCAAGCTCTGCTTTAACCACCCCCAAAGACCTGTCTTCCACAGATGCCTGTGGTAATACATTCCAAAAGATTCACCTCCCTCTGGCTAACTAGATTTCTCCGCATCTTTGTTTTAAATGGACGCCCCTCTATCCTGAGACTGGACCTCTTATCCTTGACCTCCACCATAGGCAATATCTTTCCCACATCTACTCTGTCGGCCTTTCAACATTCGAAACGTTTCAATGAGATCCCTTCTCATCCTTCTAAATTAAAGTGAGTACAGACCCAGAGCTATCACAAGTTCTTCATATGATAACCCTTTCATTTCCGGAGTCATCCTTGTGAACCTCCTCTCCATCCTCTCCAATACCAGCACATCTTTTCTAAGATGAGTAACCCAAGACTGGTCACAATACTTCCCCTTAAGTTAACCAACAGTATCAATGAACGAAAAGCTACACACAAACAGAATGACAAACAACCAGTGTGAAAGTATGTAAATTCATAATAAATAAATAGATAGATAGATAACTAAATAGATGACATAAAACGACAGAGGAATTATATATGTGAGGACTGGGCCTGTAAGCCACGGCACTTCCTTGTTTCCCTTCACCGCATCTCTTCCATTTCACTCACGTCTACTCTTAACCCATCCTCTCACCCCCTACCAAAGACAGGGTTCCTCTTGTCCTCACCTACCAGCCCACCAGCCTTCACGTCCAGCACACAATTCTCTGTAGCTTCCACCATCTCCTAGTGTATCTCACCACCAAGCACATCTTTCTCCCAACCATCCCACCACCCCCCTCCCCACTTTCTGCTCCCGCAGGGGTCGCTCCCTATGCGACTCCATTGTCCACTCATCCCTCGCCACAGAGGGATCCTGGTACTCAACCTTGCAAGCGGAACAAGTGATACACCTGTCCCTTCACTTCTTCCCTCACTACAATTCAGGGCCCCGAACAGTCCTTCCGGGTGAGCCGACACATCACCTGTGAATCTGTTGTGGTCATGTACTGTGTTCAGTGCTCCCGGTGTGGCTTCCTGTATATCCTGAGACCCGACATAGATTTGGAGACCGTTTCGCCGACCACCTACACTCCGTCTGCCAGAAGCAGCGGGATCTCCCAGTAGCCACACATTTTAATTCTACTTCTCGTTCCTACTCCGATATGTCAATCCATGGCCTCCTCTACTGTCACGATGAGGCCACACCCAGGTTGAAGGAATAAAACCTTATATTCCATCTGCATAGCCTCCAACCTAATGGTATGAATATTGATTTCTCTAACTTCCGGCAATCGCCCCTCTCGCCCTTCCTTCACCAGTCCCCTTCCCCTTTTCCTTCTCTCACTTCATGTTCATGCAGTGCGCGGCCTCTATGGTGATGAATATCTGTTATCCGTCAAGTAGGAGTCCGTGCACAATCCTGATTTGATGGAGGCAGACGTGAGAGCACGGAGGAACATCTGGTGAAACTTCTGAAATGCCTGTTTCACTGTCTCTGCTACTGTGTGATCCAGAATCTCCGGAGGGGAAGGCCCCGAGTCCTCGGCTTTGCTTGTTGCTCGGCGGCCGGGGCGGGGTCGAAGCGCTCGGCAGAGATGGTGCTCGGTGCTCGGTGTCAAAGGGCTGGTCGGAGGCTCGAAGATTTCGGACGGACTCAGAGTCGGACTGTGGTTGGGTGCTTCCAGGATGCTGCATCGGCAAGTTTGCGGCACTGGAAGATCATGGCAGGGAGAGTTTCTCCCTTCTATGGTCTGCGTGAGATGATGGGCTATCGGGACTTTGAGACTTTTTTTTTTAACCATTCCCATGGTCTGCTGTTATCAATTACAGTATTGCTTTGCATTGTTGTAACTATATGTTATAATTATTTGTTTTTTGTCAGTTTTAGTTTTGGTCTTTTTTTATGTTTCTGTGATATCATACTGGAGGAACATTGTATCTTTTTAATGCATGCATTTCTAAATGACAATAAAACAAGGACTGAGTTACCTCATAATCTAATCTAATCTAATCTAATCCATCCCCACCCCCCAGTGCCTCTGCTCCCTTTTCTTTCTTCCGTAGCGATCGATCACCACCTACCAGATTTCCCCCTTTCCAGCCCTGTATCACTGTCATCAATCAACCTCCCAGCTATATACTTCACCCCTCTCCCTCCCGGTTTCACCTATCACCTTGCGTTTCTCTCTGCCCTTTAAATCTCTCCTCATCTATTGTTGCCCGGCGAAAGGTCTCGGCCGGAAACGTCGACGGCACATTTTTCCATAATGCTGACTGTCCTGCTGCGTTCCTCCGGCATTTGTGTGTGTTGCTTGGATTTCCAGCATTTGTAGATTCTCTCTTGTTTTTGAAGAGGTTGAGAATGGCTTCGGGTTGGTTGACGGAATGTTGTCCCGGAGAGAATCGTTGCCCGACTTGGTCTGGGCCCGATGCCCGGGTCCTAATGCAAGGACTAACCAGAGTCTCTTATCTCTGGGTCGTTTATGCTCTATCCCTCTTGCACCTCGATCCCGATACTTTGTCAGTGAACGTCCTTTCTATCATTTAATTGCTCAGATGGACACTTAGTCTCACGTCAGGTTTTTGCTTTTATAAATAATGACGTTTCCACCCACAATGGGGAGTTACTACGTTCAATCCCGAGATCCCAATAAACTCCCAATCCTGTCCCGATGATTGAGTGAATGTTGGAAGTCCTTGAAGAACCAAGAGTTCACCTTGTCTCCGTGGGAACGGAACTCGCGACTTTGATGCACAAATGATGATCTGTTTTCCGCATTGCAAGCACTTCTTGCAAACATTTCCTCCAACGGGCACTCTTTCTTTTAATGTTAAAAATGATTAAAAGGGAAATTAAGGTAGGTCAAAACTCATAGCACGTCATTCAGCAACCTGGGGACAATGCAGTGCAGACACATGAGGCCCCATTAAATGTAGGCCCCACCTTAGGACCCATCAATGTGGAGCCCACCCCTTCACCAGGCCCCATCAAATGCGAAACCCTCTCCTACATCAGGGTCAGGACCCAACAATGTGGACCACTTCCCCAAGCCAAGGCCCATCCAATGTGGACCTCTCACTGGGCCCCTCGTCTGCCACCCCATCCGAGAACAGTTTCAGATTGGACAACATCTTCAGTTTTAATTCGAGCATTTGCCACTGGATGCTGGGAATACAAGCGAAGGTGTTTTGGGAAAGGAGGAGGAGGCATGCTGTATACAAGTGACTGTCAACAGAGCAGCAAAGCTAATAACCTCACATCCTTGTTAACAGTTAAACCCATCGGATACACAATGCCACTGGGTACACTACAGTCAATGAAAATAAATAGGGGGAGGAGACAGCTTGATATCTCAAGCTAAATTGAGACAGCAGAAAGACTGCAGAACTAGAATCTACAAGGCAGCTAAAATCCAGTGACACTACGTACGAGATGTTTACATTTCCAGGGGTAATTCTTTAAAGAGTGTTGTTTATGTGGCCTGGCTACACAACAATGCTATTAATAAAAATGCTGGAGACAGGAGCGAAGTTTCATGGTTCTTTACCAGTAGAAAACGATGCAGAACACACACATACGTATCAATGTGCGCCTAATAGCGCATGCAACGATGTGTTACTACAACATAACGTAGTCCCCATATCATACAGTAGGCTGACCCGGCTGATGCTGTAGTGGCGTCACCCCGAGTTTGAATCCAGCCGGCTCCCCTGCACGCTTTCCATCCGTGCTGGGTTACGAGCTGGTGATCTCTTTGGAAACTCACCCGGCAGAAGGCAATGGCAAACAACTGCTGTAACTTGCCTCATACGCGGTTCCCCACTACGTCAGAGAGGCATGGAGGGAAATCGTCTGCCAACTGGAGAAACTCCGGATGTGACGTAACTTTCCTTTTTCCTATACGGTACAAAGAGAGAGTGAAGAAGGTTTTCAAAGATGTCAGTGGTAGATCTGGTTGCAAGTCTGGAGGGCCGTTTCTTCACTCCTTTCTACGATAAGGCAAGCACTAGATAAGAAGGAAAATGTGCAGATTAGATATTAAACGGAGACAAAATGGGAACGCTGCTGAAGATAATCAGAACACGCATCTATCTGTAAGCTATGACGATAACTTGTGGGAATTCCAGCGATGGAGTATGTCATTTCTAAAATATTGCAAGTGAATTCATATAATTGCCAACTCTTAATTCCTGTTGCTTCAAGACCTATTCGAGCAGATGGGACTCGTCAGCTCATCTAGGAGAAGGAAAATTCGGATCTCAAACCTCTGCTGCCTTGCGGCTGTACCCACTCACAGGGAAGGCTTCGGGAGTAAACCCGGAGCTGGAGTCCCTAAGGCAGTCCTACGCTGACTGACAACTCCTGTGGTGCTCCTGGTACCAAACTCAATCTGCCATTCCTTTGGGTGCGTGCAGACGGGGAGCTTGCTACATGGGGCAACAGCTTGCTCTCCATATCGTACTGCCCAGTCTTGTGTATCTGGACAGCTAGGACACAACATCCATGGTCGACTCCGACCGACGGAGGCCTCAGTCACTATAAGACCTATTGAATGGTAGCACTACAGACATGCCACCTCTCCCGGAAGTTCCGGGAGGCTCCCGGATATGAATAGCGGCTCCCTGATGCCCGCAAATTATATACAATATCATGGAAATCAATTTTTTTGAGAGCGAGCGAGAGAAAGCAAGAGAGCGTGAGCGCAAGAGAGAGCGAGCGAGAGCGAAAGCAAGCGAGGGCACACGAGTGAGAGAGCGAGCGAGAAAGCAAGCGAGAGTGCTTGAGAGCGTGCAAGCGACCATGAGACAGAGAGAGAGAGAGAGAGAGAGTGTGAGCGAGAGCCCGCCATGCAGAGTGTTCCAAAAAAAATAGAAAACATACATCACCCCAGACTACACTAAAGTGTACTCCTGCCTAACAGGGGTCAAAATAATGACAGTGTTGCTCGCTGCACTGATTGCAACAATGACGTTTCTCTTGCCCATGGTGGGTTAAGACCGTAAAAGACGTGTTGAGGTGAGTTTAACAGTCATTCATTCATTAGCATAACTAGCATTATTTAAACTAGCTGGCTAGCTGCTAACGGCTACTCTATTGCAGACATCCCACCTCTCCCGAAAGTCTCCTGCAAATTGATGGTGCTACCTCCCTGAAATGAGTTTTTGCAGGATGGGATGTCTGGCACTTGATTTTATCACCCGTTCCTGAACCCTAAAAATCACCTAATATAAACACAGAACTCTTTACTGAGGATTGTACTCAAAACTCTGGATTGGTTCTTAAAATATTCAGCTTACAGAAACAGGGAGGCAAGTAAGAGACAGAACTGAGAACTTCATGCTTGGCTCTATAACAAGGTTTATAATTCCGAACAATTAATAAATCCCTTTAACTGGAAACAGTTCCAAATATCACAGCATTGTTCCAGCACCTCGAATAACCCTCTTGCTGGTTCAGAGTTTTGAATCCATAATTTGAGTTTTATCCCCTTTAATGAATGTGCTGAGGACTGCATGTTTTTCCCTGACCCTCACTCGTTACACGTGCAGATTACAAAGCACACATCTTTAGCTTAAAGAGCCTTTTCTACCATCAGTGCCCCCACAGCAGGATCCCAGCAGACACCCATCTTGTCTTGTGCTCATCTTCAGAGACCCAGTGACAAACTCTGGGACAATGCAGGCCACAACTGCTTGAAGGGAGAATGCTTATGCTCGTACCGAGCTGGGTCCAAAGCCACAACTTACCAGTCATGGCTTCCTGCGCAAAGTACTTTACGTCCATATCTTGGTCAAAGCCCAGGCCCATCAAATAAATCCAGGGAAAGAAGTTAATTCTGCAACTGGAATGACTGTGGGGGCCTTTAAGTACACTTGTAAATTGAAACTAGTTGCGTCAAAAAACTTAAAATTCCCTCAGCCAGATAATGTATAATGTCCATTTCAAGGTACTCAGATCTCTAAGCAAAAGACAGAGCCATAGTTGACTACAGCACAGAAACAGACCTTTGTGAAATAAAACTTGAAAGCTGTAAGCCATCTGGTGGGTCAACAGGTCATTAAATCAGTTGTCCTTCAGCTAACACCATCAGTCCATTTCCACAGGGACGGTTAGGAACTCTGCTCCACGAAATCATAAAAAGTCTCGTCCTCAACTCAATTTTTACTCCAGACACCTTGCAGATAAAACACAAAACACCACTACACCTCAGCAAATAACGCAAGCACAGAAGCTCGTATCAAGCAGATGTCAATATTGGAAGGAGCAGTTTTGGTAAAGTGTTAATTGATTTTTTGCAGAATCTAAACATTCACAAAGAATATATTAAAAGAACATTTTAAACAAATCCATAACATTTTTGTTAAATTCTTTATTCTTTAGTGTCTGTTTTAAATGTACGTTTTATTCATGAAATATTTTAGCAGCTTGTGAAGTGTAATGGAAGTATTGTCAAAATTATACTCACGTTAATGCAGAACAGGGTGGTCATTCTGTGAAGGTAGTTGGGGTTACTGGCCATGGGCAAGTACATTGTCAAAGCTATACTCACGTTAATGCAGAACAGGGTGGTCATTCTGTGATGGTAGTTGGGGTCACTGGCCAAGGCAAGGACTTTCGGCACAATGGTGGATTCTGCCCAGTCTTTGCCAAACTTCTCCACCAACTTGGTCAAGTTGTTGGTCGCGGCCTCGCGAATGGCGTACACTGCAAGACAGCATTCACAGGTCAAGAAATGATCTGATCGCTGTTACTGCTTGATTTTCAAATACATACCTTGCTGATAAAATACAAAGATCCGAAATGAAATGCTCGTACCACCTTTTTCAAAGTGTAAACCTGTTCCATACCAAGTTACACACAGTGGAGGAAATTATTGACTTGGAAAGTAGCATTTTAATATACTCATTTATTATTGATTATTTATTGAGATACAGCGTGGAACAGGCCCTTCTTGCCCTGCGAGCCACCCCCGATTAACCCTAGCCTAATTACAGGACAATTTACAATGACCAGTTAACCTACCAACCAGTACGTCTCTGGGAGGAAACAGGAGCACCCGGAGGAAACCCACGCAGTCAGGCTGAGAACGTATAAACTCTTCACAGGTGGCAGTGGGAATCGAACCCAATTGCAAAGTGTTGCGCTAACCAGACGCCACTGTGTCGCCCCATTAGATACTTAAAAAATACTTCGAGTAGATTACCATTATTTATTACTAATTATTGTAATTGAATAATTAGTCATTGTCCAAGCCCTAACTTCAATATTCAGATTCCAGGGTAAAAGGGACCTACACTAAAAGCAAAACAGTCCAGATCAAATTTGTTGTTAATTTTATTGGTCTTTAATCAAAACACACTTTACTTTAAAGAAAAATCAGCCCTGCCATTTTTGGGAAATTACTTGCACAGGGAAAAAATCCTCATCTGTCATTCGTTTATAAAAATGATAAGGAATGTGAATATCACTTGCAAACAGTTGCAAGTATAAACTACATCTTGACTGACAACAGTACAGAAGCTCAGCTTGAAAGCTCCCATTTAAATGGCTGAGAGATGGTACGATGGGTGACACACAGAGTACACCTGAGTGGCCCAAGTCTTAGGAGAGGCTTCTGGCATCAATTAAATACCACAACTCGCTTACACCAAGAGAACGAAGAGAACTATCATTTACAAAACACACAGGACCTGAGTGATGTTGCCTTGAGCAAAGCCGGCTTGAGTACAGCATAGCTTCGACCGCCAGGCAAGAAGAAAACCAGGGAGGCACTGCAGATGGAACAGGCGGCTTCTGGAAACGTAGGCAGGATTAAGAACTTGTACGCAGAGGGGGCAGAAAAAAAGGTGTGGATGAGCTGGCATGAGATCATGTTGGGAGATGCACAGCTGTATCTGTGACTTTCTGCCCATTCATTGGCCTGCTCTGTTGAGTGTCTCCAGAATTTTCAGTTACTATTTCAGATTCGCAGCTCTGCTGCTTTTGGAATAAGAGGCAACGAACCGGAATGGATCGTGTGTCTACCCCGGGTGCTCAGATTTCC
Source organism: Mobula birostris (assembly GCF_030028105.1). Taxonomy (NCBI): domain Eukaryota; kingdom Metazoa; phylum Chordata; class Chondrichthyes; order Myliobatiformes; family Myliobatidae; genus Mobula; species Mobula birostris. Next base: position 44,734,566 of record NC_092379.1, read on the forward strand.
CCCACAACACCCCACAGAGTCTGGAGACGTCCCGCTTAATAGTCTCATTGGTCATTGTAAACTGTCCTGTGATGAGGCAAGGGTTAAATCAGCTGGTTGCTGGGCAGTGCGTCTCGTTGGGCCTGTTCCATGCTATTCTGGAATAATTAAATGAATAAACGTATCGGTCAAAGTCAAGTCTGTTTCTTGTTGCCATGTGTACAAGTGTACGACAAGATTGCTTGCAGCAGTAATAACTGGGGGGTGGGGAGGCAGGTGTTTGGATTATGATGGTATTGGGCAGGAACCTGGGAGTACAAACTGGGATGAATGCGCTCAGAAACACACAATTGAAATGTGGAAGTCGTTTTGGGCTTCACTTGGATGGAGCTCTGCAGAGTTTTGTCCCACTGAGACAGGGAAAGAACAGAAGGGTGAAGGAGCCATGCTTGACAAGAGATGCGCAACAGCTAGTCTAGAAGCATAGGATGCAAAGATCAGCCTGGGCTCCAGAGGGTTACAATGTAGCCAGTAAGGGAGTGAAGAATGGACTTCGGAGAACTAGGAGGGGCCACGAGAAGGACTTGGTGAGTTGGATTCAGAAGAACAAACTTGAAGAACAGGAGGATGTCCAGAGTGAGAGTCTGGGCCGGCCAGAGCTAAAAGAGGCAAAATGTTTGGAGTCGGAGGACTTTGGGGGAGATCCGCAATGAATACTTTGCTTTAGTAATCACCAGTGAGAGGGACCTTGATGCTTGCGAGGGCAGTGATATGCTGCAACATGTTGACATTGAGAAAGAGAATGTTTTGGAATTTTGAAAAGCCCTAGGATAGATAAGTCCCCGGGGCCAGATGTGATATAACCCAGAGTTACTACGGGAAGCAAGGGAAGAGATTGGTGCGCCTTTAGTGACGATCTGGGCATCCTCACTGGGGCCAGATGTGATGTACCCCAGGGTTAATTACAGGAAGCAAGGGAAGAGATTGCTGCGCCTTTAGTGATGATCTGGACATCCTCACTGGCCAGTCCTCACTGGAGGAAGTACCAGATGATTGGAAGTTGGCAAGTGTTATTTCCTTGTTCAGGAAAGAGAGTAGGGATGATCCTGGGAATTATAGACCAGTCAGTTTCACTTCACCAGTGGGCAAATTATAGGAGAAGATTCTTACAGACAGGATTTACAAGAAGCATAGTCTGATTCGGGAGAGACAGCATGGCTTTGTGAGGGGCATGTCGTGTCTTGAGCCTGACCCAATCCTTTGAGGATGTGACAAAGCACGATGAAGGATTTTTGGTTAGGCACCTGGTAGGGTCACTCAGCATCATGGAAGCACCAGTAAGATGACATGGACAACTTTGAAGGACTTTCGTTCAACAAAAGTAACGATTCATCAAGGCTATACTCACCGTGATCCACCAGCCACGTCATGCACAAGGAGTTCAATTTCTCATCAAAAAACTCCACTCCTTAAACAGGTTTTGACAAAAGAAAGAACGTTGATAAAATAACCCCTCGAATTTTTAGTAGAACATGCCAACTTGCCATATTTGCATTCTAGCCGTCTTCACCTTTCGCTACTTACCAGTACAGTTTGCTAACTCCTTTGAGCCAATGGTGAAGGGGTCACACAAGAAAGACTGGCAACGTGCTATAATAAACTGCACAAAACTAGATTGTGCCGTGGCAGAAGGCTACACAGAAGATACCCTATCTAAGGTACTTGCATCTAGTATTTTGACTATCCTTAATTAATTTCTTTGTGTCAATACCAGGACTATGATCCATGAAAAATAGGAAAAATCTTAAAAGTGACCAATGGTTTAATGCAGACAGTAAGAACATTACTAACCACTATCGGTGGCGTAGCAGTTGGCGTGACACTATTACAGCTTGGGAATTCTGATGTCACCTGTAAGGAGCCAGTACATTTTCCCTGCGGAACGCGTGGGTTTCCTCTCACAATCCAAAGACGCACCAGTTGGGAGGTTAATTCATCACCGTTACCTGTCCCTGTTTAGGCTAGGGTTGGATCAGAGATTGCCGGGCAGCACGGTTCGAAGGGCAGGAAGTGCCTTATTCCTCAGTGTACCTTTAAATAAATAACCCAGTGAATCCTATGCTACCACATCCACAGCAGGGTGCTATTTCAACTTCACGATTTAAATGTAATTATGCATGTGCTGGATTATTTAGATTACAGATCCCATACTCCTGACCCGCACAGTATCTCTCTTCGACATGACAGTGCACCATTCTACATTCACGTCTCCCATGTGGTTAATACATTCCACTTTCTACATTCAGTCACTGGGAACAAGTTAGCCTTTGCATAATTCTCAGGTTGCTTTGCTTCATATCCAGCACAGCTAACAATTCCCAGGGTAACCGCGTGGCTGAGTAGTCCAACCACAAGCTCTGCCCGTGACTCTGACTCGGACCTTGAGGACCCTGACAACTCTTTAACCACAAAGGTGTAAATATTCACTAAATAGTTTTATGATTAACCATAAAGCATGGGAACACAGCACAACAGGAACATTGTGAGTTTCTAGCTGAGAAAATCTACTTTGTGTTTGCACACCGAAACTGAGAGTGATTTGCTTCCTTAAAACCAAATACATACTAAATCCGGTATGATACAGGAGAGCTTAAGTAAGCTACAGAGAGTTATAGGATTAGTCAGCTCCATCGTGTGCTCCAGCCTCCATATTATCCAGGACATCTTCAAGGAGCGGTGCCTCAAAAAGACAGTGTCCATCATTAAGGGCCCCACCAGCCTCTTCTCATTGCTACTACCAGAAAGGAGGGACAATTTGTCTGAAGACACACACTCACTGATTCAGGAACAGCTTCCTCCCCTCTGCCATATGATTTTTGAGTGGACACCGAACCCATGAACACTACCTCACTACTCCTGCTAGTTACCGACACAGAGGAGGAATCTACAACAACCAGTTTACAACCAGCACGTCTTTGGGATGGAGGAGGAAATCGGAGTGCCTGGCAGAAACAGATGAGGAGCGACTTTTTCAGCCAGAGGGTGGTGAATCTGTGGAATTCACTTCCATGGACAACCGTGGAGGCCAAGATATTGGGTATAATTAAAATGGAGGCTGACAGGCTCTTCATTAATCAGGGCGTGAAAGGATACGGGGAGAAGGCAGGAGAATAGGGTTGAGAGGGATCACAAATCAGCCATGGTGGAATGTTGGAGCAGACTCACTGGGCTGAATGGACTAATTCTGCTCTCAAGGTCATTTGTTTCCAAACAATTGGTTTATTGATCATTACAGAATATCTCTCTGGTGCTTCCCTCTCCCTTCCCCTTTTCCCAATCAAAGATTCAAAGGTTCACTTATTTGTTTTCAAACATCTCTTTATTGCTTTTACAGAATGAAAAGTAAACACATTCGATCATCCGTAGGTTTGAAAGTGCAACAAGGTTAAAGAAAAAGGGAAAAATAAAATACATCAGAAATAAAAGGAAAAACAACGCACAAAAAAAGCAAACACCCGGCCATTAAAAACAAGCTGTCAATTCAATTTGTTACTTTCATCATCCCAAATATTGTTCTCCAGAAACTTGTAGAAAATATCCCAAATTTCCCGACATTTGCCAAGTTTGTTTTTCTGTGATGTAGTTGATCTTCTCTAGAGCAAGATACGAAGTCACTCCTTTCAGCCATTGTGGAAGTCCACTGGTTGTGGGTTTCTTCCATGAATAGGCTATGCAACGTCTGGCTTCCAAAAAACAAATATTAAGCAGAGACCTTGCACTTTTGGAGGTTAGAAAGTCCTTTGGATAAATGTTCAGAATACATAATTTAGGATCAAGGAGCACCTTTTTTCCAATAATCTGACTAATCAAATCCAGCACCTTCTTCCAGAAGCAGATTATCTGGGGGCACTCGCACATACAATGGAACAGAGACCCCTTTTAGTGATTACATTTAAAGCATGTGTCTGGAATGTTGGGGTTCAAGTGACGAAACCTGACTGGAGTAATGTGCTGTCTGGTTATCCGCTTAGAATGAGTGTTCACTGACTGGGTTTGAACTAAGGAACAAGCTTCTGACCACTCTTTTTCTGACAGATTCTCATGAAAATCAGTTCTCCATGCTTGTAGCATGTTGTTTGATGACTCTTTGCATTTACTTGCAAACAATTTGTATGTAGCCCCGGTAAGCCTCAGACTCGCTCAGCTCGCTTTCGTCTAGGGGGAGCAGCCTTCGGCCCGGCCAAACGGGGAGATCTCCGAACTCCACCGACCCACGAATGGGACCACCCTCGGTTATCCACCAAACACTCCACACGAGTCTGTCCTCGTCTCCTATCCTCGCTGAAGACCCTGGGCCTTGGACTCCCACCTTCCCTTACAAATCCATTTTGGTCAGGGTGGACCATATTTGGCAAGAGTGGCTCCAGCCTTCTAACTAATATCCAGCAGAGAATTTTGAGATCATTGTTCAGAAGTGACATTGACATATAAGATCCACAAAGGGATGGTGGTTTTTCCCGGTTTTAACAGTAGCGTAATTGCTGCCATATCAAGGGGGGGGGGGAGTGGGGGAAGGGATCCAGCGTCAAATGACGCCTGATACATATGAAGCAGAGGTGGTATTCATTTAGCCTTAAAGATTTTATATATTTCAATCGGAATTTCCACTGGGCCCAGGAGTTTTTCCTCCCTTCATGTTAGTTATAGCTTCAGACAATTCTTTAGCCTCTGAGTTAAACTCCAGCGAGGTCAAGGACGTTTCAGCTCGGGGCATAAATTGTAACAAGTCGAGAAATTCCTTTTGTATTTGTGGAGCTGAATCTGAACATTCTGAGCTGTACAGATTTTGGTAAAATCTCAAAAAGATATTGTTTATTTCCTCTGGGACAACAGTTGTCACCCCCTCATCTGATTGTATGGAGTTTATTGCCCTTTTTGTGTTTGTATCTGTTTGATTTGCAGGCCAAAGGTTCACTTATTATCATGTACAACTCTGAGATTTGTCTTCCCCAGATAGCCATGAAACAAAGAAAAAACATGAAAGTCATTGAATAGCATCCTGATCATCAGCCGCCCCCCAAAACCACCCCTCCCTCCACACAGAAAATGGAACAGCAATAACCCCAGCCCACCCCCCACACAAAAACCAACAGAACATTTTACCCCCAAACACCCTCCCCTCGCACAACAAAATGAAAAGAAACAGGTGATATAAAAACAGAATATAAAATCCGTAAGTCTGACGAAGTCCGCAGTCCTTAAACAGGGGTCTAAACCTGATGGTCTAAACCAGGGGTTTCCACCCCTGCTTGGTTTATGGTCAATTAAAAAAAAGGTTGGGAGCCCCGAGTCTAAAGTAAGACTACCCATGTCAGTGGGCTACAAGTATAATTGTTACTATCGCACATTTGCTTCTGGTGCAAAAAGAAAGAAGATGTTCAAAGTTATTTCCATCTTTAAACTGAAGTATCAATTTGATATGGGCAATCATTTCCATTCTGCAAATCATCCATATGGAAGCATTGCTAATAGACTATAAAAACATTTTAGAATAAACCACCCACCAGCAGCCCTGCAAGCAGAGGCACGTACTCGATTATCGCAAGACGCACTCTCCATTTGGCATCTTCTGCTAATTCTACAATGGCTGGCAGGAGAGACTGTGATAACTGGTGAATTCCAATAACTTCATTCACGCAGACCAGATTGGAGATAATGTTCAAACGGACCTCAGGGCACGAGGAAGGAAAGGCAATTTTCTGAGTACAGCAAAGGTGAAAAACATTCATACTGCAAACGCTGTCTGACAAACACACTGGCGCTCCCCAGACTCTCTGCTTTCAAAGTATCATCTTGGACATTTATGAAATATTAATCCCACAAAAGAAATATGAATGCCACTTTCACACTTACAGTACTTAGGCACATGCACATCTAGCCAGGGTGCCAAAGACTTTTGCACAGAACTGTACTTGCCAACGTGCAGCGGAGAGCAAGTTTGTAAATCTGGCAGGAGCACAGGATGTTGGGAATGGTGAGAGTGGAGCACCCACGGGAGGGGTGTGAGAGAGGTGGCTGAGGTGGACTGCCAGGGGCAGGAGGGGGTGGCGCGAGTGCAGACACACTCAGCCCTGAGAACACAAGCAAGGGCATTTGATTCCAAACAATTGGTCTATTGGTCATTACAGAATGTCTCTCTGGTGCTTCCCGCTCCCTTCCCCCTTTTACCAACCAAAGAGTCAAAGGTTTGTTTATGATCAAAGCAGATATCCAAATACAACTCTGAAATTTGTCTTCTCCAGATAGCCACGAAACAAAGAAAGAACATGAAAGTCATTCAGAGAGAAACATGAAACCTACACACCCCCCCAGTACAAAAAATAATGGCATCCTGATCATCAGATCCCCAGAACCACCCCTCCCTCCACACACAAAATGGAACAGCAACATCTACCCCCCCACCCATCCCCCGCACGAAAAACTAACAGAGCATTTTACCCCCAAACACCCTCCCCTCGCACAACAAAATGAAAAGAATAAGGCAATGAAAAAAACAGAACATAAAAACCCTAAATCTGAAAAAGTCCACAGTCCATAAACACAAATGCAGAACCACGATATCATCCTATGCTATCACCGACATTCACCAAAAGAGGGGGACAGGGACACAACTCCCCTCTCCCTGCCCCCTGCCCACTCTCAGTCCACATCAGAGACCCATATCAGACATCTGTGAGGTTTATCATCACTCACAGATGTCAAGAAATTTCTTTTTTTTTTGCGGCAGCAACAGCACAGTGCAGTATATAAGAATTATTACAGGACCGTGCAAAACTCAAAGACACCCTAGCTATATACACCAGCCTAAGACTTTTGCACAGTACTATACATTATGGTCCAAGTTATGGTTACATGAGCAGTATGCCAGAAATTCGAGAGTCAGTTAGCAGAAGTGAGTGCAGTTGCTTTTATTAAGGAGAAGGTGCTTGGGAAGCTGAAAGTTTTGAAGGTAGTCAAGTCACCTGGACTAGATGGGCTACACTGCAGGGTTCTGAAAGAGGCAGCTGTAGAGATTGGGGAGGCATGAGTAATAATCTTTCAAGAGTCATTAGATTCTGGAATGGTTCCAGAGGACTGGAAATTTCCAAATGTCACTTCACTCTGAAGGGAGGCAGACAAAAGACATGAAACTATAGGCCCTTCAGCCTGACTTCAGTGGTTGGGAAAATGTTGGGAGTCCATTATTAAGGATGAGGCTTCCAGTACTTGGAGGTGCATGGTTTCCTTAAGGGGAAATTACAGGCAGGACAGACAAAGGAGGGTCAGTGGATGTTGTTTACTTGGAGTTTGACAAGATGCCGCACATGAGACGCCTTAACAAGTTAAGAGCCCATGTTATTACAGAAGATATCCTAGTATAGATAGAAGATTGTCTGACTGACGGGAGGCAAAGAGTTGCAAATGAAAGAGGCCTTTTCTGGTTGACTGCAGGTGACTATTAGTTGACTGCAGGTGACTATTAGATAGAAGATTGTCTGACTGACGGGAGGCAAAGAGTTGCAAATGAAAGAGGCCTTTTCTGGTTGACTGCAGGGGTCGGTATTGTGACCGTTTCTTTTCAAGCAGATGTCAATGATCTGGACAACGGAATTGATGGCTTGGTGGTCACATTTGTGGATGATACCAAGATAGGTGGAGGGGCAGAGAGTCTGTAGAAGGACTTGATAGATTGGGAGAATAGCAAGGCAGTGGCAGTTGGAATATACTGTTGTGTCCGAAAGTGTTTCGAGTAGGTAGGATTCCTCAGCCTTGGACGGCACCCGCTTAGGAGAAGGAAAACCCTGATTTTAAACCTCCACTGCCTTGCAGTCATGCCCACCCATGGGAAAGGCTTTGGGGGCAAACCCCTAAGGCAGTTTGATGTCGTTTACAGCTTCACTCTGGCAACCTCTGCGATGACACTGGTGCCGAGCTGTATTGGCGCTTGCCCTTCCCTTCGACAACATGAGTGACGTGGAGAGGGGGAGCCTGCTGCATGGACAAGAGCCGGTCCTTCAAACCTTCTTGCCCAGGAGAGGACACAGTCCACCAGAGGCACAAACCCATCATCCCCAGGATCGAAGGGTGCCTACTACCAGAAACGTATGGCCATGCACTTTGGTAGAAGGAGTAAAGACGTGTACTATTTTCCAAATGGGCAGAAAATTCAGAAGTCAGAGGTGCAAAGGCAATTGGGAGACCTCGTGCAGGGTTCCCTAAACGTTATCTTGCAGGCTGAGTTGGTGGTACAGAAAGAAAATGGAATGTTGGCATTCATTTTGAGAGGACTAGAAAAAATATAAGGGTAATGCTGAGGCGTTTATAAGGCATTGGTCAGAACGCAGTTGGGGGTACAGTGAGCAGCTTTGGCCCCTTTATCTAAGATGTGCTGGTATTAGAGAGGGTTCACGAGGATGATCCTGGGAATGAAACATACAAGAGGAGTGCTTGACGGCTCCGGCTCTGTTCTCGATGGAGTTCAGACGGGAAGGAAGAGGGGTGAATCTTATTGAAACTTATGGAATATTAAGAGGCCTAGAACAGAGAGGACGTTTCCTGTGACCAGAGGGCACAGCCTCAGAATAGAGGGATGTCCATTTAGAACAGAGCTGAGAGGAAATTTCTTCAGTGAAAGGGCGGTGGATCTGTGGAATCCATTAACGCTGATGGCTGTGGAGGACGAGTCATTTGGTATATTTAACATGGAGGCTGCCAGGGTGTTAAAGGTTACGTGGGAGAAGGCAGGAGAATGGGGCCGCGAAGGTAATAAGCCAGCCATGATGGAATGGCTAAGCAGACACGATGGGCTGAGTGGCCTAATTCTGTTCCTGAGTCTTAATTGTCCTTTATTGTCTGTTCACTCTCCCTGAGTGCAGGCGAGTTCCTCGGGAGGGCCATGGGAGGAAACAACGGTCATTTTGTGAAAAACTGCATTTCACAAAAGAAAAACACTTGAATTTCTGCGTTTGAGAAATCTTTCTGCACCTTTGGCATAAATACATGCAAAATACTAATCACTATTAAATTATCCAACAGTTCAAATCATGATTCGGCAGGCTCATTTCTTGATTTCATTTCAAACTAACAAATAATTCAAGGCTTGAATTAACAGCTGACAATTTGAAGATGTACACTTGGAATCTGTCAGCTGTGCCTGGAAAATCGAGGCATTTCCGACATTTGGGGAATCTTTTGAGGTGTAGCACATGAAGGGAATCAAGGCTGCAGACGTTGGAAATCCAGAGCAGCTCACCCAAAACGCTGGAGGAACTCAGCAGCTCAGGCAGCATCTATGGGAATGAGTAAACAGTTGGTGTTTCAGGCCGAGGCCTTTTATCGGGACTGTAAAGGGAGGGGGAAGATGCTAGGATATAAAGGTGAGGAGAGGGGAAGGAGGCCAGCTGGAAGGTGTTAGGTGAAGACAGGTGGGTGGGAAAGGTCAATGGCTGGAGAAGAAAGAATCTGAGAGAGGAGAGGAGAGTGGACCACAGGAGAGATGGAAGTAGGTGGGGACCCAGGGAGAAGTAATAGACAGGTGAGAATTAAAAGCTCAGAGTGGGGAATTGAGGAAGGAGAGGGGAGGGGAGAGATTTTTTTTACATTTTTAAAAATAATTTTAATTCTGTAAAATAATGAAAGAATGCAAATTTCCATATTAATTAAAAAATCCAGAATTTGCACATGCAGCAGTTTGGTTTAAGTTCACGACAAAATAAATAAGAAACATGATAGATGGAGAAATAACAGCTCCATCACACCATTAACCGATTGCCCTTTAATCCAATATGCACTGAGATTACAAACTAGCTCACATCACTGCTTCTAAAGAACGCACTGCACATTTGCTCTTATCTAAAGCTCTCAAACTAAAAGAACATTTCGAGAGACTCCGGTGGAAGAAACAGTTGTTATTCCATTCATGATTCATAAAAAACATAAGAAATAAGAGCAAGAGTAGGCCATCCAGCCCATCAAGCCTGCCCCGCCATTCAGTAAGATCATGGCTGATCTGTCCATAAACTCAGCTCCATCTACCTGCCTTTTCCCCATAACCCTTAATTCCCCTACTATCTAAAAATATATCTAACTCTATCTTAAATATATCTGGTGAAGAAGCCTCCACTGCTTCCCTGGCCAGAGAATTCCACAGATTCACCACTCTCTGGGAAAAACAGTTTCTCCTCATCTCTGTCCTAAATCTTCTGCCCTGAATCTTGAGGCAAGGTCCCCTAGTTCTAGTCTCAGCTGCCAATGGAAACAACTTTCCTACTTCTATCTTATCTATCCATTTCAAAATTTTGTATGTTTCCCTAAGATATCCTCTCATTCTTCTGAATTCCAGAGAGTATAGTCTGAGGCAACTCAATCTCTCCTCATAGGTTAACCCCTTCATCTCTGGGATCTCTGCACTGCCTCCAAAGCCAATATATCCTTCAAATATGGAGACCAGAACTGCACACAGCACTCCAGGTACGGCCTCACCAGTACCCTGTATAGTTGCAGCATGACCTCCCTGCTCTTGAATTCAATCCCTCCAGCAATGAAGGCAAACATTCTGTTTGCCTTAATAACCTGTTGTACCTGCAAGCCAACTTTTTGCGATTCATGCACAAGCACTCCCAAGTCCTTCTGAACAACAGCATGCTGCCATCTTTCACCATTTAAATAATCATCTTCTCTTCTATTATTCCTTCCAAAATGGATGATCTCTCATTTACCAATGTTTACCAACTGCCAGACCATGGCCCACTCACTTAACCCATCTATATCTCTCTGCAGACTCTCCACATCCACTGTACAATTTGCTTTTCTACTCAGTTTAGTGTCATCAGCAAATTTTGCTACGCTACACTCAGTCCCCTCTTCCAAATCATCAATATAAGTGGTAAACAGCTGCGGGCCCAGCACCGACCCCTGTGGCACCCAACTCACCACCGACTGCCAACTGGAGAAACACCCATTTATACCAACTCCCTGCCTTCTATTGGTTAACCAATCCACTATCCATGCCAATACACTTCCTCCTTCTCCATGCATCTGTGTCTTATTTAAAAGTCTCTTTTGAGGAACCTTATCGAACACCTTCTGGAAATCCAAGTATACGACATCCACCTGTCCCCCTCTATCCAATGCACTCATTATGTCCTCAAAGAACTCCAGTATGTTTGTCAAACAGGACCTGCCGTTTCTGAATCCACGCTGCGTCTGTCTAATGGAACCACTCCTTTCTAAATGTTTCACTATTTCTTCCTTAATGACAGCTTCAAGCATTTTCCTGACTGCAGATGTTAAGTTAACTGGCCTTAGAAATGTTATTTACTGAATAACATTTTCCATTCCGGCTCCCCTCTTCTCTTGTAATCTGCCTATCACCTACCCTTGGTGTCCCTCCTCCTTCCCTTTCTCCCACGGTCCACTCTCCTTTCCTATCAGATTCCTTCCTCTCCAGCCCTTTACCTTTCCCACCCATCACCTGCTTTCAACTCCCCTCCCCTACACACCAACCTTTCCCATCACCTGGTCTACCTATCACCTGCCATCTTGTACTCCCCCCACACCTCCCAGCCTTCGTATTCTGGCGTCTTCCCCCTTCCTTTCCAGTCCTGACGAAGGGTCTCAGCCCAAGGGTTCATTCCCCTCCATAGATGCTGCCTGACCTGCTGAGTTCCTCCAGCATTGTGTGTGTGTGTGTGTGTGTGTGTGTGTGTGTGTGTGTGTATGTGTGTGTGCGTGCGTGTGGCTCTGGATTGCGAGCATCTGCAGAATCTGTGATTATCCACTTTAGAATGCTGGACATCACCGCACAGCTTCAAGCAAACGGCAGTTACAATGTTTGTCAACAGGAAAGAAAGCAGATGAACATGGGCCAACTGCTGTCCCCTTCCAGGAATCGATATCAGTGAGAGTAAAAGCCTAGACACATCAGTCTGTATTGCAACACGTCCCGTTCTGGCACACTTATCCAGACACCTGTATCTTGTGGTGGAGCATGGACTGCTCGTCACCTTCAGCAGATGTACAAGTTCCAGAGACGACAACCAACTTTTTGATCGCCTAATGAACAATAAGTGACCTTTCATCAGCACTCTTGACTTGACAACAGCTTTCAAACAGCACACAGAAGAAAGCTCTCCATTGGTGTTTGCCTGATTTCGGTAGGCTATTCAAAAATTATCCACGATGGCCACCAGTCACGCAAGGGGTATGTTAAAGTTTGTACTTCATGATAAAATTACCTTATCTTTGAGCTGAGCCAAGACCAGGGGAAGCAGGTGCTCAACAGTGCTGTCCTTGCACAGGATGGTGGACAAGCCCATAATAACAGAGGCCAGAGCTGACTTCACGTGTTGATTGGTGTCAGACACAAGTTCCTGGAAAAGAAACCCATGAAATGATCAAATGAAAACCTAGACAGGTATCTCAGTCGCACAAAATGCTGGAGGAACTCAGCAGGCCAGGCAGTACCTACAGAAACGTCGACTGTACTCTTCCCCATAGAAGCTGCCTGGCCTGCTGAGTCCCTTCAGCATTTTGTGTGTGTTGCTCGGATTTCCAGCATCTGCAGATTTTCTCTTGTTTGTCGTTAGATATCTCAGTCATGATGCCATCCTGCTCCACGTTCTTATGATCCACCTGGTCAGTCATGGATCATTCTTAAATAATTTCTTTTACAGTTTGATATTCTTGTTTATATAAATCATGGAACAGAACCGGCCCTATAACCCACAATGTTATACTTAAATTCCTAATCAAGTGGGCAATCTAATCTACACAATGTCCATATTCTTCCGTTTTCCTCACATTCGTGTGCTTATCTCAACGTCATTAAAAGTCCCCGATATATCTGCCTCCACCATCACTCCAGGCAGCCAACACCATGTTAAAAAACCAGCAACACACACAAGATGCTGGAGGAACTCAGCAGGCCAGGCAGCACCTATGGAGAAAAGGACAGTCGACATTTCTGTCCAAAACCCTTCGGCAGAACTCAGCCCTTTGGGAGAGGGGGAGGGAGCAGGAGAGGGGGATGGGGAGGGAGTGGGAGAGGGGAATGGGACGGGAGAGGGGGATGGGACGGGAGAGGGGGATGGGACGGGAGAGGGGGATGGGACGGGAGAGAGGGATGGGACGGCAGAGGGGGATGGGACGGCAGAGGGGGCAAGATGTGACTTGTGCTTGGACATTGAGCTTTTCCAGTTACAAGCAGTTCAGAGTGATAAAACTTGAATTAAAAGGTGCCTGAGTCCTCGTTTCAGACCCACCCAAAATACTGAGGGACTTTTTCCTGAAGTGAATGAGATGAGTTGCTACATTAATTTTAGATAGACTGTATAACCAGCCAAGAATTTGAGAAGGCATATTAACTTAACATACGGCAAGATGTGACTTATTATGATAGTCTCCCTGCAATCTACTGGCAAGTTTTCACAAAAGTCTGCAAGATAGAGTACTGCATGTTAGAGAGTTATTCTCAAGCAAAACAATGGAGTCAGAGAAAAGTACAGCACAGAAACAGGCCGTTCAGCCCATCTATTCTGTGCCGATCCATTTAAATTGCCTACTCCCATCAACCTGCATCTGGACCATAGCCCTCAATACCACTACCATCTGCGTACCCATCCAAACTTCTCTTAAACGTTGAAATCGAGCTTGCACGCACCACTTGCGCTGGCAGCTCGTTCCACACTCTCACCACAATGATAAATCAATAAAGTTTAACAGCTTAAGCAATTGCTGAAAAGCATCTGCCTTAATATTTGTATCTTCTCAGAAGATAGTGGCAAGAGAAAACATACATTCTGAAGCACAATTTAAGTCGCACAAGGAAAAGCAAGGCCAGCACCTACAGTGTAAACATCAAGAGTCAGACAGCACAGGTTCAATTCTGGCACATCTGTACGGTGTCCCTGTGACCGTATGGGTTTCCTTCGAGTGCACATTTCATCCCCCATTCCAGTTGGTAAGTTAACTGGTCATTAACTGGTAAATCGTCCCGTGATTAGGTCAGGATTGAATTGGGGGATAGCTGGGCAGTGTGGCTTAGTGTACCTATTCTGCACTGTAATCTTACTAAATAGATATTCAGAGGTATCAAATTGGCCCACTATAGCGTGGGCCAAGTTGTTCTGGTGTAAATTAACTCAATGAGTTGGCATTAATGTACCAGCTACTGAAGATGACTGGCAAAGAACTTTGGCAGGCACATCACAATTCACTTGAAACATTTGATTTTTGGAAACTGGCCAGGCCAAGACGACTGATGCTGCGATACTTATCCCGGCCAGCTCCACTTTGCATGAAGGCATAATCCATGACTAAACTACCACAATCTGAATGGCTAAATATAATTCATGCATTCCTTTTCAAAACGCACGATTGGAGCCAGATTTTGTGGATGAAGTGGGTCCATCTGGGAAGCAACATCACAATATTTCTACCTTTGTCTACTAGCTTGCTTACTCGAAAGTAGGGAATCCACATTACACTACCAAGGACGGTTCATGAAGCAATCCCTTTCGCATCTTTGTTTTACTTCAGAGGCTGTCCTCTCCAATCTGGTGACTCGATTTTGGGCTGATCAGTCACTTTGCTGTCTCCAAGTGCTTCATAAGCCCACGGTTGTCTCCACCTCTCGCTGATTAAAGCGCTGAAGAAGATTGAAATCAAGTCAGGTGCGCAGGGCCAGCGAGTATGCAGTGCCGTCTATCAGCCTCTCGCTGGCTGTGCTGGAGAAGGTGCCTGCTTGTGGCAGCCTCTCACTGGCTGTTCCCAAAGGAAGGGCCTCACGCTCAAGTGAATCCCCTCTCTCCCCCGATGCTGTCCGCCGATGGTACCTGAGCATGCTTTAATCGAAGTAGATTTCGACTCATTCAGGTTTATGATGTGCTCTAGTTTCTAGTTCCAGTTTATCTCTCTATGTGATGATGTGCTTCTGCAGACACAATCGGTGGACAGTGGTGTGGCTGTGTGGCCCAACATCCACCCCAATTTCTTTGATGAAAGATCCGATCAAGTGACACGTACATGAGAAAAGATGCAGCTTATTAGGCAGTCAATGATTCCTTAAGTTTGTCATGGCCAAGGGCGGTAATGGGGACAAGCACCCACTACAAACTAAATGCTCCTCATGGCATGCACCTCAAACAGCCTCTCACACCAAGTCCAGCTCCTGGCCTTTGCATGTGGCTTACTGAAGCAGAAGGCAGGTCACTGACACTTTAAAACTGGTCACTTCGGTCAGATGGGGCTCATGGTTGGCAGCTCATCTAGGAGAAGGAAGACTCTGAGCTCAAACCTCCAATGCCTTGCGGCTATACCCACTCACAGGAGTAAACCCAGAGGGAAAAATCTGGAGCCAGATTCTTCCAGGCAGTCCTACGTTGAGTTCAACGCTGTCAACTCCTGCGAGGCCACTGGTACCAAACTGTATCGGTCTCTGCCGATCCTTTAGATTCATCAGATGCGTGAAGAGGGGGAGCCTGCCACATGGGCAACAGCTTACTCTCCATATCATACTGCCCTGGCTTACGTATCACGTAGACAGCTGCACGTAACATCCATGGTGGACCCTGACCAACGGAGGGCCTCGGGTTAGGCAGTCAGTGGTACAAACGTAAAGAACAGCATTCACTCTTTTTCACAATCTCACAACCTTTCAAGACTCTGCACAAGCAATGAAGTGCACTTTGTAAGGAGCAGCCACCATCGAAACATGAAGTCAAGTGGCACACAATTCCTTTCCATTTGCTGTCATCCAGTTCTGGGATCAGATCAGGATGCCAAAGGGGAGGCATGCTGGCATGCTGTTCTCACTTGGAGAAGTGTCACCTGGATACGTGGTACCACATTAAATAAGAGTCATAGAAAAGCACAGCGCAGAAAAGGCCCTTTGGCCCCTCTCGTCTATTCTGAACAATTCAAACTGTCTACTCCCATCTACCTGCACCAGGACCATAACAAACACCACCCCCCCCCCGCCCCATATCCCTACTATCCATGTACCTATCCAAACTTCTCTTAAATTTTGAAATCAAAACTGCATGGACCACTTGTGCTGGCAGCTCGTTCCACTCTCATGACCCTCTGTGTGAAGAAGTTTCCCCTCATGTTCCCCTTAAACTTGTCACCTTTCACCCTTAACCCATGACCTCTGGTTGTAGTCCAACCCAACCTCAGTCGAAAAAACCTGCTTGCATTTATCCCATCCATACTCCCCCATAATATCAAATCTCCTCTCAATCTTCTGCATTCTGAAGAATACAGTCCTAACCTATTCAATCTTTCCTTCTAAGTCAGGTCCTCCAGACCAGGAAACATCCTTGTAAATTTTCTCTGCATTCTTTCAACCTTGTTTACATCTTTCACAGGAGTTCAAAGTTCAGGGGTGTCTAGGGAAGGGGTCGCACCTCTGGTGAAGGGGCTTGTCGTGTCCATTCCAGGGCAGCTCACTCACCTTTGCTCCCCACCGGACACTCATCTCTCCCCTGTGGCTGCAAGCAGCCATTTGCACGTGACAGCAGTCTCATACTCCGGTGAGATTCGGACAAGCCAGTCCTAGCACGCAAAGTCAGCCTCAGCGGACTGGGGGGGTGCGATCTACAGTAAAACCCAACAGCCAGGAAGGTGGCTCTGCATCACTCCGTGGAGAACGAGGGGCATGAAAAGACACAGAAGATGTCCTGGTCATCCACTGCAAACAAGAAGACCCCTGTTTCTTCTGGCGCTTGTTCATACCACTGGACCCGGACTTCTGAGGCCAAGAGAGTGGAACTGCCACAGTGCAAAGGATTTTCCATTTTAAAAACTCTCCCGCACAGGTTTCCTGTCATCATCGGACAAAATGTGCAACCACCATGCGTACTATACACAACCTTGACATTTGTCTCCTTACAGGCAGCCACAAAGCAAAGGAACCCAACAGAACCCATTAAGAAACAGAAAACCGTCAATCACACAATGCGCAGGAAAAAAAGACAAATTGAGCAAACAAGAAAAGTAAGCAAATAATGTTCAGGACTGCACCGCAAAATGCCAGATTGTACAGCTGGATCAAAGGCTCGTCTCCACTAGGAAAGTTACAGGCACAGATTGCAGTGTCATTGCCCAGAACAAGAGTCTATTAGTAAAGTAATTGATAGTTGTTTCTGCTGCCAGAAAGTTGTCACTGTGCTTCACCAACAACATCTTAAACCGGATGGAAAAGACAAGAATGAGAATTCCCAACCAACCTTTAACTTTGTTGGCCCCAGCTGCTCGCACTTCAGCCTCACAATCTTTCAACAGGTTTTGGAAAGCAGGAACCCGATCATTTTCCGCAATTTCAGGACCCACGGTTTTCTGAAGCTTTAAAGGCAAGAGAAACTGAATGAGTAACAAAGATAGAGCAGGTTTCAATAGCAGCAATCTGTGCATTTACACGTGAACAGAGGAATCACAAAGACAACACCATCTTTCTTTTCCACACTCGTCTCGCTGCTGCCATCAGGTAGAGGGTGCAGGAGCCTCAGGACCCATACCACCAGGTTCAAGAACAGTTACTACCCCTCAATCATCAGGTAGAGGGTGCAGGAGCCTCAGGACCCATACCACCAGGTTCAAGAACAGTTACTACCCCTCAACCATCAGGTAGAAGGTACAGGAGCCTCAGGACCCACACCACCAGGCTCAAGAACAGTTACTACCCCTCAACCATCAGGCTCTTGAACTACAGGGGATAAGTACACTTAATCGATTGAGATGTTCCCACAAGCAATAATCTTACTTTAATTACTCTTTATCTTGTTATTTCATACTCTTGTTATTTATTGCTATTTATTTATATTTACATTTGTACTTTATCTTTTATTGATCCTGTTTACAGTTAGTATTCTATAGAAATTGCTGAGTATGCCCACAGGAAAATGAATCTCAGGGTTGTATGTGGTGACATGTATGTACTCTGAAAATATGAACTTCAAAATTGAAAATCTGAATTGTACTTTAGCTACGGACTTCATTGCAAGATTAGTTTATATGTGATCTTGAGCATAGAAAGTGCTCTTGTTGTAGTCTGTCATTAGCAATGATAGCAGAACATTATAAATACAATGAACTCCGTACCGTTCTAATGCAATTGTTTTCCAATAATGGGTTGGCGCCAATTTCACAAGTGCTCTGGCAACCTTTATCTTGTGCTGGCATATTTCCCCTTCCTTTCCAGTCCTGATGAAAGGTCTTGGCCCAAAACATCCACTGCTTATTCACTTCCATAGATGCAGTCTGATCTGCTGAGTTCCTCCTGCATTTTGTGTGAACCCTTTCCCACGAACTTTCCTTCAACTATCACTTTCTAGAATATTCCCCTTCTCCTCCCGCGCCCCCCGCCCCCCACGTTCTTATTCTGGCATCTTCCCCCTTCTTTTCTGGCCCTGATGAAGGGTCTTGGCGCAAAACACCGACAGTTTATTCACTTCCTTTTAGATGCAGCCTGACCTGCTGAGTTCTTCCAGCATTTTTGTGTGTGTTACCTTATATAGAGCTTATTTTTGAACACGGGTTAGTTATCGTATAAAGACAGACAATATAACGTCTTTGCCTGTTCCAAGGGTAATAATCCTAAACTGACAAAATGGCTGTGTTTTCTGTGTGCTTTTCAACACTGGTCCATCTGTAATTTGCTTTAATTTTCGATCAGGTTTACAGTTTTGAATTATGTAATTTTATCATGGGTGGCGGGATGGAAAATACATATCTACCAAGAGACATGTAAGGCGTTCCTTCCCTCCGCTAGCCTGCAGGTCACCCTTGGGCAAGGTGTAGCACCTGCTTAGCCAACCCCACCCACCCCAATCAGGGTCACGTGAAGCTATGGGTAAGAGGAAAGAAACCCAGAGAAATGTTGCCATTGTGTTCAGATGTTTATCAATGATTGGATACCCGATGCTCTGGTAAAGAAATAAATGAGTGGGGAGAAAAAGGGAATGGTTAGATAAATGGTGTCCATTTAGAAGCAGCATCCTTTAGTGTTACCCAGGTAAAACAGCTGTAATGATCTATCCTTGATAATATATCCACAGATAAACCAGCTGCTTCAGTACAGATTTTACACTCATACAGAACAGAAAGATTTAATCTCAATACTTTGGGTGGGACCGGAATTTCCTGGCCTTAAGAGATGGAATTTTAAACTTTTAAAGAAAGGCAAAGTTGAGAAAATATTGTCGTTGATGGTTCTGAATCCGAAAGTATAGTACACAGACAACAACGTGAGCAATTTTAAACAGCCAGTTTCTCAGGTCAAAAAAACAACTAAATAATGTTATTTAATCATTAAATAATGTTTCTTAATTGTTAAATAATGTTAACCTGATCATTATTGTTTGCAATTAACCTACGTAGGCAATGTGCCTTTATTTTGAGGATTTGGATTATACTGTGGTGAGAAAAGCACGGAGATTTCAGTTGATCCGAGTGTTTTCCCAGGCTTGAAAGTCTAAGACTAAAGGGCATAAATTTAATTGGAGACATAGAACAGAACAAGCTGTTCCGGCCCTTCAAACTGCACCGCCAGTAAGCCACCAACTTGTGCAACAATCTACAATGACCCTTTAACATACTAACCGGAATGCTTTTGGACTGTGCGAGGAAACCGGAGCACCAGGAGGAAGCCTGAGGCAACAAGTTTTATACTGAGAACAAAGACCATCTGGTTCAAAAACTATAAACACACAGGAGATTCTGCAGATGCTGGAAACTTGGCACAAAATACTGGAGGAACTCAGCAGGCCAGGCAGCATCTATGGAAATGAAATAAACAGTCGATCTTTCGGGCCGAGACTGCTCTTCGGGACTATAAATCTGCCGATGACACAACTATTGTTGGCAGAATTTCAGATGGTGACAAGGAGCCGAAGAGGAGTGAGATAGATCAGCTGGTTGAGTGGTGTGGCAACAATCTGGCACCTGTCAGTCAGACCAAGGAACTGATTGTGGACCACAGGAAGGTGAAGTTGAATCACCACCTCCCTACCGCATACCCGGTCTGAAGTCAGCAGTGGGAAGGAACCAGCAAGGTCCAGTCCATCAAAATTTTAATTAAATTAATTAATTCATGTACTACATCACAAAATTTACCACAATGACAGTAAAACCAAGGAACTGATTGTGGACGTCAGGAAGGGGAAGTCAAGGGAACACACATCAGTCCTAATCAAGGGGACTGTGGAAAGGGTGAGTAGTTTCAAGTTCTTGAGTGTCAAAGTCTCTGAGGATTGTCCTGGCTTTTCGACCTTTCGGCTCATTTTGAAACAGAACTGAAGTTCCCCTTGACTTCCTCCAGTCAAAAGTGAAAAATATCAGTGTCATCAACCTGTGCACGTGCTGAATCCCCAGATCCCTGGCACTATGCCAACAAGTTTGTTCTAAACCCCTGTCACAGGATTATCCTTCAGATACACTGAAAAAGATCTGAGCTCAATTCAGACCAACTTTGTTCTATTTCAGATCCATGTTTAAAAACAGGCTAATTAAATGAATCTGGTAAGAAATCTCAGCACCTTTTGGCATGTCAGTCAATTAGCTTTTCATATTAAAAATACGCAGGTGCTTGATTTAATGATTTTTTAAAACTATATTAGAGGAACTAATCATGTTTTCATGACTTTTGACAGAATCAGAAGGGATTCCAGCTGGAACAGAAAACTTAAAGACTAGCTTTAAAACATAAATGCACCATATCATCATACCAAAGAGATGCACTTTGTGCTGCAGCAATAACACGTACTTCAGAAAATTTGTCTGCCACCACATAGCGAACACGCCAGGATTTATCGTCCATTGCCTGCCAGAGGGTTGGCATCACCAACGCTTCCAGGTCTTCCTGGGGCAGCAGCTGGGCTATGCTCACACAAGCCTCAACTGCCAACAGCCTCACCGAATCCTGTGAAAAAGATGTTCAAACCGGGTTTGAGCTGGTTCTTAATTAAAAAACAAAATTAATTTACTGAAGTTAACATTAGGAAGAACTAATCTCATCAAAAAAATCATAAAAATAAATACTGACAATATAACAATTGTTTCCCGGATGATATCCGTCAGATCACCTAGAAAGTAGCAACAGGTTTCATTACTTTGCAATGTGTGCTGGAATCTTCCCAGGATACAAGTACTGGAGTGTATCAACATGCAACCTTTGATGGAAGCATTCCTTGGATTAGTATATTAGCAAATGTCATGACAGAGCAAAGATTATTGATGAATCAATTTTCTTTCTCCTGCTCTTGAAGCACCACTCTCTGCTGAGTGAATCTCCAAGCTAATCACCCAAGTGGTCACTTTTCACCGTAGGATATAGGAGCTGAATTAGGCCATTTGGCCCATTGAGTCTGCTCTGCCACTTCATCATGGTTGATCCATTTCGCCTTCAGCCCAATCTCCTGCCCTCTCCCCATATCCCTTCATCGAAACATTGAAATCTACAGCACATTACAGGCCATCCAGCCCCAAAGTTGCGTCAACCAAGTAACCTACTCAAGAAACTGCCTAGAATTTCCCTACCGCATAGCCCTCTATTTTTCTAAGCTCCATGTACCTATCTAAGAGTCTCTTAAAAAACCCTACTGTATCCATCTCTACCACCTTTGTTGTCAGTGCATTCCACACACCCACCACTCTCTAGGTGAGAAACTTACCTCTGACATCCCCCTTATACCTACTTTCAAGCACCTTAAAACTATGCCCCCTCATGTTAGCCATTTCAGCCCTGGGAAAAAGCCTCCGGCTGTCCACACGATTAATGCCTCTCATCATCTTATACACCTCAACCAGGTTACTTCTCATGCCCTGACTAATCAAGAATCTATCAACCTCTCTGCCCTGAATATACCCAATGACTTCTCCTCTGTGACAATGAATTCCACAGATTCTCTGGATAAGGAAATCCTTCCTCATCTCCATTCTAATTGGACAAACCTCTGTTCTGAGATTGCTTCCTCTGGTCTTAGGCTGTCCCACCATAGAAAACATCCTCCCCATATCCACTCTACAGGCCTTTCAGTATTTGACAGGTTACAATGAGATCCCTCCCCCTCATTCTTCTGAATTCAAATGAGTACAGGCACAGAGCCATCAAATGCTCCTCGTACGACAAGCCCTTCAATCCTGGACCTTTCAATTACTTTCGTGACCCTCCTTTGAACCCACTCCTGTCTTGGCACACCCTTTGTTAGATAAGGGGCCCAAAACTACTTCAATATTCCAAGTGAAGCCTTATAAAATGTGAACATTACATCCTTGTTTTGATACGCTAGCCATCATTGGTGGGGTCTGAACCTGGAGCAAGTGTGAACATCTCCTTGGCTACAGATGTGAAGGTTTATTTCCAGGAGTCACTGGACAGTAACCAGAAGAGAAGCTTACGCAACACCAAGGAGCACACGTCCAACCGTTAACCAGAAGCTAGGTGAGGGTCAAAGTGTCCATCCCAGCTCCCCTTCAGCGTACCATTTCTGTACGACTCTGGCTCCTTAGTACAGGAGGATACTGCGGACTGCGTCAAGCCTTTTGCCCGGGATACTTTAGGTTGGAGGAATATGAAAGGACACACACTGATTAAACAGTTCACTCTTCAGGCAAAAGCCTCAAGATAACCACCTTCTTGGAGGAGCATCTCCAGCTGGAGTACTGGAATGGTGTAATCATGCCGATAGATTGACAGGCACTGCTTCCATCTGCTGTGGACAAAGGAAGTTTATAAAGCAGGGGCTCCCAACCTGGGGCCCCTCGGTTGATGGTAGGGGGTTGATGGCGTAAAAGAGGGTTGTGAACCCCGGTTACAAAGGTGAACAGATGGTGCAGACGACGACAACAGAAACTTTGCAAGCAGGAAGTGGCATTAACAAGGCGAAGCATATTGAGTACGTAGACATATTAACCGGATGCAACTCAGTTCTTTGCCACGGACACACTATCAGTACTAATCTTTCCCACCTCCAGCTCATCCATACAGTAAAATGCAAGCGGTAATGTGGGGGGGGGGGGGGGGGTGAAATCATGCAATTGCTCCAGTGAGCGGAATGACAGACAGCCTGTTACCGGAATGAGCCAAGTGCTCTCCGTTATTTCACACACTGCCATGACGTGTGGGATACAGAGGCTCCTCAGTACAAGCAATTGATACACATGTGACATAAAGCCAAGGTGACAGCAGCAGCTTCAGCAAGATAAATCATGACAAGCCATGGGGAATAAGATCACCTTTCTTCACTAGAATCCACGCTTCCCTCATCCACGTCACCTGCATTCCCACCCCACAAGCCTTTCCAGCGCATCAGTGTCTGTAGCCCCCACCACCCACCATAGACTCTTAGACTAATCTCAATCCTCCGCTATCTGCAAGGGGTCTCTGCCACCAATCACACCCCCCTTCCCCCACCCCACCCTTCAGGGTTCCACGCCACTCATTCATCCTCGCCGCTCTCCCCGAAAGCAAGACAAGGTCTACACTCGCCCATTTGCCTCTGTTCAGGGCTGCAAACAGTTCTTGCAGGCGAAGCGGTGCTTTCCTCTCGGGGCTATTCGCTGTATCTGGAGCTCCTGCCGTGGCCTATCAGACATCGGAAGACCAACACAGATGGGGTTGAGGGGCGGTTCTTCATCGAGCACCTTCTCTGGGTCCGCTGAGACAGCCGGGGTATCCCAATGGCCACCCACTTCAATTCGACTTCCCGCTGCCACCCCAGTGTCTGCTCTACAACTACATACCTGCTCATTAGAAGCCAGGGAAGTGAAGAGGGGTATAATGTCAGTTTTCAAAAAGTCCAGCTCCAGAACCTTTGCAAATTCACCCAACTTTGATGCTGCTGCCTGGCGGACCACTGGTGTGTCATCTGAGCACAAGCTGTGGAAAAGTCTGCAGAAAAAATAAAAGGTCACATCGGAGTAGTCGCCCATTGATGCAGAACTTGACAATTCGCAAGCAGAAATACAAGCACTAAAAATTGACATTTTTGCAATTAATGTTTCTAAATCAGAAGCTACTAAAATATTTTGCAAAACCCATCATCATTATGTGCTGTGTCATATGCTATGGGTGGTCACGGTCTTTCCATGACCCTGATTGTTCTCTGTAAAGTTTTCTACAGAAGTGGTTTGTCTTTTCCGCCTTCTGGGCAGTGTGTGTCTTTAGAAGGTGGGTGACCCCCCAGCCCATTATCAATACACTTCAGAAACTGTCTACCTGGCGTCAGGGGTCGCATAACCAGGACTTGTGATCTGCACCGGCTGCTCATCCACCACCTGATCCCATGGCTTCATCTGACCCTGATCGGGGCGGGGGCGGCGGGTGTTGGTGTCGGTGGTATCGAAGCAGGAGCTACACCTTGCCCAAGGGTGGCCTGCAGACCAGCAGAAGGAAGCCTTACACCTCCTTTGGTAGAGACGCATCTCCACCACACCATCCAAAAATCCAATATTTGTGGTATTCAGTTTTTATCCTGAGAAATACTTCAAGATAGCAACAGAACATAGAAATTTACTGAACATTACAGGCCCTTCAGCCCACAATGTTGTGCTGACCACGTAACCTACTCTAGAAGCTGCCTAGAATTTCCCCACCATACAGCCCTCTCTTTTTCTGAAACAACTGACTGTGTCTGAAAGTTTACACAAATGACGCCACAAAAAATTTTAATTCAGGGAGTAAAGCGGCTGGAAGTGAACCCCAGATGTGGGACTCCTGCACTTGGAGCAGAACAGAGCCATTGGTTGTGGACTGCAGGGGCACACAGTTACCAAAGCAACCTTCTCGTCCGACAAAACTCAAACACCTCTGAACAGGTGAAATCCTCTGCGCGCCAGATTAATCAAAATGGCCCTGAAGCAGAGCAACAGGCTTGACAAGACACGGCTCTCAAAAAGAGCACGCCTTTGCAAATGACAAGGCCACTTCAACCCCACAGCCGAGAGTAAGCGATGAGCACCACTCCACTATGATGCACCTCGGCTTTTGCTCCTTTCTCACTAAAAACACACAAAAATCCTTCAGTTTATGTCATTAAAAACAAAAATGCCGCACTTTCTGTGCTATTTTGGGGCTGATTATTCTCTAAACTAGAAACTTCTACCCACTCAGTTAAAACAAGGTCCCGTCCACCATGGTGGTAGCATCTTATCGCCAATAAAACCAAATTATACCGAAATTAGGTGGCAGGAAGGAAATACGTCCCTGCCAAAGGAGGTGTAAGGCACTCCTTCCCTCCACTGGCCTGCAGGTCACCCTAGGGCAAGGTGTAGCACCCGCTTAGCCTCCCCGATCAGGACTACGTGAAGGCGTGGGAGCAGGTGGTGGACGGTTGTATGAGCAGCAGGTGCAGATCTCAACTCCTGACACTGACACCAGGCAGACAGTCTCGGAAGCGTGTTGATAATGGGCTGGGGGTCACCCATCTTGTAAAGACACACGCTGCCCAGAAAGAAGGCGATGGCAAACCACTTCAGTTGAAAACCGCCAGAACAATCGTGTCCACGGAAAGACCCACAATCGCCCACACCATACGACACGGTACATAATGAGCGATACTACAGGATGTAGATTTTCTACAATAATACTGTAATATTCCTAGCTAACTTCTATCATGTTCATCTGCAGCATTCCAAGGGAGGAAAGTACTTACTGACGCAGCTCGGCCTTTACAGAGCTGGATACCCGAGGGTAGCAGACACTGAAAAGGCTGCATGCCGAGGTCCTGGACGTGAACCAGTCACCACAAGTCAGGCGCTTGACCAGTGGCACAAAGTGGACTTCTAGGTCTGCAGGAGAGTGCTCGTGGGAGATGGCTCACAGTGAATCGATGGCTTTATCTCGTACTACCGATTTTTCCACCGTTGCCAGGTTCTCCAAGGGAGGCTGATTAGTGGGAAAGAATTAAACTGAAACACATCTTCTTTTTACTCTACTTCTAAGAAACACAATATTTAGAAACAATCTTTAAGATAAATTCTTAAATTGCTGAGAATTACTTATTCTCATAAAGAAAATGAGACAGAGAAACATCTAAAGGCAGAAGAATATAGAGCCGTGCTGGAGGACAAAACACAAACTATCAAAAACTGTATAAATCAAAGGACATATTTTCTCAATCACAGAAATTCCCAAGGTTTCTAACCAGAAAACCCTGTACTAATATTAAATAAATGGAAATTACACTGACACATTCCTAATTATCAACAAATACTATTTCGTCTTCAAATTAAGTAACAATAATTGCTCATCCGATGAGGTTTTAATATGCAAATAAACATGAAGCTGCCTGTCATAATAATTTTGCCAAAGTTTGAGGGAAGTCCATGGTCATCCACTTTGTTAGAAGAAATAAAAGTGTAAACTACATTCTAAATTGGGAGAAAATTCAAGAATTCGAGGTGCAAGGGGACTTGGGAGTCCTCGTGCAGCATTCACTAAAGGTTAACTTGCAGGCTGAGGAAGGCAAATGCAATGTTAGCAGTCATTTCGAGAGGACTAGAATATAAAAGCAGGGATGTAATGTTAAGGTTTTATAATGTATTGGTGAGGCATCATTTAGAGTATTATGAGGAGATTTGGGCCCCTCATCTAAGAAAGGAGGTGCTGACATTGTGCAGAGTTTCAAGGAGATTCACAAAAATAATACTGGGAATGGAAGGCTTGTCACGTGAGGAGCCTTTGATGGCTCTGGGCCTGTACTCGCTGGAGTTCAGAAGAATGAGAAGAGACCTCATTGAAACCTATGAAATGTTGGAAGGTCTGAATAGAGTGGATGTGGAGAGGATGTTTCCTATGGCAGGGGAGTCTAAGGCTAGAGGACACAGCCCCAGAATAGAGGGATATCCTTTTAGAATGAAAATGATGAGGAATTTCTTTAGCCAGAGGGTGGTGAATATGTGGAATTCTGGGCCACAGGTGGCTGTGGAGATCAAGTCATTGGGTATATTTAAGGCAGAGGTTGATAGGTTCTTAATAGGTTCATGGCATCAAAGGTTACTGGGAGAAGACTGGGGAGTGGGGCAGAGGAGGGGAAAGAAGGATCAGCCATGATTGAAAGACAAATTGATAAGACTCTTGATTAATCGCAGCATGGAAGGATACAGGGAGAAGGCAGGAGATTGGGGCTGAGAGGGGAAAATGGATCAATGGGCCAAATAGCCTAACTCTGCACCTATATCTTATAGAAGTATTCAAACAACAACTGTGCCCACGTTTCAGTTTAGAATTGCAGGCATCACAGAGGCTCCTAGAAAACGTTTCTGAATTGCTATTTTCTGTAATACAAAGCCACGCCATCTCAGCGTTCTTCAAGAAACACTGCTAAGAGTTTGTGATATTTTATATACAGCCTCCACCCACACATGAGCGAATTGGATTCCTTACGTAAATGCTTTAAGAATTCTCTGCCTGTGCTCGCAGGTAATTTTACACAAAAAGAAAACATTTTTGAAAGGAGTATCAATACAAAAGAATGTACACACTCTACACTCAACATACTGAACGCTGGAATGTCTAATTTGGAACCACTGCAAACAATAAAGTAAAACATGGAACAGTACAGTACAGAAACAGGCCATTCAGCCCACAATGTTGTGCTGAACCAGCTAAAAAGAAAATCAAAAACCACCAAGAACTAATCCCTCCTACCTACACTATGTCCATCTCCCTCCATCTTTCTCATACCCAGGTGCCTATCCAAAAATCTCTGAAAAGTCTCTACCATCATACCAGTCAATGTATTCCAGGCATCCACCACTCTGATGGTAAAAAAACTTACCCCTCACATCCCCCTTGAACCTACCTACCCACTCTCACCTTTAATGCATACCTCTGGTATTAGACATTTAAATCCTGGGAAACAGATACTCCTCTCTACTTTATCTATGCACATGCTTCTCATAATCTTACAAACCTCTAGCAGATCTCCCCTCGGCCTCCAGCGCTTCAGAGAAAACAACATAAGTTTATCCAGCTCTCATGATCGCATGTCCTCTAAACCAGGCAACATTCTGGCGAGCCTCTTCCGCATCGACCCCAAAGCCCCAACATCTTTCCTATAGTGGGACAATCAGAACTGCATGTAATACTCCAGACGTGGCCCACCCAGAGTCTGATAAAGTTGCAGCACTTCCTCTAAAGCAGGCAGCATCCTGGTTAAACCTCATTGATCGAGCTACTTTGGTGGTTTCATTAATCGATTTCATTACTTTAATTCTGAATTGTCCTATGATGAACTGATCACTGAAAATCATTTTAATTTGATCTATGCCCTGTAATAGCCTGAGGCCCTCGTTACTTAATTTCAGAATCTTGTTCCCCATTACGGGTATTTAAAAACAATGCAAGTATGTTATTTTAAATAAATATTTATGCATAGGACCATTGCATCTGGGCATTAAAATCTGTGTTTTGTTTCCCCCGGTTGGGCTCATGTTGAATGTATATTTGGTTAATACAGAGCAGAGGTTTCAGTGTTCTGGGGACGGTATCAGTCCATGTATGTTTTCCAACAGGCTGCGCGGGTGAACCTGGATCAGGGGTAGAGTAACTACACTTCACTGTAGCAATTCTCAATGATACACCCCTCCAATATTTCAACCAGGTCCTGAAGAAGGGTCTCGGCCAGAAACATTGACTGCTTACTCTTTTCCACAGACGCTGCCTGAGCTGCTGAGTTCCTCCAGCGTTTTGTGAGAGTTGCTTTGGATTTCCAGCATCTGCAGACTTTCTCGTGCCTACAAATATGTTGGGGTGGCACAAAGCCTCATCTGCCTCAAAGATTTTATTGCAAACAATAAAAGCAGAGAGGGTTCTGTATGTGTCCGTTTACCCCTCATTCATGCAACCCATCATAACAAAGAAAGATTACAGGGACATTGCCTGGTCTGGAGGACCTGAGTTATATGGAAAGATTGAATATATTAGGACTTCTTTTTAACTTGGAACATAGAAGATTGCAAAGAGATATGACAGAAGGAGACAAGATTATGAGGGGTTGAGATAGGGTAAATGCAAGCAGTCATTGTCCCCTGAGGTTGGATGAGACTGCAGTTGAGGGTGATATGAAGGATCTTCCAGCAATGGAACAGAAACAAAAAGAATAAAGCTAGATCAAGTCCTTTGAATAACCATATACTTAATTTCCTCAACAGTTTTCCAAATTAAACAATGAATATTGTGGATAGCAAATTGATTTTGGAGTAGTATATACAGACAACTTTCTTATTGCCCTAATCAAAGACTGGCAGGACAGTCAAGGTAAGAAGGTATAACAATAATCTTACCTCTAGTTTTTTACTGAGTCTGGCCTCCTGTGCCTTCAATCTCTCCTTCTGATACTTTTCATGTACTTCCTTCAATTTGTCTACAATAGATCTCTTGTCAGATGCTGTCTCTGTTAGGGATGCAATCAAATCAAAGTTATAATAGGTTGTAGCTTCCAATTCAACCAACTATTTATCATTCAAAATATACACCTCAGCAGGGAGAAATCAACTAACAATTTTACTGAGTTTCTATTCATTTATCGCTACCTGAAGCTTAAGTTTCCAATTAAAATCCATCTGATTCAATGCAGTAATATCTGCCAGAATTAATTGGAAACTCTCACATACCATTTTGTTTTGTTTATCACACGTGTACTGAGAGCCCCAGTCTTAGAACACATACCGACTAACACATGTAGGGTTCTTGGTAATGTTAACTGCTAAGGCTAATGAAATGGCGTCTCTGTAATGCTAACTGCTGATGTAATAGTTTCTCTGTAGCTGCGATATTTGGGTTTTAACTACAGATAACAGGGAACTAACCAAACGAGGGACACATTATTCTATCTTGTTTGTCTGGGAACCGAGCTTTTGTGGTTTTTCGGTCGAGGCGAGTGAGGAGGTAGAACGAGTGCAGGGAGTGCTCGGTGATCACCGGACGGAGTGTACGGGAATTCGAGCGTCCGGAGGTTGGCAACGTTTCGGCGGAGGTCATTGAGGAGGAACACCGGAGGCGTGAGCTCCAAAGATTTTTGTGCACAAACTGTTAACTTTAACAAGAGTGGCATCTTTGTCTTTTATATTTGGTTTCTCTACTAACCACACAACAAAATAAAAGTTATAAAGTGTAATCATTTAATCGCTAGATAGAATTGGGGACCACGTGACCGAGGCCCCAGACTGTGAGTACTCTGCACTCATTCTTGGGGTTCTGTGGTTGGTATCGGAGATCCGTGAAGGGCTATCCAAAGTGAGTCACCCCTTGAACCAGCTTCAGTGTGGTTACCCTCCCTTGGGGAAGAAAAGGAAAGGGAAAAGGGGACGGGAGGTTGGAGAATATCTAAACCTATGGGAGCCCTTTCGACAGATGCAAAATGCGAGGAGGCTTTTCAGTCGCTGAAAGAGTTGCTGACCCAGACACCGGTGCTGGCTCTTGCAGAGCCCCGACTACCGTATGTTGTATCAGGATCAGGGCTGGTTCTGCCTGAGAAGTATCGGAGCATTGCGTTGAGTTCACTTCATGATGATTCTGGACATTTGGGGGTGGAAAAGACCTATGGTTTTTCTGGCCCTGAATGAAGTTGGAGGTTGAAGAGTACTGCAAGTCGTGCATTCGCTGCATACGCCGGAAGACACTGCCTGTGCAGGCAGCTCCTCTGTCATACCTGCAGAGTGCAGGGCTCCTGGACCTGGTGTGTATGGATTTCCTGTCTATAGAACCCGATGCCAGCAACACGGCCAATGTCTTAGTCATCACGGACCACTACACTGGATATGCTCAGGCTTTTCCTATCAAGGACCAGAAGGCGACTACGGTGGCAAAAGTGTTATGGGAGAAGTATTTCATGCATTTTGGCCTTCCCCAGGCGCATACATAGTGAGCAGGGACGGGACTTCGAGAGTAGACTCATCTATGAGTTACTGGGCATGCTGGGAGTTGAGAAATTGAGGACCATACCCTATCACCTGCAGGGCAATCCCCAGCCTGAGAGGTTTAAGCTTGGGACCCTGGAGATCAGCAAGGAGAGCAGGTGGAGTTAACATATCGGGCATCTGGTTCACTGTACCCGAAATGAAGCTACTGCGTGCACGCCATATGCAGGAAGCCAAGGCGTTACTAGTGAAGGCTTGAAACATGGATTGTCCCATATAACTGCTGAAAAGGCATGTTTAATTGGGGCCCATGCAACTGTCCGAGGCTTCACCTTTAGTTTGGAGAAAGTGGGAGAAACCTAAGTCAAACTTGAGAGTAAGAACTAGTTCTACCAGGTGAGGAAAGATGGTGATGAAGGGGAACTGATGAGGTCTGTTGTCTAGAAAGAAGCAGAACTTTAAGGACTTCCTGGAAGGGGATGAAAATGTATAAACACTAAACCCATAGTGAAAATAAAGTGATCTGGGCCAGGCAACTGAAAGTGATTGAAGTGATGGAGAGATTACAGACAGATAATGTTCTAAGTGTCGGTTGCCAGAAAAACATTGGCAAGAACTCGAGGAAGAATACTTCCTACTTCTTTTTAAAATTAGGACTACATTATTTGCTACATTGATAAAACCAGACAGGCTTCCGGTTACCATTGCATCTCTATTGGTAGAGTAATCCTTCAATACCGTACCATATGAATAGCCTGGATTGTGGGACTCCAGGTCGGTCTTACAAGAGATATTGTTAAGCCTGGAAAATTGTAGCTATGGAGGAAAGATTGGATAAGTTTGGGTTGTTTTCTAGCCTTGAGATGTATAAAATTGGGAGGATTAAATGGCAGAAATGAGAAGGGCTTATTTCCTGAACAGGGGGATTAAAAAAAAAACTGAGGTCCATAGTAACTGCTAGTAGTATTAAAAGTATTTTCACTCAGAGGATGGTAGAGGGATCTGAAATACTTCCAAGGCATAAATTCCCCTCATATTTAAAAAGTAGATGAATATCTGAAGAGCTGTGATCAACTGGGCTACAGAGCCTGAGGTAGGACGTGGAATTAGAATGGGTAGCTCTTTTCTTGACCATCACAGATGCAATTCCCAACATATTTATTTTTATGGTTCTATGAGCTTGGCTTAGGAAATAGGCAGGTAGGTTTTATTTTTAGAAACACAATTTAGTTGTTCAACTAATTTTTAGAAGTGTTTATACTTGTAAACTTTCAACTTAAACTTTCTTTTATCAAGTGTTTTTGGAATGTGTCATCTCAGGTGTTTACAGAGAGAACATTTTGAGATGCAGACGTACCCTTTTTAACAAAGCAACTCAATGACACATTAGATCCTTCACCCTCAGGAAGCGATTTCCAGCTCTTTTCAGATTCAGTCCTGAAAACAAAAAGCAGAAAACTAATTTTGAGCTCAGGAGCTTCGCAGATAAATATCGTATTGTCTTTGGAATTTTGCAGTGACAAAGGATCGCAGATTGATATTGTAGACTGCTTTTCTTTTCACAAATTCTCCCTGATTCCGTGCGTGTTACAGCAAGCTACTCAGAACATTTCTGAGCCAAATCCCACAGACTCAGAAGCACAGCAAATTTCACAGATTATCATTAAACAGCAGAATAGAATGAATTATGTCACTGGATGGAACAATCAGCTATTGAAAGAAAACCCGCTAGAAATTTAGGTAAACTTTTTGAAAACAGATATCAAAATATCACAGATGCTGGAAATGTAAAGAGAATGACAAAATATTCAGCAGGTGAAGCAGTGTCTGAAAAGAGAGTGTTACGTACCCCGTAACTGGGTTGCCAAACCAGCAGAAATGGATCACTCAGTTGGAGTCTGGATTACTAGAACTAAGAAAGTTTTATTAAAGAAACAAGCAACACAGTACTCTAATCAAAAGGATAATAAATGCAACAGTTCTGCAATGATAAACACACATGTACACAGAATTAGGATAACAGGATCGATCAAGCTCTATCGTCGTCTAGGGGTAAATGACCAGTTTCAAAGTGACGCAAAGTTCAGTTCAATTGAATTCAGTTCAGTTCGCAGTAATCACTGCCGTGGGAGATGGACAGTGGGGGGGAAGGAGAGAGAGAGCAAAAACGAATGAATATTCAAATGGCTTCCACACAGACCTTCAATATTCTTCGCAGTCAGCTTTTGGGCAAGCCCTTTGTGATGTCTTCTGAGGTCACCGACCGTGACCCCTCCTTTTCCAGATACTATTGTTTCTCTGCGGTGAACCTGGCACCCAGGCAAGGGCGGACACACACCACGTTCCCGCCGATCGTGCCTTTCCACCCTGCGTGTCTATGGCCTGGTCCCGCAACCGGCCCTCCAAAACTTCCCACTGACTTGTGGGAGACGCACTGCTTCCAGGGTCTCGTTACTTCGGGGTGTCGTGTGTGTCTTGCCTTAGCGAACCTGTCCCTTTTTATCCCCCTGCTGGGGTGCAGCCTGTCCATCACTTGAAACAGTTCAGGGTTCAAAGGGGGAGCCAATCTTGACAGCTCTCCTTCCGTTAAACTCTCCCGTCCCTTCATTAACATCTCCAAATGCTGCTCCATTGTTTTCCTTATCTCTCTTTCTCCTGAAGACAGGTGGCAGACCAACTGCTGATCCCACTGGTGCCAGCACAGGACAGCTAACATCTTAATCTATGTGTATTCTCGTCACAAGAGAAACAAAATTACTGAAATAATATTTCAAAAGTCACTGTCATTGTTTCATGCTCCACCTCCTCAGTAGAAAATACTGTACTAGTCTTTAAAGAAGTCTGCTAAATAAACGAACAACAGTCACGTGCAACCTAATTTAAAAATAAGTACTTTCAATAGGGGAGAGGCCATCCCATTATGTTTAACTTATAAAACAGTGACACTACCAGTATTCTGAGAAGTCCTTTTCCAACTAAGGCTGTATTGCCCAGTGATATTACCTTTGTAGAGAAAGTGGTTCAGCCTTGGGCTTCTCAGCAGCAATGGAGGAAGAGGTTTTGATTTGTGGTTTGGTGGAACTGGACACTTTGCTTAGTTTTGCTGGAGTCCTTTTAATCGATTCATCACAGGACTGGTAATACAAGAGAAAGAAAACGGTGAAATGTTCAAAGGTTCATTTTATTGTCAAAGTATGCACGTACAACTCTGATACTTGTCTTCTCCAGATAGCCCTGAAATACAGAAAGACCATGAGAGTTGATGAAAGAAAAGACACCAACTCTCCCCCACCATCAGCACGAAAAAGAAAAGAAACAATAACAATCCCCGACTCCCTGACTCGCAGAAAACAAACAGCAAAAATAACAATCTGCAATCCCTTGACTCACAGAGAAAAACAGCGACAATAACAATCCCCGACCTGCTCACTTGCAGAAAAATCAGAGACAATAGCATTAAATCCACACTGCTCCCCCACAGGAAAAAAAATTACAATAACAATCCCTGACCCCCTCACCTGCAAAACAGACCAGTGACAGTAGCATCGAAACCCCCAACCCCACCTTACACACAAAATATTTACAGCTCACCCACCCACCAACCAGCCACAATTAACAAAACACCAAAAACCTGAAGGAAACCAATATGAAGTACAGTCCAAAATTCACATATGTCTCAGGATATTGGAAACAGCTTTCCATCGGCATACGAAGGCAGTGGCTGCAAACTCAACAAATCAGCAAAAGCATTTTCAACTTAATCAATCCAATTTTAGTAGGTAAATTAATCAAGGCTGACAACTGAAAATATTCAGAGGATGGCAAATAAATCTGGCTAAATGCTGTAAAAAATAAATTGTAAAGACTGCAACAATCCAGATTTCTCCAAACTTTCAGAAAGCATTGCCTCCTGCTGCTTTAACATAGCAGATACAAAGCAGGAGAATAGCAGCAACTGGGGAAAGACAACCGAACGCACTATTGAATGCTGCATACTTTTCAAAGACTTTTGAAAGTCAGAAGCAATATAGCAATGCAAAGGGCCTTAAGAATGAGTTGAGGGTGATATAAAGGATTTTCCAGCAATAGAACAGAAACAAAAAGAATAAAGGTAGATCAAGTACCTTGAATAATCATGTACTTAATTTCCTCAAACACCAGGAAATCTGCAGATGCTAGGATTTCAAGCAACACACATAAACGTTCACCAGCAACTTTTATGTGTGTTACTGAATTTCCTCAACAATTTTCCAAATTAAACAATGAATATTGTGGATAGCAAATTGATTTTGGAGTAGTATATACATACAACTTTCTTATTGCCCTAATCAAAGACTGGCAGGGCAATCAAGGTAAGAAGGTACGATGATAATCTTACCCTTAGTTCGTTAATGAGACTGGCCTCCTGTGCCTTCAATCTCTCCTTCCGAAGCTTCTGTCCTTTCTTCAATTTGTTTACAATAGGTTTATGTTTCCTCAGATCATCTTTAAGTGCATGAATCCTGCCCTCGATATCACTCTGCTCAGATGCTTTCTCTGTTCAGGATGCAATCAAATCAAAGTTATAATAGGTAGTAGCTTCCAATTCAACCAATTATTTATCATTCAAAATACATACCTCAGCAGGGTGAAATCAACTAACAATTTTACTCAGTTTCTATTCATTTATTGCTACTTGAAGCTTAAATTTCCAATTAAAATCCACCTGATTCAATGCAGTAATATCTGCCAGAATTAAATGGAAACTCTCACATACCATTTTGTTTTGTTTATCACACATGTCCTGAAATCCCCAGTGGCAGGAAATGCATTTTGATTTTGACACTGTCCTTCTGGTACCATTCTCCCATAAATATAATCAAAAGCTGTCACTGTACAGTGCAATCAGATCCATAACTCACTAAATGCACTCTTAAAGCTCAGAATACTACTAACACACAGCTGAGCAAGGCAATAGACTCTTAAATGCCTTCTTAATTGGCCCAGTAAGCCAATAGATGAAGGGCAAACAGGGAAGGAAAGAAATACTGATATCCCCCACAATACCAATTACGCACATAAAGCCCCAACCTCGTCGGACACTGACCAGCCAGAGTCACGGCCTCGTTGGAGACGCGGCTCACACTCTCAACAGCAAATACAGTTGTGGACTCATTGTGATCATAAGCAGGGAAATATCAGGAAACAATTTAAATATAAAATCGGATTTTAAAAAAATGGAAGCTAATGGTGAGCATTGCATCAATGCAGAGAAACACTTGCTGCAAAATAGAGTACATGCAACATTTCACTAACCAAAGTTAGAACTCACTGACCACTGCTTTTAAACCTTTTCCTTTGTGTGGTACAAATCTTGCCAGTGTAGTTTTCACGTTGATTTCCAGAGTTCAATTTGATTCGGGCTATTTAATCCCACACCCTGTCAAATACAGCCTCATTAAAGGCAGTCACTCAAATCACCTGTAAATACTGCACTAACTCTGACCCTGGAAAGTCAAAATGGACATGGGGGAACAGATTACTGAAGAGCAAATGTCCCTTAAGAGCACAGTTGGTGACACCTCCCATTACTTTTATGATAGGACAGTAATTAGCCAGATTGGATATACTCTGTTTTTGGTGGATAGAATGTAACTAGGGACATGTAGTTGCCACTGACAGACCTGTACTGGATATGCTTGACTTGCTAGGTATATAGTTCTGAAGTGCAACTTTAAGCACGACACATCGGAGGTTGCCCATTTTCATTATTATCGCTTTTCCTGCTACTCGCTCATTCTTTGATTTGGCTGAAAACTACCATTATAACAGTGAGGACTTTGGGAGGAAGCACAGATGCATCATTCACTCAGTTCTTCGAGTTGAATATAGTTTCACAAAGTTCATTCCAGGCTCTGGTTTAATTGAAGGTGGGGATCTTTACTGGAGACGTGTCTTCATGTTAGCTAACCTATCACCATCACGACTGTGTGATCCAGGGTGGCAGAACTTTGATCAGATCCATTGGTTGGGGAACTGCTGAACTCTTCATTGAAGATGAGAAAATCTGCAGATGTAGGAAATCCAAAGTAATACCCAGAAAATGCTGAAGGAACTCAGCAGGCTAGGCAACAGCTACGGAAAAGAGTTAACAGTCGTGGAACAGTCCATGTTTCGAACCTAAATGGGCATCACTCCACAACTCTTCCTACGCTACAAAGATAACTGCATTGGTCCTGCTTCCAGCACCCATGCTGAGCTCATCAATTTCGTCAACTTTCTCAAATTTCTACACTGCCCTCAACTGGCCCATTTCTGACACCCCTCACCCCTTTCTTGATCCCCATCTCCATCTTTGGAGACAGTTTATCTGCTGATACTCTTTACAAACCCACTGACTCTCACAGCTCTCTGGACAAGACGTCTTCCCACCCTATCACTTGCAAAAATGCCATTCCCTGGCCTCAGTTCCTCCATCTCCACTGCAACTGCTCCCAGAATGAAGCTTTTCATTCCAGAACAACTGAGATATCCTCCTTCTTTAAAGAAAAGGGCTTCCTTTCCTCCACTATCAACGTAGCCCTCAACCACATTGCACAAATCACCCTCAACCCCTCCACCTGCCGCCACACGAGGGATAGGGTTCCTCTTGTCCTCACCTATCACCACACAAGCCTCTGCATCCCGCACGTAACTCTCTGCAACTTCTGCTATCTCCAAAGGGAGCCCACCACCAAGCACATCTTTCCGTAGGAATCACTCCCTACACGACTCCCTTATCCACTCATCCCTCCCCACTGATTTCCCTCCTGGCACTTATCCTTGCAAGCAGAACAAGGGCCACACCTGCCCCTACACCTCCTTCCTCACTACCATTCAGGGCCTCAAACAGCCCTTCCACGCCAGGCGACACTTCACCCGTGAGTCTGTTGGGATCACCTATAGTATCTGGTGTTGCCTCCTATATATTGATCAGACCAGACTGGGAGACATTTGACAAGCAGCTTCGCTCCATCTGCCACAAAAAGCGGGATTTTCCGGTGGCCAGCCATTCCAACTCTACTTCCCATTCCAATATGTCAATCCATGGTCTCCTGTCACTGTGAGGCCACCCTCAGGTTGGAGTGGCAAAAGCTTATTTTTTGTCTGGGTCATCTCCAACCTGATGGCACAAACATCAATTTCTCAAACTTCAAGTAACTGCCCCCTCCTCCTCTCCCTTCGTTTCCCTCTCTCACCTCATCTCCTTACCTGCCCATCACCTCCCACTGGGGCTCCTCCTCCTTCCCTTCTTCAATGGTCCTCTGTCCTCTCCTGTCAAATACCCCCTACTCTAACCCTTTACCCCTTTCACCAATCAACTTCCCAGCTCTTTACTTTAACCGCTCCACCTCTCCCACTATCACCTATCACCTGCCAACTTGTATCTCTTCCTTCCCTTCCCACACCTTTTTCTGACTCCTTCTTCCTTCCGTTCCAGTCGTGAAGGTTTTCGGCCTGAAACATCGATTGTTTACTCTTTTCCTTTAATGCTGTCTGGCCTGCTGAGTTCCTCCAGCATTGTGTGTGATGCATCTGTTTACTGCATGCTGCTTTTGCCATTTAACAAGCTGATGGTTCTGTGTAGCAGCTCTATTCAGTTCAGATCCACCCAATGCAACTTGTAAAACTTCTTTCTATACTCACCACTGAACTGGCATTGATCCCTAGCTTGATAGTAATGGTGAAAAGGAGTGATAGACCAGGCCTCGAGATTACAGTTTTCAGCTGAATACAATTCTGCTGATATGGACAATTGCAACCCTTCATGAGCAACTAGATTTACTGAGACTATCCCATCAGTACTGAGCTGTAATGTTAGCTGTGCTTACATGGAATTCTGTGAGTACCTACCAAGTATAAATACTGAAAAGCTCACACATAGCTGTCAGAAACTTCATACCTGATTGTGTCATGGATACAGATTCGTCAGACGAGCTGCAGGATCCTTGGCATGACTGTAAACTAGGGCTGGTGTTAGTCTTTCTATCAGCTTCTTTTGATGAAGGGACACTGTCTTCTGAGGAAGCAGACTGCACAAGGGCAAGAGAATGGAAATAGATTAGTTCCCGAGCTGTTAGTATTTTCTGATTTGATAAAATAAAGATTAGATGGGCAGGAAGCTTGCAAAAGTTTAACATCCAGCAACTTAAATTCTGTACATCCGTCCACTAGATTGCCCCCTCCCTGCCCTTTCAATGCATCCCATTATATCCTTCCATATATTTCACTAAACTGCTCCAATCTATCAGCCCAAACCCTCAAAGTTTAATGATCATCTCAAACATGTTACCCTTGAAAGAACCACACAAGAAACACCCCCTTGACCAAATTGATCTAAAAATAACCTACCAAATCATACCAAATAACACATAAGCCTAAAATAACACTAACATATGGTAAAAGCAGGAATGATATGATAAATACACAGTGTGGCGGCTCACCCACGCGGCAAGCGAACCAGCTCCAGCAGTCGCGGGCGAGTCTGCAGCCAGCGGCAACCGAGAGGGTTCTGAGTGCGGGGCAGACCTCGGCCTGAAAGCCGACGTCAGTTCCGCCCTGCAAAGACCGGGGATGCTGGGAGCAGGCACTTAAGCGTGCGCAGTTTGAAACAGTAAACAGTTCAACCAGACTATACTCGACTCAGTGTATTGCTTTCACTCGTTGCGTATCAGTGCGACCACAACAGCCTATATAAAGTAGAAATAATAAATGTACAGCAGTGGTTCCCAACCTCCGGGCCGTGGACCGATACCGATCCGCGAAGCATGCAGTGGTGCAGTGGCAGCCAGGACACACCCAGCACATTTTTTTTAAAAAGCTGAAATAAACAAGCAAATTAATGCTGAGCTCGCTGCATTGGCACTGCTTCCTGCATGCATGCTAAGCTCTTTGACTTCATTAACTTTGCCTCCAACTTTCACCCTGCCCTCAAGTTTACCTTTATACCTTATACTTTATTGTCGCCAAACAATTGGTACTATAACGTACAAGCATCACGGCGATATTTGATTTTGCGCTTCACACTCTCTGATTACAAATATTAACTCTTAAATATGTTAAAAATAGTAAATATTAAAAACTTAAATTTTAAATCATAAATAGAAAATAGAAAAATGGGAAGTAAAGTAGTGCAAAAAAACCGAGAGGCAGGTTCAGATATTTGGAGGGTATGGCCCAGATTTGGGTCAGGATCCATTCAGCAGTCTTATCACAGTAGGAAGGAAGCTGTTCCCAAATCTGCCCGTACGACTCTTCAAGCTCCTGAGCCTTCTCCCAGAGGGAAGAGGGATGAAAGGTCTGTTGGCTGGGTGGGTCGTGTCCTTGATTATCCTGGCAGCACTGCTCTGACAGCGTGCGGTGTAAATTAGTCCACGGACGGAAGATTGTTTTGTGTGATGTGCTGGGCCGTGTTCACGATCTTCTGCAGCTTCTTTCGATCTTGGACAGGACAACTTCCATACTAGGTTGTGATGCACCCTAGAAGAATGCTTTCTACGGTGCATCAATAAAACTTAGTGAAGGTTTTAGGGGACAGGCCAGATTTCTTTAGTTTTCTCAGGAAGTAAAGGTGCTGGTGGGCCTTCTTGGGAGTGAACTCTGCTTGGTTGGACCAAGTCAGGTCATTTGTGATATTGACCCCAAGGAACTTAAAAATTTTCACCTGTTCCACTTGCGCACCACCGATGTAAATTGGGTTGTGCGGTCCGCTACTCCTTCTGAAGTCAACAACCAATTCCTTCGTCTTGCTGACATTGAGGGATAGGTTATTGTCTTTGCACCATGCCACCAGGTTCTTAATTTCCTCTCTGTACTTAAACTCATCATTACCCGAGATACGGCCTACAATTGTTGTGTCATCAGCAAACTTATATATTGAGTTTGATGGAAACTTGGCTACACAATCATGTGTGTACAGTGAGTACAGTAGGGGGCTGAGTACACAGCCTTGTGGTGCACCGGTGCTCAGAGTGATTGTAGAGG
This sequence comes from Mobula birostris, assembly GCF_030028105.1. Classification (NCBI taxonomy): domain Eukaryota; kingdom Metazoa; phylum Chordata; class Chondrichthyes; order Myliobatiformes; family Myliobatidae; genus Mobula; species Mobula birostris. The sequence continues at coordinate 44,775,444 of NC_092379.1, forward strand.
AGATCTTGTCCCCTATTTTTACAGCTTGGGTCCTGTCTGTGAGGAAGTTGAAGATCCAGCTGCAGATCTGAGTGCTAAGGCCCAGGTTCCAGAGCTTAGGAATCAGTTTATTTGGAACGATGGTATTAAAGGCAGAGCTGTAGTCAATGAAAAGGAGCCTTATGTATGCGTCTTTATTCTCCAGGTGTTCTAAGGAGGAATGTAGGGCCAGAGAGATGGTATCTGCCGTTGACCTGTTGCTCTGGTAGGCGAATTGCAAAGCGTCGAGGTTGACTGGTAGGCTGTGGTTGATGTGTGCCAAAACCAATCTCTCGAAGCACTTCATAGCAATTGATGTCAGAGCCACAGGTCGATAGTCATTCAGGCATGCCATCTTCCTCTTCTTCGGCACTGGGATTAACGTTGCCTTCTTAAAACACGAGGAGATCTTAGACTGAAGCAAGAAGCAGTTGAGATGACAGCAAACACTCCAGCTAGCTCCCTTGCACAGGCCCAGAGAACCCGTCCTGGGATGCCATCTGGGCCCGTCGCCTTCCTTGGATTTATCTTCAGGAAGGCCCTTCTAACGTCCTCCTCGATGATGATGTATCTCAATGCCACCAGGTCTGGTTCATCTGGAGGGAGCGGGATGCTGCTCTTCTGTTCGAATCTCGCGTAGAATACGTTAAGTTTGTCAGGAAGGGAAGTGCCAGAGTTATTGAAACTCCCAGCCTTTCCTTTGTGCCTAGTGATCTCATTTAGACCCCGCCATAGTCTACTGGCATCCCTTTGGTTAACCTGGGCTTCCAACTCGGCTCGATATTGCCTCTTGGCGCCCTTAATGGCTTTCCGGAGTTCACGCCCGGATTCCGTGTAGCGACTGGTATCCCCGGACCTAAAAGCCGCAGCTCTAGCCTTTAAAAGGGACTTGACCTCATAATTCATCCAAGGTTTCCGGTTAGGGAATACCCGGAACGTCTTGTGAGACACACAGTCCTCCGTGCATTTCCAAAGAAGTCTGTGACCGCTGAGGCATACTCATCGAGGTTAGCTGCCGAGTCCTTGAATACTAACCTTGAATACCTGGTCCATTTCCGACACCTCCCTCCCCTTTCTAGATCTTTCTGTCTCTATCTCTGAAGATGGCTTATCTACTGATGCCTACTATAAGCCTACAGAAGTCTCAAAGCTATCTGGACTATTCCTCTTCTCACCCTGTCTCTTGAAAAAATACCATCCCCTTCTCGCAAATCCTCCATCTCCGCTGTATCTGGTCTCAGGATGAGGCTTTTCATTCCAGGACGAAGGAGATGTCCTCCTTTTTTAAAGAAAGGGGCTTCCCTTCCTCCACCATCAACCCGGCTCTCAAACGCATCTCTGCCATTTCATGCACATCTGCTCTCACCCCATCCTCCCACCACCCCACTAGGGATAGGGTTCCCCTTGTCTTCACCTACCACCCCACCAGCCTCCAGGTCCAACAAATAATTCTCCGTAACTTCCGCCACCTCCAACGGGATCCCACCACTAAGCACATCTTTCCCTCCCCCACCCCCACTTTCCACAGGGATGGCTCCCTACACGACTCCCTTGTCCATTCGTCCCCCCCCATCCCAGCCCACCAATCTCCCTCCCGGCACTTATCCTTGTAAGCGGAACAAGTGCTACACATGCCCTTACACTTCCTCCCTTTCCACCATTCAGGGCCCCAGACAGTCCTTCCAGGTGAGGCGACACTTCACCTGTGAGTCGGCTGGGGTGATATACTGCGTCCTGTGCTCCCGATGCAGCCTTCTACATATTGGCGAGACCCGACACAGACTGGGAGATCGTTTCGCTGAACACCTACGCTCTGTCCACCAGAGAAAGCAGGATCTCCCAGTGGCCACACATTTTACTTCCACGTCCCGTTCCCATTCCGATATGTCTATCCATGGCCTCCTCTACTGTAAAGATGAAGCCACACTCAGGTTGGAGGAACAACACCTTATATTCCATGTGGGTAGCCTCCAACCTGATGGCAGGAACATTGACTTCTCTAACTTCCGTTAATGCCCCACCTCCCCCTCGTACCCCATCCATTATTGCCCATCCTCTGGGCTTCCCCCCTCCCCCTTTCTTTCTCCCTAGGCCTCCTGTCCCATGATCCTCTCATATCCCTTTTGCCAATCAGCTGTCCAGCTCTTGGCTCCATCCCTCCCCCTCCTGTCTTCTCCTATCATTTTGGATCTCCCCCTCCCCCTCCCACTTTCAACTCTCTTACTAGCTCTTCCTTCAGTTAGTGCTGACGAAGGGTCTCGGCCCAAAATGTCGACTGCACCTCTTCCTATAGATGCTGCCTGGCCTGCTGCGTACACCAGCAACTTTAATGTGTGTTAATTAACTAGGTGCTGATTGCATCTGCTCTGATCTGGGCCGACATTTACATGCCGGGCGGCACCTATTTAATTAGCTTTAATTAACAGTGCACCACCACTCCAGAGTCTGCTAAATCTTCCTGAAGGTCTTTTGCAGTTAAACAGGGGTTTTGATTTGCCTTTCTGGCAATCCTACGAGTAGCTCTCTTGGAAAGTTTTCTTGGTCTTACAGACCTCAACTTGACCTCCACCATTCCTGCTAACTGCCATTTCTTAATTACGTTATGAACTGAGGAAACGACTATCTGAAAATGCTTTGCTATCATCTTATAGCCTTCTCCTGCTTTGTGGGCATCATTTATTTTAATTTTCAGAGTGCTAGGCAGCTGCTTAGAGGAGCCCATGGCTGCTGTTTGTTGGGACAAGGTTTGAGGAGTCAGGGTATTTATAAAGCTTTAAAATTTGCATCACCTGGCCTTTCATAACGATGACTGTGAACAAGCCATAACCCTAATGAGCTAATTAAGGTCTGAAACCTTGGTAAAAGTTATCTCTGAGCTCAAATTTTTTGGGATGCCTAAACTTTTCAATGGTGTACCTTTCCTTTTTTTCACTCAAAAATTGTAGAAAACCAAAATAATACACCAATCTTGCTCGAAATGTTGAAAAGAATGTTTCATCTTCAACTTTATGATTTTTGGACATCAGTTCATCTTCTACTCAGTTAATTATTCACAGTAACAGAAATTTTGACCGGGGTGCCCAAACGTTTTCCTGCCACTGTATATCAATTTAGGCAGCTGCAGGTACCATGATGTTTACTTCTGCATAGACTGCAAATGAACGTTATATTTTTTTTCAATATTACTGGTATTGTGAAAATGGTATTCTTCAGCATCCACTTCAAGGTTCGACATGTGTGTTTAGAGATGCTCTTCTGCACACCACTGTTGTAACGTGAGGCGATTTGAGTTACTGTCACCTTCCTGTCAGCTTGTACCAGTCAGTTGTCATTTTGGGCCAAGATGCTTCATCAGGACTAGAAAAAAAAAGATGAGATCAGAGTAAGAAGGTGGGGAAGACGTACAAGGTTGTGGGTGATAGGTGAAACCAGGAGATGGGGAGTGGTGAGGTAAAGAGCTCAGAAATTGGTGAAAGAGATAAAGGGCTGGAGAAGGGGGAATCTGATGGGAGAGGACAGAAGGCCATGGAAGAAAGGGAAGGGGGAAGAGCACCAGAGGGAGGTGATGGGCAGGTAAGAGATAAGGTGAGGGAGCAAAATGTGAATGGGGAATGGTGAAGTGGGGCGGTCATTACCGGAAGCAGAAGAAATTGATGTTGATGCCATCAGGTTGGAGGCTACCCAGACGGAATAAGGAGTTGTTTCTCCAACCCGAGTGTGGCCTCATCGCGGCAGTAGAGGAGGCCATGGTCCAAAAGGTGAGGCAACATTTCACCTGTGAGACCCGGCCCAGATTGGGAGAGCACTTTGATGAGCACCTACAGTCCATCCAGCAGAAGAAACCAGGACCTCTTGGTGGCCACCGATTGACCTGAATGAGGAAGTGGAGGATTAGGTTAGTAAATTTGCTGATGACACAATGGTTGGTGGGGTTGTGGATAGTGTGGATAGCGGGACATTGATAGGATGCAAAACTGGGCTGAGAAGTGATAGATGAAGTTCAACGCAAATAAGTGAGAGGTGGTTCATTTTGGTAGGTCAAATATGATGACAGAATATAGTATGAATGGTAAGGCTCTTAGCAATATGGCGACCTTTCATCCAATAGTTTCATTTAATTGTTTATTACTCTTTCAGTCTTTTATTCAAAGTTTTAGATTTCATCAGAAAGTCTTTCTTTCTTTCTTTCTCGATCGTATCCTGAAAATGGACTGCCCAGTCCTCTTTTTTTTGTTTCTTTAGTGCAGTGGGTTCTTTTCCCTTTTCATTTAAAACCCAATATTTTTTCCTTTCTCTTCATAAACTGCAAAGAGAATTGTTATTTTCATTTTTTATTATATATTTTATACTAGTTTAACAATATCTATGATTTTGACAATGTCTATCTTAATCTTGGATTATATTGTTACCGATATATATATTTGAATGAATTCTCCTTTTGATTGTATTTATGCTTTTTTTAAATCAATAACAAGATTAATGAAGAAAAAGACTCTTGGCAGTGTGGGGGATCAGAGGGATCTTGGGGTCCGAGTCCATAGGACGCTCAAAGCTGCTGTGCAGGTTCGGTCTGTGATAAGGAAGCATACAGTGTATTGACCTTCATCAACCGTGGGATTGAGTTTCGAGCCGGGGGGTGGGGGGTAATGTTGCAGCTATATAGGACCCTGGTCACACCCCACTTGGAGTACTCTGCTCAGTTCTGGTCACCTCACTATAGGAAGGATGTGGAAAGCATAGAAAGGGTGCAGAGGAGATCTACAAGGATGTTGCCTGGGTTGGGGAGCATGACTTATGAGAATAGGTTGAGTGAACTCGGCCTTTTCTCCTTGGAACGATGGAGGATGAGAGGTTACCTGATACAGGTGTGTAAGATGATGAGAGGCATTGATTGTTTGGATAGTCAGAAGCTTTTCGCCAGCTAGAACTAGAGGGCACAGTTTTAAGGTGTTTGGAAGTAGGTACAGAGGAGATGTCAGGGCTAAGCTTTTTATGCAGAGAGTGGTGAGTGCGTGGAATGAGCTGCTGGCGATGGTGGTGGAGGTGTTCTAAGAGTAAACTTAAGAGTAAATTGCTAAGTTCTAAGAGTAAACTTAGCAATTATTGGCCTGTAAGTTTGATGTCAGTGGTGGGTAAATTAATGGAAAGTATTTTTAGAGATGGTATATATAATTATCTGGATAGACAGGGTCTGTTTAGGAACAGTCAACATGGATTTGTGCATGGAAGGTCATGTTTGACAGATCTTATTGAATTTTTTGAAGAGGTTACTTGAAAAGTTGACAAGGGTAAAGTGGCGGATGTTGTCTATATGGACTTCAGTAAGGCCTTTGACAAAGTTCCACACGGAAGGTTAGTTAGGAAGGTTCAATTGTTAGGTATAATATTTAAGTAGTAAAATGGATTTAACAGTGGCTGGATTGGAGATGTCAGAGAGCAGTGGTGGATAACTGTTTGTCAGGTTGGAGGCCGGTGACTAGTGGTGTGCCTCAGGAATCTGTACTGGGTCCAATGTTGTTTGTCATATACATTAATGATCTGGATGACAGAGTGGTAAATTGGATTAGTAAGTATACAGATGATACTAAGATAGTTGGCATTGTGGATAATGAAGTGGGTTTTCAAAGCTTGCAGAGAATTTGGGTCAGTTAGAAGAGTGGGCTGAAAGATGGCAGATGGAGTTTAATGCTGATAAGTGTGAGGTGCTACATTTTGGTAGAACTAATCAAAATAGGACATACATGGTAAATGGTAAGGCATTGAAGAATGCAGTAGAACAGCGTGGTCTAGGAATAATAGTGCATAGTTCCCTGAAGGTGGAATCTCATGTGGATAGGATGGTGAAGAAAGCTTTTGGTATGCTGGCCTTTATAAATCAGAGCACTGAGTATAGGAGATGGGATGTAATGTTAAAATTGTACAAGGCATTGGTGAGGCCAAATTTGGAGTCTTGTGTACAGTTGTGGTCACTAAATTATAGGAAGGATGTCAACAAAATAGAGAGAGTACAGAGGAGATTTACCAGAATGTTACCTGGGTTTCAGCACCTAAGTTACAGAGAAAGGTTGAACAAGTTAGGTCTTTATTGTTTGGAGCATAGAAGTTTGATGGGGGACTTGATAGAGGTATTTAAAATTATGAGGGGGATAGATAGAGTTGACTTGGATAGGCTTTTTTCATTGAGAGTAGGGGAGATTCAAACAAGAGGACATGAGTTGAGAGTTAAGGGGCAAAAGTTTAGGGGTAACAAGAGTGGGAACTTCTTTACTCAGGGAGTGGTAGCTGTGTGGAACGAGCTTCCAGTAGAAGTGGTAGAGGCTGGTACAATGTTGTCATTAAAAAAAAGTTTGATAGGTATATGGACAGGAAAGGAATGAGGGTTATGGGCTAAGTGCAGGTAGATGGGACTAGGTGAGAGTAAGCATTCGGCATGGACTAGAAGGGCCACGATGGCCTGTTTCCGTGCTGTAATTGTTATATGGTTATATGGAAAGCAGGACATTGTGGTTGAGAGGAAAACTGGATCACCCATGATGAAATGGCAGAGCAGACTTGATGGATCAAATGGCCTAATTCTGATCTGCATCTTATGCTCTTAACCACATTCTCTACTACACCTTTATAATCCCTCCTCAATCCTATCGCCCTCTTTCTGATCCCACACCAGTTCCCCACTACCCACAACACAATTGTGTCGTGTCCTGGTTGCTTCATGATTGGAAAGGTACAGAGGAGGTTTGTAAATGTAACTTTGCTGGATCAAATAACAACAGTACAAAAAGATCGTTACTTATCTTTCCACCCGTTTATTTCTTTGAGCTCAGCCGACGAGTGAATTTGGACCCGACATCAGGGAGAGAACCTTTCTGATCTCGCCAGCAGTTCAACTAATTCACTGCCTGATGTCAGAATTGTCAGAAGTTATAAGGCCACCGATACAACAGAACAATCAATTTGATAAGCATTCCAGCCAAGTCAATGGACTATGGATACAAAGAACAATCAGTTTGATAATTATTCCGGCCAAGTCAATGGACTACTGATACAATGAACAATCAGTTTGATAATTATTCCGGCCAAGTCAATGGACTACTGATACAATGAACAATCAGTTTGATAATTATTCTGGCCAAGTCAATGGACTACTGATACAATGAACAATCAGTTTGATAATTATTCCGGCCAAGTCAATGGACTATTGATACAATGAACAATCAGTTTGATAATTATTCCGGCCAAGTCAATGGACTACTGATACAATGAACAATCAGTTTGATAATTATTCCGGCCAAGTCAATGGACTATTGATACAATGAACAATCAGTTTGATAATTATTCTGGCCAAGTCAATGGACTATTGATACAAATGAACAATCAGTTTGATAATTATTCCGGCCAAGTCAATGGACTATTGATACAATGAACAATCAGTTTGATAATTATTCTGGCCAAGTCAATGGACTACTGATACAATGAACAATCAGTTTGATAATTATTCCGGCCAAGTCAATGGACTATTGATACAATGAACAATCAGTTTGATAATTATTCCGGCCAAGTCAATGGACTACTGATACAATGAACAATCAGTTTGATAATTATTCCGGCCAAGTCAATGGACTACTGATACAATGAACAATCAGTTTGATAATTATTCCGGCCAAGTCAATGGACTATTGATACAAATGAACAATCAGTTTGATAATTATTCCGGCCAAGTCAATGGACTATTGATACAATGAACAATCAGTTTGATAATTATTCCGGCCAAGTCAATGGACTACTGATACAATGAACAATCAGGTTGATAATTATTCCGGCCAAGTCAATGGACTACTGATACAATGAACAATCAGTTTGATAATTATTCTGGCCAAGTCAATGGACTACTGATACAATGAACAATCAGTTTGATAATTATTCCGGCCAAGTCAATGGACTATTGATACAATGAACAATCAGTTTGATAATTATTCCGGCCAAGTCAATGGACTACTGATACAATGAACAATCAGTTTGATAATTATTCCGGCCAAGTCAATGGACTATTGATACAAATGAACAATCAGTTTGATAATTATTCCGGCCAAGTCAATGGACTATTGATACAATGAACAATCAGTTTGATAATTATTCTGGCCAAGTCAATGGACTACTGATACAATAAACAATCAGTTTGATAATTATTCCGGCCAAGTCAATGGACTATTGATACAATGAACAATCAGTTTGATAATTATTCCGGCCAAGTCAATGGACTACTGATACAATGAACAATCAGTTTGATAATTATTCCGGCCAAGTCAATGGACTACTGATACAATGAACAATCAGTTTGATAATTATTCCGGCCAAGTCAATGGACTATTGATACAAATGAACAATCAGTTTGATAATTATTCCGGCCAAGTCAATGGACTATTGATACAATGAACAATCAGTTTGATAATTATTCCGGCCAAGTCAATGGACTATTGATACAATGAACAATCAGTTTGATAATTATTCCGGCCAAGTCAATGGACTACTGATACAATGAACAATCAGTTTGATAATTATTCCGGCCAAGTCAATGGACTATTGATACAAATGAACAATCAGTTTGATAATTATTCCGGCCAAGTCAATGGACTATTGATACAATGAACAATCAGTTTGATAATTATTCCGGCCAAGTCAATGGACTATTGATACAATGAACAATCAGTTTGATAATTATTCCGGCCAAGTCAATGGACTATTGATACAATGAACAATCAGTTTGATAATTATTCCGGCCAAGTCAATGGACTACTGATACAATGAACAATCAGTTTGATAATTATTCCGGCCAAGTCAATGGACTACTGATACAATGAACAATCAGTTTGATAATTATTCCGGCCAAGTCAATGGACTATTGATACAAATGAACAATCAGTTTGATAATTATTCCGGCCAAGTCAATGGACTATTGATACAATGAACAATCAGTTTGATAATTATTCCGGCCAAGTCAATGGACTATTGATACAAATGAACAATCAGTTTGATAATTATTCCGGCCAAGTCAATGGACTATTGATACAATGAACAATCAGTTTGATAATTATTCTGGCCAAGTCAATGGACTACTGATACAATGAACAATCAGTTTGATATTTATTCTGGCCAAGTCAATGGACTACTGATACAATGAACAATCAGTTTGATAATTATTCCGGCCAAGTCAATGGACTATTGATACAATGAACAATCAGTTTGATAATTATTCCGGCCAAGTCAATGGACTACTGATACAATGAACAATCAGTTTGATAATTATTCCGGCCAAGTCAATGGACTATTGATACAAATGAACAATCAGTTTGATAATTATTCCGGCCAAGTCAATGGACTATTGATACAATGAACAATCAGTTTGATAATTATTCCGGCCAAGTCAATGGACTATTGATACAATGAACAATCAGTTTGATAATTATTCCGGCCAAGTCAATGGACTACTGATACAATGAACAATCAGTTTGATAATTATTCCGGCCAAGTCAATGGACTATTGATACAAATGAACAATCAGTTTGATAATTATTCCGGCCAAGTCAATGGACTATTGATACAATGAACAATCAGTTTGATAATTATTCCGGCCAAGTCAATGGACTATTGATACAATGAACAATCAGTTTGATAATTATTCCGGCCAAGTCAATGGACTACTGATACAATGAACAATCAGTTTGATAATTATTCCGGCCAAGTCAATGGACTACTGATACAATGAACAATCAGTTTGATAATTATTCCGGCCAAGTCAATGGACTATTGATACAAATGAACAATCAGTTTGATAATTATTCCGGCCAAGTCAATGGACTATTGATACAATGAACAATCAGTTTGATAATTATTCCGGCCAAGTCAATGGACTATTGATACCAATGAACAATCAGTTTGATAATTATTCCGGCCAAGTCAATGGACTACTGATACAATGAACAATCAGTTTGATCGACACCCCAGCCACCTGAATTAAAGTAAGGAATGTCCTACCTGGTTTGCTGGAGCCACAACATAATTACAAAGATAAGTCAAATTTGTGCGTTAATTAAGACAGGAATGTTCTGTCTAATTTCCATCAGGTACTGCTTTTTGTCAAAATCAAAAGGTGTGAAAAGCCCAGAGACATCTTATGTGGATCTGGACGAACCTTAACCCTTATCTTGCTCCAAAGAAAGCAGCTGTGAGACATTATTCAAACACACTGCAGTCACAGACATAGTCAGTACCGAGTCCATTGTTTACAGGGATCTGAGAATCCCCCATTCCCTTAAACTTTATCAGGTTTACCAGGATGCTGCCCAGATCAGAGAGCATGACTTTATGGGAATGGGTGAATGAGTTAGGGCTTTTCTCCTTGGAGCGAAGGAGGGTGAGAGGTGACTTGATGAAGGTGATGAAAAAGGCATAGATCAAATGGGCAGTCAGAGACTTTTTCCCAGGTTGGAAGTGGCTAATGGGGTAGGGGGGCATCATTTTAAGGTAATTGGAGGAAAGTATAGGGGGGGATGTCAGAGGTAAATTCTTTACACAGAGAGTAGTGAGTGCATGGAACACCCTGCCAGGGGTGGTGGTAGAGGCAGATATATTAGGGACATTAAAGAGATTCTTAGATGGGCACATGGATGATAGAGGAATGGAGGGCTCTGTGGAAGGGAAAGGTTAAATTGACCTTAAAGTAGGTTAAAGATTAGCACCACATTGTGGGGTGAAGGGCCTGTACTGTACTGTCAGGTTCTGTGTTCTCTCCCTCCACAGCTATATATTCTTACCATCATTAAGGACCCCCACCACCCAGGACATGCCCTCTTCTCATTGCTACCATCAGGGAGGAGGTACAGGAGCCTGAAGACCCACAGTCAACGATTCAGGAACAGCTTCTTCCCCTGTGCCACCGGATTTCAGAATGGACATTGAGCCCAGGAACACCACCTCACTGTTTCTTGCAGTCTTTTTGCACTACTCATTTACTTTAATTTTTAGTATGTTTCCTATTGCAACTTACAGTGTTTTTATGTCGCAAGTTTCACAACAACTTTCCCAATATATGTCAATGATGTGAAACCTGATTCTGATCAAGTGTGGTGAGTCATCACTGGTGATACGGAACAGAATCAGAATTTGGTTCATATCACTGGGGTACGTCATGAAACTTCTTGTTACGTGGTAGCAGTACAATGTAATACATAATAATCAAAACTGTGAATGACTGTATATATATATAATAGTTAAATTAATGAAGTAGTGCAAAAAGAGGGGGAGAAAAGTAGCGAGCTCGTGTTCATGGTTTCATTGTCCATTCAGAAACCTGATGGCTGAGGGGAAGGAGCTGTTCCTGAGTTGTTGAGTTTGTGCCTTCAGGCTCCTGTACCTTCTCCCTGACGGTTGTAGTGAGAAGAGGGCATGCCCTGGGCGATGGGGGTCCTTGATGGTGGAGGCCGTCTTTTTGAGGCATCGCTCCTTAAAGATGCCCTGGATGCTGGGGAGGTGAGTGCTCATGATGGAGCTGACTGAGTTCACAACTTTCTGTAGCTCCTTTCGGTCCTGTGCAGTGCCCACCCCCCCACCATACCAGATGGTGATGCAGCCGATTAGAATGCTCTCCATGGTACATCTGTAGAGATTTGCAAGTGTGTTTGCAGACATACTAAATCACCTCAGCTTCCTCATGATATATAGCCGATGTTGTGCCTTCTTTGTAACTGCATCGATATCCTCAGAGATGTTGACACCCAGGAACATGAAATTGCTCACTCTCTCCACTTCTGATCCCTCTGTGAGGACTGATGTGTGTTCCCTCGTCTTACCCTTTGAGGTCTGCAATCAGTTCTTTGTCTTACTGACGTTGAGTGCAAGGTCAGGTACACTTCCCATTCCTATGTCAAAGAGCACCCCACCCCCCTCAATGTTAGACTCGCCGGTGATTCTTGCCCCCGGTACTGCTCCCTCTGGAACAGCCGAGCGTGCTGGCCCTACTGCGCATGAGGTTGGAACATTGAAGGGGTGGGAGAGGGCATTGTTCATATTGGTACATTGGCTTGCTATTGAAAATCTCGCTATCTCTCCAGGCAGCTGCGCAGGGAAATTCAGCAGAGGCAGGAGCAGAAGGAAATGCTCCTCAAAGACCGGGCCTTCCCTGAAGAGAACCTGCAAGGAGAGTCCCAGTTGCAGGAGAATCCGACCCTGTTGGTCTTGGGGAAGCCAAAGTCACCAGAAGGACTGTAGACGTCATTATCCTCCACTCCTGTAAGAGTTTCTCCTGGTTGACGTGCTAAGTCGCCTTAGGTGGGACTAATGATTTAATCTACGAGATGTAGATGATTTCAGCTGAGCTGACATCTTGTAGATGATTTACAGCTCAGCTCAAAGTGACCTCTCAGCTAAGTCAAGATTGGGAATTAAATATCCAAGGATATCAGGTTATACGGTATGATAGGCAGGAAGGTAAGGGAGGTGGGGTAGCGCTGTAAGGATGAGATCAGTGCGACAGTGAGAGACGATATAAGATCTAAGGAGCAGAACGTTGAGTCCATCTAGGTAGAGATTAGGAACAGTAAGGGAAAAAAAATCCCTGGTGGGAGTTGTCGATCAGCCACCAAATAATCACATTACAGTGGCACAGGCAGTAAACAGAAATATCTCAGGCACGGGAGAATGGAACAGCAGTAATCATGGGAGACTAACTTGCACAGAGATTGGGTGAATCAAGTTGGTCGAGACAGTTTTGTGGAGGACTTCATCGAACGCATAAATGATGGCTTTCTTGAACAGCATGTTACTTAACCTACAAGAGAATGTGTTATCTTAGATCTGGTCCTGTGCAATGTGAAAGGTAAAATTAGTGATCTTGTAGTTAGGGATCCTCTCGGAAAGAGTGATCACAGTATGACTGAGTTTCCCATACAAATGGAGGGTGCAAAAGTAGTCTGGGAACACAGGCTATATGGTGGGACTATTGAGGAGCAGTGGAAGACTTTCAAAGAGATTTTTCACGGTGCTCAACAAAAGTATATTCCAGTTAAAAGCACGGACAGTAAGGGTGGGGAGAGCCAGTTTTGGATAACTGAGGAAATTAAAGAAGGTGTCAAACTAAAAGCGTGTGAATAGAAAGCCTCCAAGAGTAGTGGGAAACTGGAAGACTGGGAAAATTTCAAAAAGCAACAAAGACCCATCAAGCAATTAATAAAGAAAGGGAATAAGGAAAGAAAATAAACTAAAATTCTCTGGACTGTGGGCAGGTTCTGGTGGATTAGAAGACGGCGAATGTCACGCCACAGTTCAAAAAATGATGTAGGCTAAAGCAGGTAACTACAGGTCAGTTAGTTTAACATCTGTAGTTGGGAAAATGCTTGAAGCTATCATTAAAGAAGAAATAGCGAGGCATCTGGCAAGAAATGGATCCATCAGGCAGACGCAGCATGGATTCAGCAAGGGCAGATCCTGTTGGACAAAGTTACTGGAATTCTTTGAGGATATAACAAGTGCAGTGGATAGAGGGGAACAGATGGACGTTATTTACTTGGATTTCTGGAAGGTGTTTGATAAGGTGCTGCATAAAAGACTTATCCATAAGATAAGGATGCAAAGAGTTGGGGTGATGTATTAGCATGGATACAGGATTGGTTAACTGAAAGAAAGCAGAGTTCGGATGCATGGGTGTTACTCTGGTTGGCAATCAGTGGTGAGCAGTGGTGCCATACGGGTCGGTGCTGGGCCCGCAACTGTTCACAATATATATTAACGATCTCGAAGAGGGAACCAAGTGTAGTGTATCGCTTAAGTTTGCTGATGATACCAAATTGAGTGGAAAAGTAAATTGTGCAGAAGATACAGAGAGATACATATCGATAGGTTAAGTGAGTGGGCAAGGGTCTGGCAGATGGGGTACAATGTTGGTAAATGTGAGGTCATCCACTTTGGAAGGAAAAATGGAAGAGCAGATTATTATTTTAACGGTAAAAATTTCCAGCATACTGCTGTGCTGAGGGACTTGGGAGTACTTGTGCATGAATCACAAAAGGTTAGTTTGCAGGTGCAGCAGGCTATCACAAAAGCAAATGGAATACAGTATTGGCCTTCATTACTAGAGGGACTGAATTGAAGAGCAGGGAAGTTATGCTGCAACTGTACAGGGTACTGGTGAGGCTGCACCTGGAGTACTGCGTGCAGTTCGGGTCTCCATACTTGAGGAAGGATAGACTGGCTTTGGAGGCAGTTTGATGGTCAGGTTGGGATTGGTGCGGGGAAGGTAGAGGGCAGTGCATTCAGTGGAGGAGTGAAGGAGTGATGAAGTCGATGTCCCGTCGGCAATTCGAGATGAGAAGATCCAGAGCAGGCAGAGAACCAGAGCGGGGAGTCCAAGGAGAGGAGGAGGTGAGTGAGGGTAATTTCAGAGATGTGAGAGCGGATCTTTTACACAGAGAGTGGTGGGTGCCTGCGGTGGTGGCTGAGATAGATACATTAGAGATTTTTAAGAGACCTTTAGATAGGCACATGAATGTGAGGAAGATGGGAGGACATGGACATTATGTAGGCAGGAGAGATGAGTTTAGTTAGCTATTTGATTACTAATTTAATTGTTCTGGCACAACATTGAGGCCGAAGGGCCTGTTCCTGTACTATACTGTTGTATGTTCTATTAAAGGACTCCTGCCCTCAGCTGCAGGGATATCTTTGAACGAACGTCTGAGGGTCACGCCAATGGGTCTTTTCACTGCTTTAGCCTTCAGCACAGGCAGGGCTTTGGTTCGGAGGTTGGGAACGTGAGCTGGATTTCAGGTTAGCAACCAAACCTGTTGGTGGATGTTTGCCCTGGCCAGACAGCTTGGTGTCAGCGTGAGTGAGAGAGAGGATTCCAGTCTTTCTGCATGTAAGGATGTAATGCTGAGGCTTTATAAGGCAGTAGTGAGGCCTCACCTGGAGTCTTGTGTGCATTTTTGGGCCCCTTATCTCAGAAAGGATGGACTGACATTGGATGTTTGAATAGGCAGCTCAGGCAACACATCACCAAATAATTAGATAGGGCGTCAAAGGTTAAAGGGAAAATGGGTTTGAGAGGGAAATAGATCAGCCATGATGAAACGGCGGAGCAGACTCGATAGGCTGAAAGGCCTAACTCTACTCCAATGTCTTCAGTTCTTCCGGTCTTTCATATGGAGACTGTCCTCCAGTCCGCTGAAGGAGTCTGTTAATGAGCTAGGCCTGGAGGTCCTCCATTGGTTGGAATGGACCATGGATGTTGTGTCCTAGCTGTCTACATGATGTGCAAGCCAGGGAAGTGCAACACGGAGAGCAAGTTGTTGCCCACACAGCAGGCTAGCTCTCTCCACGCAGCAGATGAATGCAAAGGAATGGCAGAGATCGACAGTTTGGCATCAGCCCAAAGCAACTGGTTTTAAGGCATCAGTAACCCACCTAGGTGCCTTCTCCTGTCAGTAGAAACGGTTCTGCCAGTCTTAGTAGCTCAGCCAGACGTGAAGGCCAGGAGCTGGACTTGGTCTATGCTGACTACAATTCTTTTTTTCCTATACTGGCTTATGTATTAATAAACAGCCAGTAGGTGGAGATTGTGTCTCTCTCAATCCATCAGGGTCAAGCATATTTTGCTTCCAACCCACAACACACAAACCAAGTGCTGGAGGAACTCAGCAAGTCAGGCAGCAACTCTGGTGAGGAATAAAGAGTCGATGTTTCAAACCGAGACCCCCTCGTCAGGACTGGAGAGGAACTGGGAAGAAGCCAGAATAAGACTGGGAGGTGGTGGGAGCGTGGAGGGAAGGAGTACAAGCTGGCAGGTGATAGGTGAGACCAGGTAAGAGGGAAGATGGATAAAGTTAGATGCTGGAAGGGTTTAGGTCAGGGGTTCCCAATATCATAAAACCACAAGATATGGGAGCAGTATTAGGCCATTAGTCTGCTCTGCATTTCATCATGGCTAATCCTTTTTCCCTCTCAGCCCCAATCTCCTGCCTTCTCCCTTTATCCCTTCATGCTTTGACCAACCTCTGCCTTAAATATACAAAAATACTCGGCCTTCACAGCTGACTGTGGCAATAAATGCCACAGATTCACCACTCTCTGGCTAAAGAACTTTCTTCTCATCTTCCTATTCATCTCTAAAAGGACACCTCGCTATTATGAGGCTGTCCTCTGGTCTCAGACTCTCTACCATAAGAAACATCCTCTCTGCATTCACTCTGAGACCCCTTGCTTAATTGTACTGGTCCATGGCAAGTAAAAGGTTGGGAACCCCTGGTAGAGGTGGAAGAGTTAAAGGGCTGAAGGAGGAGGAATCTGATGGGAGAGGAGAGTGGGCCATGGGAGAAGGGGGATTAGGAAAGGAAGAGGGTTAAGATGGGAAGGTCTTCATTGAGTTCACAACATCCAATCTGCTCTGGTACCACAGTATTTATGTGGGCTCTCCTGCTGAGACTCTGGACAATGTTGGCCCCTCCAGGACATTGACAGTTGGGTCTCAACAACTGTTGGATCATTGAATGTTAGGAGTAAGCAGTTAGATGCCCTCTTGCTGGAGATATCATTACCTGGTGTACTCGTGGCATGATAACTTGGTTTCCTGGTGTCTGGCTATAACACTGAAGAGTCCCAAGCCTACTCCCTACCCTGTACCACTGGGACCTTTCTCACCTGTCTGCTGTCTGCTGTAGTAGTGAAATCTGCCCCAATACCTTGTAAATTATAATTCTTTGAGGACAAAGAAATCTGGCTGTAGGGAAACAAGCTTCCATTGTGTAGAGCTTTTCACTGATGGCATGAACTTCTATTTTTCCAACTACCGGTAATTTTTTCCCTCCTGCTTCCAATTCCCCATTCTGGCCTCTTTTCCACATCTCCCTATCACCTCCCCTGGTACCCCTCCTCCTTCCCTTTCTCCTGTGGCCCACTGTCCTCTCCTATCAGATTCCTCCTTCTCCAGCCCTTTTAACTTTTCCACCTATCACCTTCCAGCTTCTTACTTCATCCCGTTCCCCCACCCACCTAGCTCCACACGTAATCTTCCAGCATGTCCTCCTTCCCTTCTCCCCACCTGTTTTATTCTGTCTTCTTCCCCCTTCCCTTTCTAGTCCTGATGTAGGGTCTTGGCCCGTAAACGTCAACTGTTTATTCATTTCCATAGATGCTGACTGACTTGCTGAGTTCCTCCAGTATTTTGTGTGTAGAATTCCATTTGTCTTTGCCATTATCTACATTTCTCACAGTTAACTTTCTGTCACACCCCCAGCTCTCCCTGTACAGTAACATTCTGTGATGTTGCTCTCTCTCTCTCTCTCTCTCTCTCTCTCTCTGTTTAAAGGATATTTTACTTTCTTACTCCTTTCACCATCATCATTATGTGTCCTGCCATATGATGTGGGCAATCATGGTCTTTGGCACTGTGGGCAATGGCAAACTTCTTTTGGGACAGTGTCTTTACAAGACGGGTGACCCTAGCAATTATCAATACTCTTCAGAGACTGTCTGCCTGGCATCAGTGGTCGTATAACCAGGACTTGTGATATGCACCGGCTGTTTGTACAACCAACCACCACCTGCTTCCGTGGTTTCATGTGACCCTGATCGGGAGGGCTAAGCAGGTGCTATTCCTTGCCCACGGGTGACCTGCAGACTAGTGGAGGGAAGGAGCACCTTATACCTCCTTTGGTAGAGATGTATCTCCACCCCACCACCCAGCTACACCTTTAACCACACATTATAGTCCAGCTCCTCTGTGACATTTACCCTTCAGGGAAATATCTAAAATAACTCACACAAAATGCTGGAGGAACTCAGTAGGCCAGGCTACAGTGAATTCTAAATCACAACTGTCTATGTTAAAAAGAAGTTACTTCATTGCCCCTCTGACCCAGGCCTAGGCTGATTCCAGACTGAACAAGAGGCCTGAGCAGAAACCCAAGAACTGGAATCTCAGTAACCAAAGTGAAGAGATTTATGGCAACTTGAGAATTATCCTCAATCTCGTTCCTCCAGTTATTGACCCTCCTGCCGCTGAAAGCAGTTTCTCTTGACCCACCCTCCATTATCTGATTGCCTCTAATAAATCTGCCTTCATCACCTGTCTGAAAGGGCAGTAGCACTGGGGCTTCTCACATCTCACCACATTAAATGGTCCCCTCTCCCTGGGCCAGCTGCTCACTGACCCGTTCCCATATCAGGAATGGCATTATTAGTGTCATGTTATTCTATAATATCATGGAAATAAATCTTTGACTACATCGTGTTCTTGTCACTGGTGCCATTGTCAAGGATTCTCCTGCACGCCTCTCTGAGTCTTTGAGGCGAAACTGAATGGTATTCTGAGCGTCACAAGTTCAGGAAGTTTATCTGACACTGACTGCCAAGATTGTTTTTTATTGAGTGTTTTTAAAATGCCAGCTGTTTTCAAAGTTTTTTTTCTTTTGTATCCTTCAGACCAGCCAAGTGCTAGGAATTGTCTCCAGCCCAAGCCAGCGAGCAGGCGGCTGGGAGGAGAAGAATGTGGGCCACAGCTGTGAGTTGTCTCCAGGAAGAGCAGATGTTGAGCCAGAGCTGGTTTCTGAACAGAAGGCCAATGGCACAGAACACTGCTCGCTGCTCCAGAACCAATCCCAAGCAGAGCAGAAAGAACCAGGCCAGAAGCAGCAGCAGACAGAGGTTCCATCGGAGATCCCTGCTGAAGCACAAGAGGGAAATGCTGTGAGTGAGACAGTGAACCAACCGGAGGCCAATGTGCAAAATTTCCAACAGCAGGCCCAAGTCCTGGATAAACTAGAGGCCGAAGATGGGGATCAGCAGCAGGTTCAAGATCTGGTCCCACTGGAGCCCCAAGCTCTGAAAGAGGCCAAAGACCTGGCGCAGCAGGAAGCGCAAGATGAAAATGGACAGGAGTCACAATACCCATCTCTGCTGGAGACCCAGCGAAAGAATCAGAAGGGGGCTGACTTTGGATCTCAGGTGCTGGGTGATGATCAATTGAACCCTGAGGCTCAGGCCAAGCCAGAGATCCAAGCCCAACAGGACGACCAATTTCAACCAGCGACCCAGGCTCAGCATGTGGCCCAGCTGCAAAACCAGGACCTGGAAGAAGGGCAACTTCAGCCACATGACAAGCTACCAAAGCAGATCAAAGTAAAGCCTCAGAGTCGGGCCCAGCCTGTGTCCATTTCATCCGAAGAAAATATAACCAATGTAAGTAGAAACAGTCTTTCGACAGTGGTTGATTTTGGACGGCCGAATTTGAAGCCCAAGGGCTTGATCAATAGCAAGCCCAAAGCCGAGAATTTGAAGGCAGATTACAAAGTTAATGGTAGTATTCTTAGCAATTTGGAGAAACAGAGGGTTCTTGGGATCCACATCCATAGATCTCTTGAAGTTACCAAGTAAGTTGTTAAGGTGGTTAAGAAGGCATATGTTGTGTTCACCTTCGTTAGGCAGGGGATTGAGTGCAAGAGGCACGAGGTAATGTTGCAGCTCTAACAAAACCCTAGTTAGTCTACACTTGGGAGTATTGTGTTCAGTTCCAGTCACCTCATTACAGGAAGGATATGGAAGCTTTAGGTAAGGTGCAGAGAAGATTTATCAGGATGCTGCCTGATCTAGAGGGCATATCTCGTGAAGATAGGTTTACCCAGCTGAGGCTTTTCTCTTTGGAGCAAAGAAGGATGAGGAGTGACTTGATGGAAGTGTATAAGACCAGTTGTCCCCAACCACCAGGCTGCGGACCGGTACCGGGCCGCGAGGAAACGATATGATTTGGCGATATGAGTCAGCAGCACCTTTCCTCATCCCCCCTCACCCACTGCTGAGCTTGAACGCACGCGAGCTCATTACCCGCACGTCATCCATATCAGCACAGGAAGAAGATCAACTCCTCGAGCTTGCAAATGAAGGCGGACTTAAAAGTATGTTTGACATAACATCTCTGGCGGCATTCTGGATCAAAGTCAAGGCTAAATATCCTGAGATAGTCATGAAAGCACTGAAAACGGTGCTTCCATTTCCAACATATCTCTGCAATGAATGCAACGAAAACTAAATTGCGGAAAAGACTGGACATAAGGAACCCCCTTCAAGTATCGCTGACTCCCATCAGCCCGTGATAGGACCATCTTGTTGAAGGGAACAAGTATTCAGCCCAGGGCTCCCACTGATTCAGCGATATTTGTGTGTTGCAATTAATTTATATGTTCATACGGGGAAATATGTGCTGTGTGTTTAATATCCAAATGTTACTTAAAATGTTATGATGCTATTGACTTATAAGTGACCTATATAACCATATAACAATTACAGCAAGGAAACAGACCATGTCTGCCCTTCTAGTCCATGCCGAACTCTACTCTCACCTAGTCCCACCGACCTGCACTCAGCCCATAACCCTCCATTCCTTTCCTGTCCATATACCTATCCAATTTTTCTTTAAATAATAATATCGAACCTGCCTCTACCACTTCTACTGGAAGTTCGTTCAACACTTATTTCAATCTCCCCTGTCCTCCCCGATAACTGACTTATCACTATATTCATGCGAGGAAAATATGCGCTGTGTGCTTAATATTAAATTCGTTAGATAAACCCTTTTGGAAACGAAATTGAGTGTATTAGCCACTTATCACCTATATTCCGGTCGTGATTAACACCAGCCCCCCACCCCCCCGTACAGAATCGCCAAAAACGATGTGTAGAAAAAAATCGGCACGTACACGCATGAGCACTGGTGCCCACGCAAGTCTTCATGGTCATTGTAGCCTATCTCGAGGTAAACACAACGTATTTGACCCTTGTCCGTTGGTAACCCTACACCCCACGCCCCCACTGGGTCGGCCGGTCCGCAAGAATATTGTCAATAATAAACCGGTCCGCGTTGCAAACTAGGTTGGGGACCCCTGCTGTATAGTTGTGTTGTTAGCAGAACCACAGATATTACATTTATTTTTCTGATCTTCGACATGAAAATATATTAAGAATGCATGGATTACTGATTCCTTCAGTATCCCTTCTGGCCACTGCCTGCCACTTGAAAACATACTTATTCTTACTCAAATCCTACAATTCCTAGCCGTTTGTCTACTTGCACATGCAGAGGAGTTGTTAGGCTGGAAGATAGACAAGTATGGAGAGGGAGGAGCTCAAATCAAGATTTTGTTTTTATAAGTTTTTAAAGAGTAAAGTCCTGTCAGAATATGTTAACCTGGGTCTCATTAATTCTGATCCATGTTTATGCCAATAAAATTAGAATTTGAACTTGGACATTGCACCTTCAGCTCTCTAAAATCTCACATGGTCGAATAAAGCAGTTGAAAGCAGCTATAAGTGTACGAAATGCAAATGAGACCAATCAATATTGTCAATTGTTTCAGCCTGCAAAGTCGATCACGTTCGAAAGGACTATCGGTTCCCTTTTCATGAAATGAAACATGGTCATAATGCTTTTGATGTGAGGTAGATTCATCTGAGAAGCCAGATTAACCCTCAACACATTTCCCAATACCAAAAGTAATGGGTTCACAGTGAGGGATAAATTTGGACAACGATATGAGACCTCTTAAGTTTGGAAGAAGGCAAAAGTAAAAAGAAAATACAAACGTTTGGAAAATGTCAGCAGTCTTTCAGATAGAAATCATCTATGTAATTAGGTTAGTTAGTGGGAAGTCAGAAGATTCGGCAGTTTCTGAGAAATAGCAGACAGCAGCTGAAAAGCCATAGGGAGAGAAAAGTTGAAATGTGAAGGAATCTACTCAATGACACAAAGAGGATGTCAACAGTATTTTGTTTTTGTCAGATATACAAAGATTACAAGGAAGGCGAGAGTAGATATCAAATTCCCGAAAATGACACTGGAACGGTGGTAATGAGGGACGAGAAAATGGCGGAAGAACTGAATAAGTACTTTGCAGTATCTTCACTGTAGAGGACACTAGCAGCACACCGTATGGTCGGAAGTGTCAGAGGGAATACGTGAACGTAGTTGCTATTATTAGGAAGAAGGTGCTCAGGAAGTTGTAAGGTCTGAAGGCAAGTAAGTTACCTGGACCAGATGGTCTACACCCCAAGGTTCAGAAGAGGTACCTGAATAGCTTGTGGAGTAATAATAATCTTTCAAGAATCACTACATTCTGGTATAGTTGCAGAGAAATGCAAAATTGCAAATGTCACTGCACTCTTCAAGAAGTGAGCGAGGGGGAAGAGAGGAAATTATAGGCTAGTTACCTTGACCTCAGTGGTCGGGAAAACTTTGGAGTCACTTGTTCAGGAAGAGGTTTCAGGGTACCAGAAGCATGGTAAAATAGACATGGGTTTCTTAATGGGAAATCTTGCCAGGCAAATCTTATGGAATTATTTGGCAAAATACCAAGTAGGACAGGCAAAGCAGAAACGGTGGAGGTTGTGGACTTTGATTTTCAGAAGGCCTTTGACAAGGTGCCGCACATGAGGCTGCTAAGCAATTAAGAACCCATGGTACTACAGAGAAGATTCTAGCATGGGTAGAACATTGGCAGATTGACAAGAGGCAAAGGGTGTGAATAAGCGAAACCTCTTCCGATTGGTTGCCGATGACTGGTGGTGTTGCACAGTGGTCAATGTTAGAATCACTTATTTTTACGTTCTACCTCAATGATTTGAATTGATGGTTTTGTGGCCAATTTTGCGGATGACACAAAGGTAAGTGGACGGGCAGGTAGTGTTGAGGAAGCAAAGAGGCTGCAGGAACTCTTAGACAAATTAGGAGAATAGGCAAAGAAGTGGCAGATGGAATACAGTGTTGGGAAGAACATGATCATGAACTGTGGTAAAATAAATAAAAGCGTAGACTAAAAGGGGAGAAAATTCAAAAATCCGAGGTGAAAAGGGACTTGGAAGACTTCGTGCAGGACTCCCTAACGGTCTTGCTGGTTGAGTCTGTGATTAGGAATGTAAATACAATTTTAGCATTCATTCCGAGAGGACAAAAAGGAAAAAAAGAAACATATCATGCTGAGAATTTATAAGGGACTGGTGACACCACACTTGGAGTCCCGTGAGCAGTCTTGGGACCATTATCAAAGAAAGGATGTACTGTTGTTTGGGTTCCAAGAAGGTTCACAAAAACACGAAAATGATTCCGGAAATGACAGGCTCGCCATATTAGTGCCGTTTGACGTCTCTGGTCATGTAGTCGCTGGAATTTCGAGGATTAGAAGGGGGTGGTGTGGTTAGTGTAATTTCATTGAAAGCTATCGAATGTTGAAAGGCACAGATGGACTGGGATTGGAAAGGATGTTGCCTCTAACTGGGATAGTCTAGCACCGATGTGCACAGGTTCAGAATAGAGGGATGTGCATTTACAACAGAGATGAGGGGGTTTTCCTTTGGCCTCAGAGTTGTGAATATGTCGAATTCATTAGCACAACACAGGCAACTGTGGAGGCCAGGTCATTCGGTGTAGATAAGGCAGAAGTTGCTAGGTTCCTGTTCAGTCAAATCCTGAAAAGTTACAGGAGAGGGCAAGAGAATGGAATTGAGAAGAAAATGGATAAGCAAATCAAATGGCAGAGCAGTGGTCCAATTCAGCTCCTATGTCTTTTGCTTTTATGGTCTTAAGGTAACGAAAGAAAAAAAAAAACAATTTCTACAGCTAAAAAATGCTGAGGAAGGATATCCCTGATAAAAAGAGATTACCTTTGGTATATTTAACAGGTCCGTTAATACCTGATGAGAGAGAAAGAGAGCTATCGCTTCATTCCGATGGTGTTTCATTAGAGCTGAGAGGGGAAGGCTGGCCAGAAACAGGGGGAATTATTGAAATCATGCATGGTTCTATAATAGAACATAGAACATTACATCCTTATATAAAGACCCTTCAGCCCACAATGTTGTGCTGAACTATTTAAACTGATAATCAAATGACTAACCGATCTGTTCTGCCTACAGAATGTGAATATCCTTCTATTTCCCTCACATTCAAGTGCCTATTGAAATGTTGCTTAAAAATCCCTAAGTTGTCGGACTGTACCATCACCCCAGAAAGCTCATTCCAGGCACCACCCAGTCTCCGTGTAAAATATTGCCCCTCACATCTCCTTTGAGATTACACTTCTATCTGAATGCAGGCCCTAGGAAAGAGATAGTCTGTCTACTCTATCTATGCATCCAATCATCTTATAACCTCCATTGCGCGTGCCTTCTGATCTAGATAGCATCTTGGTAAACTTCTTTTGCACCCTTTCCAAAGCCTCGACATCTTTTCCATAATGGGGCAACCAGAAATGTATGGAATATCCAGATGTGGCCCGAAAGTCGCAGCATAACCTCTTGACTTTTGAACTCAATGCCTCGACTAATAAAAGCAAGTGTTCCGTAAGCCTCCTGAACCACACTGTCAAGCTGTGTAGCTACTTTCCGGTATCTACGGACTTCGACCCCAAGATCCCTCTGCTCATCAAGATTGCTAAGATTGCCCTTGACAGTATTATCTCTTTCCATTTGGACTACCAAGGTACAGGATTTGTCCCGGTTAACCTCCATCTGCCATTTCTCCACCCATACGTACAACTGATCTATTACTCTCTGTATTTTTTTGCCAGTCAACTACACTATCCACAACAGCACCAATAAAGATAGAGAGGGAGATAAAAGGAGAGGTGTGTTGTCAAATCAGCGACTACGTCACAGTTGCTCTCAGTGAGGAAATATTAGAGGATTTATCCACTCAGACTACTAGACTAGACATTAATGTTAATGAAGGTGCAAACACTCAGATGGCTTTGTACTACCTGCTTCCTATTAGCGAACTAGATTTTGAGCATATAGATACTGAGATATGTGCATGTCAATATGGAGAAGATCGAAAAGCAACACGTTTGTTGCTGTGGGTGACTTCAGCATCTCCAATATTAACTGCAACATCCTCAGTGCAAGGCCTTTACGCTTGGCGGAATTCATTATGTACATCCACCAGGGTTGCATATATCAACATATCGACAGTCCACGAACCGGGTAGAGGGGAGGGGTGAGGTAGGATCTGCTGTAGGGAAATGAACCTAGCCAGGTGACTGTTAATTCAGTGGGAAAACATATAAGGATCTGGGAACCCTTAGTTTAAGCAATGCATTAAAATGCTGGAGTAACAGAGCGGGTGAGGCAGCATTAAAAGTGGGAAGTGTACAGTCGAGGCTTAGGACTACGACAAAACTCGACTGTTATTTTCCAGATGAAAACAGGCCTGGAACCAATCCCTAAGGAACTCCATTATGCATGGACCTCCAGTCCGAAACGTAAACTCACACCATTGTCCTCTGCTTCCTACCATCAATCTAATTCTGTATCCAACCAGCTGAATCTTCCTGGAAGCCTTTCGATCTACTTTTCCATAACAACTTTTACAGGCTTCACTATTTCAAAGGTGTCACTAAATCACAAGTTCATTTATCCATAGGCTGCCCTCCTCAAAAGCTGAAATCTCTGTTCAAAAAGCAAAGTGGATTTCACAGATGACGAATCATATTTTACTAATCTGCACAATTATCTTTGCTCTATCTAGCTTGAAGGCTCAGTCATAGTCATACTTTATTGATCCCGAGGGAAATTGATTTTCGTTACAGTTGCACCATAAATGATTAAATAAAACCATAAATAATTAAATCGTAATATGTAAATTATGCCAGGAAATAAGTACAGGACCAGCCTATTGGCTCAGGGTGGCTGACCCTCCAAGGGAGGAGTCGTAAAGTTTGATGGCCACAGACAGGAATGACTTCCTATGACGCTCAGTGTTGCATCTCGGCGGAATGAGTCTCTGGCTGAATGTACTCCTGTGCCCAACCAGTCCATTATGTAGTGGATGGGAGCCATTGTCCAAGATGGCATGCAACTTGGACAGCATCCTCTTTTCAGATACCATTGTCAGAGAGCCCAGTTTCATCCCCACAACATCACTGGCCTTACGATTGAGTTTATTGATTTTGTTGGGTTTGTTGAGTTTGCTAACTTGTACATGCAATAGTTTTGTTGCTGTGCCCAAAGTGATTAGCTGTATCTCCGGAGATTAGTTGTCTGTTAATAACGGAACTATCTAAATGTTCTTATCTTTGTTCCGGCTTCCAGAGAATGGAGTGTTAGGGCAGAATTTCTCTTTGTTCCAACGAGGATATATAAAGATATTTTTCGAATGGAGAGGTTATATAATAATACGATTTGTTAAAAAAAAAAGTACGTTATGTATTTGTACCGATTTGTAAGGAGATGTGAAACGCAGACATTGATGCGTATTGCAGTAAATTAATACAGCCATTTCTTCTACCATAAAAAAATCAACCATATGCTTTATGGCATTTACTGCCTTTTATTCGCCTTGTAGCTCTTTCTAGCCTTAGAACCATAGAACCATAGAAACTACAGCACAGAAACAGGCCTTTTGGCCCTTCTTGGCTATGCCTAACCATTTTCTGCCTAGTCCCACTGACCTGCACAAGGACCATATCCCTCCATACACCTCCCATCCATGTATCTGTCCAATTCATTCTTAAATGTTAAAAAAGAACCCGCATTTAACACCTCGTCTGGCAGCCCATTCCATACTCCCACCATTCTGTGTGAAGAAGCCCCCTCTAATGTTCCCTTTAAACTTTTCCCCCCTCACCCTTAACCCATGTCCTCTGGTTTTTTTCTCCCCTTGCCTCAGTGGAAAAAGCCTGCTTGCATTCACTCTATCAATACCCATCATAATTTTATATACCTCTATCAAATCTCCCCTCATTCTTCTACACTCCAGGGAATAAAGTCCTAACCTATTCAACCTTTCTCTGTAACTGAGTTTCTCAAGTCTCAGCAACATCTTTGTAAACCTTCTCTGCACTCTTTCAATTTTATTTATATCCTTCCTGTAATTTGGTGACCAAAACTGAACACAATACTCCAGATTCAGCCTCACCAATGCCTTATAAAACCTCATCATAACATTCCAGCTTATACTCAATACTTTGATTAATAAAGGCCAATGTACCAAAAGCTCTCTTTATGACCCTATCTACCTGTGACGCCACTTTTAGGGAATTTTCTATCTGTATTCCCAGATCCCTCTGTTCCACTGCACTCCTCAGTGCCTTACCATTTACCCTGTATGTTCTAACTTGGTTTGTCCTTCCAACATGCAATACCTCACACTTGTCTGTATTAAACTCCATCTGCCATTTTTCAGCCCATTTTTCCAGCTGGTCCAAGTCCCTCTGTAGGCTCTGAAAACCTTCCTCACTGTCTACTACACCTCCAATCTTTGTATCATCAGCAAATTTGCTGATCCAATTTACCACATTATCATCCAGATCATTGATATAGATGACAAATAACAATGGACCCAGCACTGATCCCTGTGGCACACCACTAGTTACAGGCCTCCACTCGGAGAAGCAATTCTGTACTACCACTCTTTGGCTTCTTCCATTGAGCCAATGTCTAATCCAATTTACCACCTCTCCAGGTATATCTAGCGACTCAATTTTCCTAACTAACCTCCCATGCGGGACCTTCTCAAAGGCCTTGCTGAAGTCCATGTAGACAATATCCACTGCCTTCCCTTCATCCACTTTCCTGGTAACCTCCTCTAAAAACTCTAATAGATTGGTCAAACATGAGCTATCACGCACAAAGCCATGTTGACTCTCCCTAATAAGTCCCTGTCTATCCAAATGCTTGTAGATTCTGTCTCTTAGTACTCCCTCCAATAACTTACTTACTACCGACGTTAAACTCACCGGCCTATAATCTCCCGGATTACTTTTCGATCCTTTTTTAAACAACGGAACAACATGAGCCACTCTCCAATCCTCCAGCACTATCATCCTCCTTGAACTATCATTCACGGCTTCTGTAGTACAAAATAGGTCATCAGTTAGTCAAATGAAATACTTGTCCGACCAATATTAGAGATGTCTTCTGTCATTACATTATTAGAGAAATATATCCAACTTGGCCTTTTCACAACAATTTCATTCTAATATTTTTATCCCTATATTTGCAGAAGTGGTTTTGTGATCGAAGATAAAAGTTTCTGGTTCACATTTAACACAAGACAAATTATATTTAAAACAATGTTGCACATTCGTAGTTGAATTAGCTTCATCCATTATTTCATACATTTACCTATTATGTTTACTGGATATTGTACTGTGGATTTTAGCTGTTCCCTGAACTTTATCTATGTCACAGCATAGATAAATGTGTTTGTGCAGCAACTTAATAGTCAGAGCATATTGGCAGTTTCAATAAATACAAACTTGGGATCACTGTAACCACTAACTTGATGGTCATTGGAAATTCTCTCATATAGGAACTGTAACAAATGTGTCATCCACAATAGTATGAAACTGCCTGAAACGGCGAAGAGTAACACAATAGACTTCCTCCTGCTCTCCATCCCTGCGTCAGTCTGATTGTTCCCACTGTTTTGGACTTGGAGTCTCTTCCGGGCTCTACTAGCTTCTTAAATGTGTCTGACAGTGAGGAGATTGAGCAAAAGGATCAAAAGGAATGGGAAACAAGGAGTGAAGAGGTGGTCGAACCAATCATAAACGCCCCACAATAGAGAAGTATAACGGATAGCCTTCAGTTTGCAAGACCACGGTACATTGTTAATTATATAGCTGGGTTCATGAATGAAGTAGCATGGAATATTGATAAAACAACTAAGTAAACAGTTGCTATGACCACAGATGCCGTTTTGTCGGTACAATACTTCGCCTTCAGTTTCTGGCAACAAATGACGACAAAACGGTCAGAGGTGAAAGCGACGGTTAACCAAACAGAACTGACCCTGGCTGCATAGGTTATTGCAATAATGGCACTACACACTGGGGTGATGGAGAGGAAACTTCCTGGGAAATAAATGCCACAAGTGCGGTTGATAATCACAGCGGTAATAATGAGGAGCAAATCCGTTACTGCCATGGAGACCAAATAGCGAGTGATACATTTAGAGAGGCCACACTTCCCGCGGCACAGGATCAGAATCGCCACCTAGTTAGCTTTAGGGAAGAGAAAGGGAGACACGGATGTTTATACCATAGACTGTCAACAGCAGCAGTACATAGACAAGAAAAATATACATTTTAGAACTCTGACACGTAAAACGCTCAT
Source organism: Mobula birostris (assembly GCF_030028105.1). Taxonomy (NCBI): domain Eukaryota; kingdom Metazoa; phylum Chordata; class Chondrichthyes; order Myliobatiformes; family Myliobatidae; genus Mobula; species Mobula birostris. The sequence continues at coordinate 44,804,607 of NC_092379.1, forward strand.
GGTAATATGAAAATGGAAAAGTTTAAGTTAAATAAATTAGGTTAGAGAACGCATATGCATGAACCGGCGTTCTCATAGGAAAAGTCATAAATAATACGAGTCGCTTCAACACTCGAGCCCACTCAGTCGAAATCATTGCTTATTATCCACATTTTTGTCATTTTCCTGCTTGCCTCTATATTCGTAATACGCAGTAAAAACACCGGTGTGTGTTTCGGATGATTCAATGACTGAGCCTGCATGCTGCGCTGAATTAATTCAGCATATTTATTTCTATACTGGTTATAAATGACCTCATGATATTTGGAGATTATGTTCTTGGTTTCGAAACACCTCGCCCTACCCGGCCCCGACTAATAGCATTTTACACTGCCAAAGTACACTTGCTTTTTTTCCAGAGCTACTCATTTATTAGGTAGGGAAACCAAGACGATGAATAAAACTCCAGTTAAGGTCTGAGGGAGGCCTCGCATAATTTGAACAAATCAGAGTTCGTCCGGTACTCGGAACTTTCTTGTAATGTCTGCTTATACAAGGATCGCCTTTCCCGATGACATGACTTGTGTTCCAGGACAACGAGGTTCCAATTAACTGAAAAAAGACCAATCTTTGGGAAACTAAAACAACATGTTTTGGAATTAGATCACTTCAAATTTATCTATATTATATTCCATCTTCTATTTACTTTTGAATTATTCAGAAATGTAATTTACTGACACATTTACTTGAATTTACCTTGCAAGCTTTCCGAGAATTGATGTTGAGCAGTGAGGAATTCAATTGGGAATTATACAAATCTGAGATCTTACTATATATAGTTTTCCACAGAAATCTTACATCAGTTTAAAAAAATCCGTTTTTATTATATCCTACTGATGTATAGCCTCGTTGCTAGCACAGTTTAATAATAGGTCTTTAGTTTTTTGTTGCTGTGTGAAAGTCCGAGACACCGAGTAACGCAGGCTTACCCGTTTTCCAGTAGCAAAATATGAAAATCCAGAAATAGTCTTCAATTTATAGGTGCGATTTGTTTTAAACTGATGGGCAGTATTTCTGCGCCATATTTCGCCGAATGCAGCTTACACTTGCCCCGCTGCTGCTGAAAAGGCGGAGATCATTGGAAGGTACGCCGATTTAAAAAAAATGCCTACTTCTGATGGAAGTGCTGAGTAATGATATTTCTTGGAACCCTTTTTATTCATATTCTTCAAAATTAAGTGAATTTAATATTCCACCAACTTCCAGACACTTTCCTAAAATTAACTCAATAGTAAACGGACAAAATCTGGCATGATTTCAGAAACATTTGTGCGGGATCACCCCCAAGAGCACGAAATTTGAGGTGAACGATGTATTTCAGATGCACTCCGAGCAAAATAAATTAGATAAAAGCTAACATGCAGTTACACACGAAAACTTGCGACTATACCTGGTACAGCGACAACAGCAAGGGTAGGGTAATATATTGAATACACTAAGCTTTGAGGTGGATTATGCATTTTATCCTAAATAGAAACGCAGTTGCTGGTTACAGTACCAACAGACAATGTACATTCGCATTTTATAGATGTCACTTTTATCTCCTGAGGCAGAAGTATAATTTTAGTTACAGCCAATGAAAAAGACATGCTTATTGAAAGCGCCATTTACACTAGTTCCTGTCAGTAAATAAACAAGTCAATACAGGTTAATACCCTTACCTTCGTGCGCAGTATGAAAGTCGCAAAATGAAGCAGAGAAAAAAAAAATCTGCCCAGGGAATAGAAGCCAGTCCGTTTTAAGATTATCCTGTGTTTTGACCACCCTTATGAAACAATCAAATACGAATTAATTACATTCAGCAAGAAATAAGTTACGCTAGATGATCCACTGAGCTAAATTCCGGACCCAAACCTGAAAAAAAAAGGCGTCTAGTCTAAATAAATCCAGAAGTGCCACCCCTACGACGGAAGCATGTCACCTTTTAATTTATTCCATGAATCACTCGACGTCCGATTTTTTAACCTGAGCACTTTGACCCATGTCTCACATTTTGGTATTATTAATGTTCGGATATTTATGCTTCATCATACAGTGAGCATATATACAGTTATTTTCCTAGAACTACTAGATAGGGAACTCAGATTCATGGCAACTCATAAATCCTCATTGTTTGCAATTAATATTCTTGTTCATTGCCATTGAATACCTTCTCCTGCATGAATTATTATCACTGACCTATTCTCATAAGGTACGCCTTTCAATCCAGGCAACATCCTTGTAAATCTCCTCTACATACCCTCTATAGTACCGACATCTTTCCTTCGGTGAGGTAACCAGAACTGAGCACAATACTCTAAGTGAGGTCTGATGAAGGTCTTATATATCTGTAGCATTATCTCACGTCTCTATCTCATTCCCACGGTTGATGAATGCCAACATACCACAGGCCTTCTTAACAATACTGTCAAAGTGAGCAGCAGCTTTGAGTGTCCTACGTGACCGCAAGATCTCTCAGATTATCAACATTGCCAAGGGTCTTACCATTACTATTAAATTCTGTCTTCAATTTTGGCCTACCAAAATGAACCACTTCACACATCTGGGTTGAAGTCCATCTGCCACTTCACAGCCCAGTTCTGCATCCTATTCCTATCGATGTCCCGTTGTAACCATTGCCAATCCTCCAGACTATCGACAACACCCCCAACCTTCGTGTCATCAGCAAACTTACCAACCCACCTTTCTACTTCTTCATCGAAGTCATATATAAAAACCACAAAGAGGACACAAAAATCACAAATCTCAGGGCTTCATGACTGTCCACTTTTCAATACGCCAAGGACACAGCCTGGAAGAACAGCGTGCCTTCAGGGTGCCGGAATTTCATAGCTCTGGAGGCGGGCGGATGTGAGGTCGGTGTCACCGCCTAATGTGCCGTGGAAAATCGAAAGCACAGAGCTGGCTGCTGTCTGTGTGCCCAAAGACCAGACTTCCTTGGACACAGAACTCGGGGAAAAAACGACGCAAAACACCTTTAACACCATAAATCCGCGAATCGTTTTGTTATCTTTCCACTCTCTCAGTGAAACTGGGACACCTGCTGTTCCCTTATTAGGGAGAGACAGAGAGCCTGTGACTTCGCGAATTACAGGGCGAAGAAGGAATCTTCGGGGGTACTGAAATTCTGTGTCTTTATTACTGCTTTGCTGCACGGTTGACTGCTCCGTGAAGGGAGCAGATGCTTTTTTTATGCTGGCGATTGCGTTGCTTTGCTGCTGCTTATGCGTGGGTGGGGGAAGTTGGGGGACTTTGAAGTTCTAACATTTAAATATCATTCACTCTTTGGGGCAATGCTCTGCTTTCGTGGATGCTTGTGAAGAAAAAACGTTTCGTCATGTACGTATATTGTATACATGTCATGATCCGGTCCGTGACGGTCGCATTCTGGTTCACAGTTCGGCCCATGGTTCCTTATTCCAGGTTTTCCAGTTTTCCCTTGTCCTGTTGTGTGTCTCAATCGAGGCACATGATTCCCATTTTCGGCTGGCTACATAAACAGCTCCTGGGTTCAGCTTCAGTTGCTGGACTGTTCCTTCCCCTTCCCCTTCCTTTTGTAGCCTCGCCTGCTACCTTCACCTGTGTCCTCGCCTGTAACACCGTCATGTTCAACCGCCCAGGCAAGACTGGGGCCTTGCTGTGACTAGATAAAGAACTATCTTTCGTTGTTTGGAACTGTCTCTTTGTGTCCAAGCCTTCGCAAGGTAGGTCTGGCTGTTTGCCGCTACCTGGTGTTGGAAACCATCTCTTTGTGCTCTCGCCTCCACTGGGTAGGTCTAGCTGTTTCCTGCTACCTTGAGCTCTGCGTTCCTGTTCTCCTTCGACCAAACTCTGACTTCCTGTTCTCCCTCGACCACGGCTCTGTGTTCCTGTTCTCCCTCGACCAAGTCTCTGCGTTCCTGTTCTCCCTCGAACAAAGATCTGCGTTCCTGTTCTCCCTCGACCAAGGCTCTGCATTCCTGTTTCCCTCGAACAAGTCAAGGCTTCGTGTTCTCGTCCTGTCCATGTGCCTGGCCCAGCCCAGGAGTGCCTCGCCCAGCCCGGTGCTGGGGTTCTCCAGTCCAGTCCTGTTGCCACTCCTCGTCCTGTAGCCACGTCTTGTTCTAACCTAGATCCGGGGTCCGAGCCCGAGTCAAGACCCAGGTTCTGGGTCCCTGTCCAGTCTCTGGCTTAGAGTCCTTGTCCAGGTTCCAAATTCCTATTTCGTCGTCCAGGTTCCGCTTTCCTCGTCTACTCTTAGATCAGGCCCTGTATCCTAGCCTCGTCCAGGGCCTGTGTCTTGTCCAGAGTCGTTTCATCCCCACTTCCCTTGCTTGCTTTACCCATATAATCCTGTTCCAAGTACTTCTGTGTCTGTGTCTTGCATTTGGGTCCGCCGCCAACACTCCCCACTTATGACAATACATTTCTCTGACATTAAATGTATCTATTGGAACCTATTGAAGATAGCACCGAATGGCTGGCACACCATTCCTAAGTTGGAAAAAATGGCTCCTTATTTTAGCCAAATCCAAAACACTTCTTTGTGAAGCTTAGAGCAGGGATCCCCAACCTATTTTGCAACGCGGACCGGTTTATTATTGACAATATTCTTGCGGACCGGCCGACCCTGTGGGGTGGGGGGGGGGTGTAGGGTTACCAACGGACAAGAGTAGTAGTGAAATACGTTGTCTTTACCTCGAGATAGGCGACAATGACCATGAAGACTTGTGTGGGCACCAGTGCGCATGCGTGCATTGCGCATGCGTGTACGTGCCAATTTTTGTTTCTACAAATCGTTTTTGGCGATTCTGTACGGGGTGGGGGTGGTGTTAATCATGACCGGAATATAGGTGATAAGTGACTAATACACTCAATTTCGTTTCCAAAAGGGTTTATTAAACAAATTTAATGTTAAGCACATAGCGCATATTTTCCTCGCATGAATATAGTGATAAGTTAATTATCAGGGTAGGACAGGGGAGATTGAAGTAAGTGTTGAATGAACTTCCAGTAGAAATGGCAGAGGCAGGTTCGATATTATCATTTAAAGAAAAATTGGATAGGTATATGGACAGGAAAGGAACGGAGGGTTATGGGCTGAGTGCAGGTCTGTGAGAGTAGTGTTCAGCACGGACTAGAAGGGCAGAGATGGCCTATTTCCGTGCTGTAATTGTTTTATGGTTATATAAGTCACTTATAAGTCAATAGCATCATAACATTTTAAGTAACGTTTGGATATTAAACACAGCACATATTTCCCCATATGAACATATAAAATAATTGCAACACACAAATATCGCTGAATCAGTGGGAGCCCTGGGCTGAATACTTGTTCCCTTCAACAAGTCGGTCCCATCGAGGGGTGAGGGGAGACAGAGATACTCGAAGTGGGTTCCTTATGTCCAGTCTATTCCGCAAATTAGTCTTCATTGCATTCATTGCAGAGATATGTTGGAAATGGAAGCAAGGTTTCCAGTGCTTTCGTGGCTATCTCAGGATATTTAGCCTTGACTTTGATCCAGAATGCCGGCAGAGATGTTATGTCAAACGTACTTTTAAGCCCGCCTTCATTTGCAAGGTCGAGGAGTTGATCTTCTTCCTGTGCTGACATGGATGACGCGCGGGTAATGACTTCGCGTGCGTTCAAGCTCAACAGTGGGTGAGGGGGGATGAGGAAAGGTACAGCTGACTCATATCGCCAAATCATATCATTTCCTCGCGGCCCGGTAGCACACACTTTGCGTCTCGGTACCAGTCCGTAGCCCGGTGGTTGGGGACCACTAGCTTAGAGGACTCACTGTGTTTGCAGAAAACTGCTATAATAAAAATACCTCACAGCATAGCGGTAGAATCTTAAGAAGGGTAATACAAATATAATTTTAATGAATAATGTCACAGTGTCCGCGGGTAAAGACTGAACTCAAGTGCGGAGAAATGATAAATCTCCAATGTGGAGATAGCGACCAGTGTTTATTCAGAAGAGTTTCAACAAAACATTGGTGGCTCGGCAGAGTGACTCTGCACACGGAACACCCTCAAAGCTGATAATCGGGTGTCTGCTTAAGCAATCACAGAGCGTGGAAAACCTGTGCCAAAGAAAATAAAATCAAAAAGATTAAACAGCCAGCAGAAAGATTAACGATTCTCGTTAGGACAACAATGAACAAATTCAGCTGCTCCAGAAACCTCGGAGCCCAACGCTGTCCAGCTCTCCCCGCAGAGGCCCAAAGTACTCAACACAGAAGGTTCTAAATGTATGGTTCGTATATTTGTGAATTACGCAAAGAAGAGTAGGTAATAAACTTCGAGGATGACATAAGGCGGCTACAGGAGGATGTAGCCGGCTACTGTCACCTACCTACAGGAAAGGTGTAAATAAAACTGGAAGAGTACAGAGAAAATTTAAAGGATTTTGTCGGGATAGAGTAACTGAGATGTAAGGAAAGATTGAATAGGTAGGAACTTTTTTCTACTCAACAGAACGCAGGAAGGTGAGGGAGGATTTGCTAGAGGTATAAAATTGTGCAGAGTATAGATTGGGTAACTGTAAGCAGGCTTTTACCATTGAGGACTGGTGAGACTACAACTGCAACAAGAGTCATAGTCATACTATATTGATCCTGGGGGAAATTGGTTTTCGTTACAGTTGCACCATAAATAATTAAATAGTAATAAAACCATAAATAATTAAATAGTAATATGTAAATTATGCCAGGAAATAAGTCCAGGACCAGCCGATTGCCCTCAGGGTGCCTGACCCTCCAAGGGAGGAGTTGTAAAGTTTGATGGTCACAGGCAGGAATGACTTCCTATGATGCTGTGTTGCATCTCGGTGGAATGAGTCTCTGGCTGAATGTACTCCTGTGCCCAACCAGTCCATTATGTAGTGGATGGGAGACATTGTCCAAGATGGCATGCAAGTTGGACAGCATCCTCTTTTCAGACACGACCATCAGAGAGCCCAGTTCCATCCCCACAACATCACTGGCCTTATGAATGAGTTTGTTGATTCTGTTAGTGTCTGCTACCCTCAGCATGCTGCCCCAGCACACAACAGCAAACATGATCGCACTGATCACCACAGACTCATAGAACATCCTCAGCATCGTCCGACAGATGTTAAAGGACCTCAGTCTCCTCAGGAAATAGAGACGGCTCTGACCCTTCTTGTAGACAGCCTCAGTGTTCTTTGACCAGTCCAGTTTATTGTCAATTCGTATCCCCAGGTAGTTGTAATCCTCCACCAGGTCCACACCGACCACCCTGGATGGAAACAGGGGTCACCGGTGCCTTAGCTTTCCTCAGGTCTACCACCAGCTTCTTACTCTTCTTTACATTAAGCTGCAGATAATTCTGCTCACACCATATGACAAAGTTTCCTACCGTAGCCCTGTACTCAGCCTCATCTCCCTTGCTGATGCACCCAACTATGGCAGAAAACTTCTGAAGATGACAAGACTCTGTGCAGTAGTTGAAGTCCGAGGTGTAAATGGTGAAGAGAAAGGGAGACAAGACAGTCCCCTGTGGAGCCCCAGTGCTGCTAATCACTCTGTCGGACACACAGTGTTGCAAGCACACGTACTGTGGTCTGCCAGTCAGGTAATCAAGAATCCATGACACCAGGCAAGCATCCACCTGCATCGCTGTCAGCTTCTCCCCCAGCAGAGCCAGGCGGATGGTGTTGAACGCACTGGAGAAGTCAAAAAAACATGACCCTCACAGTGCTCGCTAGCTTGTCCAGGTGGGTGTAGACATGGTTCAGCAGGAGGACGATGGCATCCTCAACTCCGAGTCGGGGCTGGTAGGCCAACTGGAGGGGATCAAAGTGTGGCCTGACCATAGGCTGGAGCAGCTCCAGAACAAGTCTCTCCAGGGTCTTCATGATGTGGGAGGTCAATGCCACGGGTCTGTAGTCATTGAGGCCACTGGGGTGCGGCGTCTTCGGTACAGGGACGAGGCGGGACGTCTTCCACAGCACAGGAACCCTCCGGAGCCGCAGGCTCAGGTTGAAGACATGGCGAAGTACTCCACATAGCTGAGGGGCACAGGCTTTGAGCACCCTGGTACTGACACCATCCGGTCCTGCAGCCTTGCTTGGGTTGAGACGTTTCAGCTGTCTTCTCACCTGTTCAGCTGTGAAGCCCACCGTGGTGGTTTCGTGTGGGGAAGAGCTATAGTCATGAGAGCAGGGTGGGGTCCTGTGAGGAGGGTAGGAGGGGAGAGTGGAATATGTGTTGGTTGGGGGCCGACAACAGATGACTCATCTGGGGGATGGGCAGGGGCCACAATGTCAAATCTGTTTAAGAACAGGTTAAGTTCGTTGGCCCTGTCCACGCTGCCTTCAGCTCCTCTGTTGCTAGTTTGCCGGAATCCAGTGATAGTCCTCATCCCACTCCAGACCTCTCTCATGTTGTTCTGCTGGAGTTTCCACTCAAGCTTCCTCCTATACCCGTCTTTAGCCTCCCTGACTCTGGCTTTCAGGTCCCTCTGTATTGCCCTCAGCTCCTCCCTATTTCCATCTCTAAACGCCCTCTTTTTAGCGTTCAGGATGTCCTTAATGTCCTTTGTTACCCATGGCTTGTTATTTGAATAACAAAGGACAGTTCTTGTCGGAACATTGCAGTCCACACAGAAATTGATGTAGTCAGTGATGCACTCTGTGAGCCCATCAATATCCTCTCCATGTGGCTCACAGGGTGTCTGCCAGTCTGTCACCTCAAATCAACCCTGGAGCGCCTCATACGCCTCCTCCGACCATTTCCTCACTGTCCTCGAGGTTGCAGGTTTACTATTCACCAGAGACACGTAGCAGAGTTTTAGATGCACCAGTTAATGATATAAGGGAGGAAAGTGAAATGTTTAAAGGGAACATGAAGGTAATCTTCTTCACTCAGGTGATGGTGAGAGTGTGGACTCATCTCTCCCCACTGAGCACCCTCGTAACACTTATCCTGCAAGACGGTCAAGCGCTATGCCTCCGTCTCCACCATTCAGGGCCGCAAGTAGTTCTTCCAAGTGTGGTAAAACTTCACCCCGAAGTCTATCGCAGTCTGACTGCATTTACCCAATCTGTACACTTCCAGTTTTATTTACATCTTTCCTGTAGGTAGATGACTACACACAATACTCTCAAATAGGCTTCAGCAATGTCTCATGCAACTTTAACATAACATCCCATCTCAGTACTGTGCTCTATATAGGCCAATGAGCTGAAGGCTTTCTTGTAGACCCTATCTACCTGTGATATCGCTTTCAACTAATTCTGCACCTGTACTCCCTGATCCTTTTGTTCATCAGTGCCCTGCAGTTCACTGGGTAAGACCTACCTGGTTGGTTCTATCGAAGTGCACCAACTCGCACTTGTCTGCATTGAATTCCATTTGCCATATTTTCAGCATATTTTTGTCAGCAATTACAGGACCAGCTGAAAGCAGCAAAATCTGTTAGTCTTCTTCGCCGTCCACTACACTCCCAATCTTGGTGTCATCTGCAAATTCGCTGACCCAGGCTAACCCATTTTTATCCAGATCGCTGATATAGATGACAAAGAACAACGAACCCAGCACTAACACCAGAAGTACTCCCCACAAGCTTCCAGTCAGAGAGGCAACCGTTTACTACCATCCTGTGTTATTTTGCAAACCCAATGTTCTATCCAATTTCTGACGAAGGGTCTCGGCCCGAAATGTCGACTGTACCTCTTCCTAGAGATGCTGCCTGGCTTGCTGCGTTCACCAGCAACTTTGATGTGTGTTGCTTGAATTTCTAGCATCTGCAGAATTCCTCGTGTTTACGTTCTATCCAGTTTACTACTTCATCTTGAATGCTATGTGATTTAACCTGCTTAAGCAACCTCCATTCTGGAACATTGTGAAATGACTTGCTGTGGTCTATGCAGTCAACATTCACTGCCCTGTACTTATCAACTTTCCAATAGCTTCCCCAAAATCCCTACAAGATTGGACAGGCACGACCTTCCACGCACAGTTCTGCTGACTATACTTAATAAGTCCCTGTCTATCCAAATGCTCATATATCCGATCCCTTAGAATACCTTCCAATAACTTTCCCACTACTGATGTCAGGCTCACCGGGCTATAGTTTGTATTTATTTCAGAGCAACTTTAAAACAACGGAACAGCATTGGCGATCCTCCAATTCTCTGGAACGGCATCAGCTGTTATTGTGCACTCAGTAAGCAGTGGACGCAGGTTATGGAGGAATGGTGGCGGCCCCAGGATAAGACAGAAGTAAGAGGATAGGCATCAGAGTCCCGGAGTAGCGGCTGACGACACCAAGAATTAATTCATCCTCTTCGATACAATGACCTCACTAAGGCACTGAGTGGGAGACCTCTTTAAATAATCATCGACTACGGGAAAGCTGTGCCACCCACAATAACGACAAAAATAAAGCGAAAACACAAGGACCTTACAACTCTGTCTGAGATATTGATTAATATCGGTGCTTGAAACCCTAGAGGCTAAACACTCAAGCCGCAGGATTCATGACAGTACCTTCCACCCCAACCCTCTCCTCCATCCCGGCATTTGATGGGCCAGGGAGTTCTCAAGGCACTGCTGAAAAACACACAGCGGAGCTGAAGCGCAAGACACTGTTCTGATGCTTCCGACGCAACCTGAAATATATAAAGCAGGCCTGGAGCTCCAGGCCGCGCTTCGGAATCCAGAACAGCTATGAGGAGCCAGAGGCAGGTCTGGAAAAACACAAAGTAGAACTCGAGCTCGAAACATAGCATATAGATTGCACACAAAGCAATTGGTAACAAAGCATGAAACTTGGTAACGTAGTGTATAACTTGGAAACAAACCTTATACCTTGATATTATTGCATTTTACTTGGAAGCATAGCAAGATGAGAGAACTCAAAAACATTATATTTCACTTGGAAACATAATATATAACTCGGGAACATAGCATAAAATACGGAGGCATTGCAGTTGACTCGGGAATAGCATATAACTCAGAAACGTTGCATATAATTTTAAAACATTGTATTTGACTCAGAAATATAGCAGATAACTTGGGGAAAAGGCATACCGTGGGAGAACCTGCGAACCTTGTTAATCCAAAGAACCCCTGGAAATAAATTTGAACACAGGCTGGAGAAGCTCGGAATCTCCTCTGTGTCCATGGGGTAGGGGGAATCATTCTTTCATGGTGCGCTCACGAAGGACTGGACCCAGGTGTGGAGGAACAGCGGAATTCCCAGGAAGAGACGGAAACAAGAGGATAGAAGTTGGAATCAGAGCCTCGGAGAGGCGACTGGGAGACGCCATGAGATAACTCATCCTCTCTGACACAATGCCCTCACTAAGGCACTAAATGGGAGACCTCTTTAAATAATAATAGAATGTTGGACACTGTGCCGGTCACAATAACCTAAGAAGATTAAACCGAAAACACAAGGGCTTAACAACTCTAGTTAAGCGATTGATTAGTAAATACAGGTGTTCAAAACCCCAGGAAGCTCAATGCTTTATGGCAAACCTCAAGGCTCATAACACCTGTAACTAAGGAGGAGTTAAAAATCTATGCTACAACCTTTGTAATTTTTAAACTTGCCTCCCACTGGTTTGGAGGAACACCTTGGCAGACTTAATCCACCCTAAACGGCTCCTCCTATTTTATCTATATAGGGTCCATGATGTTGGTGCCGCTTTGCCTCACTTCTATAGACTCCGTGTCCCTCTCCCAAGTAAATACAGATGCAAACATTCATTTTAAGATCTTCCACATCTCTTTTGGCTCCACGCATAGATGGCCATTCTGATCTTCCAGAGGACCAATTTTGACCCTTGTAATCTGCTGCCCTTAAGCTACCTGTGGAAGCCCTTCAGATTCTCTTTCACGTTATCCGCTACAGCAACCTTATATCTTCTTTTCGGCTTCCTATTTGTTTTTCTTAAGTGTTCTCTTGTATTTCTTATACTCTTCAAGTACCTCTTGTGTCCTTAACATTATACTTATTATGTTTATCAACTGGTCTGGTCATTTAGAAATGATCTTTAGGCTAATCGGCCCGATCTATTTACTAATCGTAAACACTGACCTGAAGTACGTAAATCCAGATCCGGACATTATGAATATCACTGATTTAGCTGGACTCATGGATTCTAAGAAGGTTTCCTGGCAATTTAAGAGTAGAAAATTGAATATGTCATTGCTGCTTTGAAACTACATTTTTCTAAATAGCTAGACCAGTTATGAAACATAATATTTGTAATGTTACGCATATTATAATTTATTGATTGAGTTCCATAAACTGTAACTGGTTTTAATTGAAGGCATAATCCTGACATATTATTTTTGTTCTGTTTATTCGCAGCAACTGGGCCAATGAATGCTGCGAGTAGCTACTGTATTGGATATCTGCATTGAAATCGCATTCAAATTGTATTAAAATTCTCCATTCCAGAAAGATTCACAGCAAATGCATGGGGGCGGTGCTTGCATGGACGAAAGTTTATCCAGTGTTTGATAGTGAAAAACTGGCTTGAGTTCACCTTTGTTTCTGTAACATCTTTGGCACGGTACTCTAAATTCAATAGTTCAACATTAATTGACATAACACCATGAATTATTGTTTAATATTGAGACTACCACAACCATGCAAATGCATACACATTCCCATGGGTAGCAGTAATACCTTCTTTGGTTCAGTTAGTGAAAATGTAAATTGTTGCATCATTTAGCTATGTCCTAAGAGATTGTCGTCAGTTATAAATCAATCTAGTGCAAGACCAGGTTCAATCGTCTGACGAAAATGCATGGAATACCAAAAGGTCGATTGTTTGCCATTTACTATCCTGTTATTGCAGCGATTGGCATTCCAGGTAAAGTACGTGAATTGGTAATTAGTTACATAAATCGTTGGTTCTGTTGATGTTTTAAATGTATTACAGAGCACACGCAATCACAGAGTAATGGCGTTGGTTATTTTGTTCGAATCATTAATTTGCGCTTTATTGCGAAATTATTGTAAACTGTCTGTCCTCCTTATTGATACTAATGCAGTTAAGTAACCCAAAAATGAGGTTACATGAGTGTTTGTCGAGAGTGAATTGCCGCACTAATATCCCACACAGCGATTGAGAAATGTCAAGTTACATATGAAACATCAAATAATTATTTTAATTATATAATTAATCTCACCTCCAGCTACAGTCCTCAGCTCTATGTCTGATCAAGTACACTTCAGATCACTTCTTGAATCTGATGAAACGTCTTCTACCTTACCATCGCAAAGAAGACCCGTAAACAGTCTCCGTCACCTGCGTGGGTTTCTTCTTGCCTTCTAATACAACCTTCCTCCATATCACTTTACTACATTATTATCCTTCTCCAAAAGAAACGCATGCCTTGCATTAAATCTACAATTGGACGCTCATTATTTTGTACACCTCACTTGTGTCACTGACACTCCCCCATTCCAGGGAACGCTGCCACAATATCACCCTTGTCCCTTTAACTTCTCTCAATTAAACTTTATTCGTAGTAGTTCTCTCCTTTTGTTCATAACAATGGATATTTCCCTCTACGCTCTAACATTCCAACATTGAGTCGATGTGTAACGTATTATACAATGTGTTGACTGTAAAAGTCTTTACCAAACTTTCTCACCGAAACCTCTCACCTCTCCTTCCTCCTACACACACACACAAAATTCAGCGCAATATTAATGGTATCAGCCTTACGGACTTAATATCTCTGCAGCGACATGTTTCCTGCGGATTCGATTTGCTACTGTGCGTTGAATCTCAAGGTCTTTACTTGTGTGATCAGTTTGCACGTAAATTTCGGGATGGAATCCGCTTCGTTAACTTCAGAACAAAAATAAATTACTTATTAGAATCGAGCTTCCCTTAATTATTCCATTCCCGATGTTCGCGATTAATCTTTGAATTTCTGCGTGACGCCCTTAAGAAAGGACTCGAGTAAATTTACCAAAGCCAAAACCAAGCTGTTATGAAATGTTTTCGAAGACATAGAAAACAGTGAAATGTGTATGTGAATTGTGTGTATGTTTTAGGTCTATGATTATTTTGTCAAGCCTCTTATGCTCTCCCCTACCTTTGAAAATAACTTTGTATTTTCAGTAGTCTTCAAACTTTTTGCCATTCCTTTTGCAGACAAGGAGAATTCCAACACAGTAATCAAAGTCTTAAATATTCCCTCCCTACCGCTTCCTGCTTTTGGCAGCCTCGGGTATTTGTCACCTAGATCGTGTGATTGTTATGAACAAAACTAACCATTTTACATCAGCATTTGTGACGTAGATTTACCATTTCCTTTTTGTCCACCTTAAAAACCACAAGATTAGTATTGCTCTCCCTTTTCGTGAAGAGAATCTCAATATGATCATTCGTATCGTTGCCCACGTTCTATGTTCCAAGACACAGATGACGTCAAAATTGAGGGGAGCCCATTTAGAAAAGATGTAAGGAGGATTTCCTTCTAATTAGAGAATAGCAAATCTGTAGAATGCTCTGCCACAGACTGTGGTGGAGGCCAATCCGTGCATATATATAAGGCGGAAGTTGATCGCTTCCTGATCAGTCAACGCATCAAGGGATATGGCGAAAAGGCGGGTGCTGGGGTCGAGTGCGATCCGCGACGGCCATGATGGAATGGCGGAGCAGACTTAATGGGTTTAAAGCCTAACTCCGCTCCTATGTCTTATGGATTTATGGTTTTATGGTCTTATTCCTCAATAGGTGCAGGTCTTCCTTTCATATTATTATTGGAATTACATTTAAAATGGCTTTTACTCTGATCTTTGTCGGCGTTTCTTTATACCGTTTTTTTTCATCTCACTCCTGCTCTTTCTAATTTGTTGTTATGTTATAGCCCGCTTTCAGTTTCTGACATGAGCTTCTCATTGAAGTCTTACCCAAATTCTGTGCACTTTGTCATGCAGGAAAATGTGCGTTTCACAGTTTCACATTTCTGCTAATACCGTTGAATTGAATGCCTAAAAGCTTCACGCCAGTTACATCTAGACAGCCCATTCCATACGACCTTGTTAAATCTCCAGTAAAATGAGAGCCTCTACTTCATATTTTTGTTTGTTTTGTTAAACCTAGAAGATAAAACAACACAGCACTGGAACAAGCTCTTAGGCCCACAACGTTGTGGCGAACCGGCTAAAGGCAAATCAAAGACATCCAAACGCGAGTAGTTTTACGTCGCGCATTATTTCCAAAGAAGATATTAACTTCGAAATATCACTTCTTTAGACTCCAAGTATGTTTGGACTCCAAGTAGATAACACCATACTATATTTTCCTTGACAGGTATTCAAGGAGTATCTTTGTCCTGCGGTATGATGACTTAGGCCGCCACAAACGTCTACCGTCTCAACTAGACATCCAAGAATATCCCGACCAGACCTCCAGACCCAGACTAAACACGAATTCCAGCAATGAGCAAATTCTTACTAGAAGCCTTGTGGAAATTAGGGTGGTACTGTGTCGCGGCTATTATCATGACTCCATTAGAGTCCCGGTGATTGTTCCACCGCTGGTTGTACATAATTCAGAGTTGGTGCGTTCTGAGCCTGTTGTGGTGCCGCCGGGAGCACCGGGGCATTTGCATCCTCTAACTTTGTTGCTCATTGATGCAAACAACGCATTTCACTGTATGTCTAGATATATCCATGTACATGTGACAAATAACAAGCCTAACCCTTAAATAAAAAGCCCAACAACATTGACAGAAAAATTATAAATAAAGAATGTTTGAGTAACAGAAATTTCCATGTCCCAATGCTATACAATGGATCAGACTCACTGATTATGCAATAGCCACCGAATCCATTCACTCAGTAATTTACAGTTCAAGTTCAGTAAGAACCACACAAAAGAACAGAGCATTAATCAGCTGCGAATTTGGAATTTTAATAATACCATGATAGGTCGGAACCACATGGATGGTTCTAAGATCCCAAGCTAATTTGGGAATACTTGTTTTGTTCAGGCATTCCCAAAGGAAAATCCTTCACCTTTAATCAGTGTGCACACATATCAGAGCAGAGCTATCACGGTGAGCGCCTGTGCCTCAGCTTGCGGGTCATTACATACAGAAGAATAAATTGAAATTATATTAATATTAAATGACGGAACAGAAAAGAAAACTCACTTTTTGATTTTGATCTACTTTTTAGCTAGCTTGCCATAACATTGTGGGGCGAATCGCCTGTTCCTATGCAGTAGTCTTCTATGTTCTATAATAATAATCATGTTCTGTGTCGTTGACAGGCAGGGGCTACACTACCTGACAGGAGTAGCAGCATTTCGTGCTTCACATTCTTGTATTTCAGTCTCATTTCTGAACCGACATAGTATGTCTGTCTCTCTTGCAGCAAACATCGCAATAATCTTGGTCCTGGTACGAGGAAGATGCGGGCTGTCGAAATGTATCACTTTCTATCTGGTGGCTATGGCAGTGACGGATCTTTTCGTTCTCATCATGGCTGTGGTATTAAACCGTATTATGGGTATTTATCATCCATTCAGCTTCCTTTCACTCACGCCTGTCTGCAGCGTTAACTGTGCTCTTATTAATGGAATCCGAGATTGTTCTGTTTGGATAACAGTTGCGTTTACGTTTGATCGTAATGTGGCTATTTGCTTCCAAAAGCTGCAAGCAAAATATTGTAGAAAGAAAACTGCAGTCGTGGTTGTCGGAATGATTTGTGCTCTGAGTTTTGTAACGCATGTCCCTTATTTCTTTATATATGAACCAATATTTATAATTAACGACGTTCCTTGGCTTTGCAATATAAAATCAACTTTTTATACCTCTCTGGCATGGGTTGCTTTTGACTGCGTCCATCGCATTTTTACCCCGTGCCTTCCAGTTATTCTTATATTCCTTTTCAATGCACTCACCATCAAAGACATTGTCGTGACCATGAAGGTCCGAAGAAGACTCTTGATCAACAAAAATGGGAAGAATCAGACAGACGTAGAGATGGAGAGCCGGAAGAAATCTATAATTTTGCTCTTCTGCATTTCCGGTGGTTTTATCCTATTATGGTTTTTGTTTCTTATCCGATTTCTTTACGTCCGATTTGCGAGACTTAGTTATTATTCTGGTTCTAATTTCAGTGATTCCAAATTTTTTCTGGAAGAAAGTTCATTTATGCTTCAACTTCTGAGTTTTTGTATTAACCCATTTATTTATGTAGTAACTCAAAACCAATTCAGAGAGGAGTTAAAGAATTGTGTGAAATATCCCCGGAATCTAGTATTTCGATTACTCAACCTATAACATTTTACTGTTTTCTATTTTTAATCCTCTGACGATATAGAGTCAGATGGAGCGTTCCATCCTCGACCGAAAATGGTGCGTGTTAAACTCAGTAATCGGGTGAATATATCAGCAAAAGAAATGTGTGGAACAATCCCATGCCTTCACTTTCTTAAATCCATCCTTTTTGTTTCTTCAAACCGAAGAATGCAAGGAAATGCTCTTTTGTCAGATTTGCCTTAATTGAAAAATGTAGATTTTCTTTCATCCAGGATTTTTATTTAACACGACTCCGTCCAATCGTTCGCAATACAACATAAAAATTAATGTGAAAATTGCTAAATTGCTTATTTTTATAATCCGACGCACCGAAGTAAAATGAAAACCTTTGCTTTGCATAATATTCGTGCTGATCATTTTATCACATCACTGAATTGTGGCAGCAGAAGTGGAAACAATGATATAATGCAGAATAAAGTGCTTCAGTTCCAGAGAATTGCAGGTCAGGCAGATGTTGTGAAAGGACAAATCAGATCACCAATCTGCCCTTCTCATGGCTGGGCTAGTATGTACTAGCTCAATAGTCTTCTTAAAGCAGCCAAATAGAAACTCTCATTGTGTTTTCAAGCTTTCCTAGCGTATGCCTGTAGGGAGAGGGGAGTAGAAAGAATGCCCGGAATATCTAGGTATTTTGATTGTCAGAGTACTGAGGTAGCCAGTAGAATATTTTGTGTCCATAGGGACGAGCGTAATTGGTTCCTGATATGCTGAGCTGTGTCCACAACTCTCTGCATTTTCTTATAATTCCGGGTAGAACAGTTGCTGTAACAAGCTATGGTGCTTTATTTTAATGTACATAAGGAAATTGCAAGCGGTCAAAATAGGACAGGTAAAATGTCCTTAGCCTTTTGCGGAAGTAGAGGCGACGCTGCACTACCTGAGCCATGGCGTCCACATGGATGAAGCACGGTCGGCTATTGCCAGTAATCCTAGCTTTCAACTCTCTTGAGTTCGGAGTCGTTGATTTACACAGGGAGTGTGCAATACCCCTTCTTGTTGTAAATGGCCAGCTTTTTCGCTTTTCTGACATCGGTAGAGAGGATTTTGTGATGACACTGTGCTGCTAAGTGCTTTCCTTCATTCCTCTATTTTGATTCTTGGAAAGTTGAGATTTGGCCATCGAGTTGGCTTGGAGATGGTGTTCGACCTGAACCCCCATAGCATGTTCCTACAACCCGAGGATTGTTTCAAGGACTCTTCATCTTATGTTCTCGATATTTATTGTTTATTTATTTATTTATTATTTTATTCGTTCTCAGCTCAAGCTGCTAAAACGTGAAGTACAGGAATAGCCAAGCACACTCATTTCTCAATGGCTGGGAACTTTCAGACTATTATTTGATTGTGTATTCCTTACTGTTTAATGCTATGGAATGATACCAGTTGTGGATATTACTACCGGGATTATGTATACACCCTGTTCTTATTTCAAAGCCTTTCAGTTTGCTCTTTTCATTCAACATATTTCAAGTGTTTTCCTCTTACTGATTTCTCTCTGTTTGAAATAACTCTTTCTATTAAGTAAGAGGTTATTTCTTACTGATCCGATGATGTTTTATCCCGGCAGTTATTATCGATTGTCTGATGTGTAGGGAATGGATCGGCCATAATAGGATTTGCAGCACTTGCATCAGGCTTTTCTGAGTTGTGATTTTAAAGCAAGATTTTGGTGTATGATGTTTTCCACTTGATTGTGCTTCTGTAAGCAATCAGATTGAGTTAATTTAATGGTTGAATTAAAGAGTTATTATTATTATTATTATTATCTCTTTCTTTTTGAATTTGCAGAGTCGGCTGTTTATTTTTAAGAACAGAATAGAACAGTGCAGCACCGAAGCAGGCTATTCCTCCCCCAATGTTGTGCCGAAACAGCTAAAAAACAAATCAAAAACACGCAAACACTAATCCTTCCTGTCTGCACAATGTCCGTATACCTCCATCTTCCTTATAAAGCCTCAATATCTTTCCCATAGTGGAAAACCTCTTGACCTTTCCTTTCCCTTTGTAAATACTGAACCAAAGTGTCAATTAAGTACCTCACTCACATTTTCCGCATTGACGCAAATATTCCACTCTTTATACTTAAGTGGTTCCACCTTCTCCCGAGTTATCCTCATTCTGTAGATGTACATGCAGAACGCTTTGCGATTCACCTTAATACTACTACCCAAGGACTTTTCATGGCCAGTTTATGACTTTCCTAATTCCGTTTTAGTTATTTTCTGGCTTCATTGTACTCCACATGTAGTTCATTTGATCGTAACTTCCGCAGTTTTATATACTTTTCTATAACTATGCAAATTCTCACAGGCACCCAGGTCATTGTATATCAACCATTAGTAAATCAAAGCAACTGGACTTGCAGTGTTGTCTAGAGGATCTGTCTCATTCCCGTTAACTCTATGACTCTTAACGACCTTCGGGTGATTGCTATACCTTGAAACAACTTTAGAGTTTATAAGACGGAAAACTACCCACCATGATTCAGAACTGAAGAAGCCTTTGGAACGAGTGGAGAAAAGTTCTCTAGACAACACAGCAAGTCCAGTCGCCTTGATTTTCCATTGCTTGATATACACATATTTCCTTTTTTCATTCTTAAAATAATTCAAAACCATTTGCACTTTGGTTGTTGGTCCATCCTATGGGAGGTTCTTTCAAAATTACATAATTTTTTTTCTAGTATTACTGTGATTTCTGGTAAGAAAATGAATCGCATGAGTTTATGCTGACGTATGTCTTTTTCAATGAATTTACCTTGAAAATTTGAAACTGATCATGCAATCGCTGGAATATACGGAGAGATGTACGGCCTGAGGACACGATCTTTTAGGGATTCAATACTGAGGAAAATAGTGATGGAGCGTGGCTGTCTACCCTTACTGTAGATCTTTAGGAAGCCAAAGATCCAGTTGAGTCCCAGGTTTAGAAGCATTGAGATTAGTTTACTTGGAATTGCTATATTGAAGGCGGAGCTGTAGTCAATAGGTTTCTTTAATGTACAGATATTACAGAGATGTGTGACAAGAATACACATAGATAAGATGTTAGCTGTCCTGTGTGATCAGAAGTTGGTCTGCCACCTGTCTTCAAGGGAGAGATAAGGAACACAATGAAATAGCATCTGGAGATGTGTAATGAAGGGACGGGAGAGAGAGAGCTGTCTGGAGCGGCTCCCCCTTTGAACCCTGAACTGTTTGAAGTGATGGACAGGCGATACCCCAGCAGGGGGATAAAAAGGGACAGGTTCACTAAGGCAGGACACACGACACCCGAGGTAACGAGACCCTGGAAGCGGTGCGCCTCTCACGAGTCGGTGGGAAGTACCGGACAACGCACAGAGTGGAAAGGTACGATCAGCGGGAACTCGGTGTGTGTCCGCCCTTGCTTGGGTGCCGAGTTCACTGCAGAGGATCGACCGCTCTGGAGGAGGGGCCACAGTCGGTGACCTCAGGTGACGTCACCAAGGACCTGCCCAAAAACTGCTTGTGAGCTATATCGCCGGTCCGTGAGTGGAAGCCGTGTCTGAATGATCAGTCGTTCCCGTTCTCTCTCTCTCTGCCCCCACGTTGTCCATCGCCATGGCAACGATTACTGCGAACTGCACTACTAAATTGGACTGAACTTTGTGTCACTTTGAAATTGGTCATTTATCCCTAGACAACGATAGAGCTTGATTGATGCTGTTATCTTAATTCTGTGCACATGAGTGTTTATCATTGCTGAACTGTTGCGTTTATTATCCTTTCGATTACTGTGTTGCTTGTTTCTTTAATAAAACTTTCTTAGTTCTAGTAGTCCAGACTCCAACTGAGTGATCCATTTCTGCTGGTTTGGCAACCCAGTTACGGGGTACGTAACAGATGACTCTAGGGTCTGGGAAAGCCAGGGCACCAAAGGGTATGGGGTGAAAGCAGAGCAGTGGGGATGACTGGATGAAGTGGATCAGCTCATGATTGAACAGCGGCGCAGTCTCGACGGGCCGTATGCCCTACTTCTGCTCCTAAATCTTATGGTCTTGTGGTCGTATGGAAATAATGTCGCCATGGAGCTGTTTCCGCGTTTGGAAAATTGCAGGCGGTCGTTGTTGTTTATAGTCTGGAGATAATATGTGCCATGGCCAGCTTCTCGAAGCACTTCACGAGGCTAGGCATCAGTGCCATCGCACGATCAATAAAGCATGCTGCCTTAATTTTCATCGATTTCGGGGTGATCATGACCTTCTTAAATAAGATAGGGAACTCAGATTGAGGTGCGATATAATGAGAGGTTATAAAAAAAATCTTCGAAGACCTTTTCCATCAATATTCCCTCTTTTTTTTTAACAACTGTCGGACTAACTATTGCACTGAGCAGGAATTAGTTACACGGCCGGAAAACTACGCGGCACTTTATTAAAGCATTCTACATATTAAAAACACACTCTCAGCTGCGTGACAAGAAAGGTTATGTGCGCAGGAGCATTACAGTTACTGCGCTGCTGCGCACTCGGAGGTACCAGCGCCCGCTACTTGATCTGCGCAAGACCCAAGGAAAGAACTGATAACCAGATCCGAGCTAGATGCTTTCCACGGGTTCCTTCTCCGACATAATTTATGTAAGCCTCCGTCAGTCTCGTGAGACCATGGATTTGCGCCTTTTGAAGGTTTACAGGGCGCAAGCCTGGGCAAGGTTGTATGGAAGAACGGCAGTTGTCCATGCTGCAAGTCTCCCTTCTCCACGCCACCGATGTTGTACAAGGAAGGGCATTAGGACCCATACGGCTTGGCACCGGTACCGTGGCAGAGCAATGTGTGGTTAAGTGCCTTGCTCAAGGACTCACACCCAGCCTTAGCCAAGGCTCTAACTAGCGACCTTCAGATCACTAGATGAACGCCTTAACCACTTGGCCACACGCCAACATAATATGGCGTCTACAGAAGTACAGGATACGGTATTCATTGAAGATTGTCCGTGCGATGGTTGACAAACTAGTTAATTAACACGACAAAATTATTAAGAAATGTATGATCATGTCGTGCAGTTATACTTGGGAAAGATGAGGGGCAAGGTATGTCCTCGGTTTCGACGAAGTGGGCAGAAATGTGTGTTTCCATCTGTGGGCTCATCACAAACCAGATTCTTTTCTGTAGCTGCCGTCAAATGACGGCCCCACACTTCGAGTATCGTGTACAGGCTGATCACAGTATTAAAGTAGGCATGACATTCAGCTGGAGAGGGAGCAGAAAAAATATTACAAGGATTTTGCCGGGAACATAGAACTCGAGAACAATGACAGTGGATATGCTGGGTCCGTACTCGCTGGAATTCAGAAATATGAGAGAAGATCTTATGGAAGCATATAAAATTAAGAAAAGGATAGATAAGATAGAGGCAGGAAAGTTGTTTCCACTGGTAGGTGAGATTAGAACTACAGAACATACTCAAGATTCAGGGGAGGAGATTTAGGACGGAGATGAGGAGGAAATACTTTTCTTAGAAGATGGCGAGTTTGTAGAATTCTCTGCCCAATTAAGCAGTGGCAGCTACTAAGTAAATAGATTTAAGACAAGGCTGGATAATTTTTGGACAGTAGGGGAATTAAGGGTTATGCGTAAAAGGCAGGTATGTGGAGAAGATTCCATCGCCAGTTCAGCCATGATCTTGTTGAATAGCGGAGCAGGCTCGACGGAGCTTGCTCCTATTTCTCATGCTCTTATGTTTTCATTGTAACCAACAAGGCTGGTTGATGACCTTATTGAGGTTCACGAAAGAATGAAAAGCGTAGATAAGTTAAACGATATCACGTGAGTGGGCAAGATTTGAACAGACCAAAGGGGCGAACTTTGCTCAGTGAATGGTGAACAAACGGGATGGTTTTATAGAAGTGGTAGAGGTAGGAACAATTACATCGTTTAAAAGGCATTTTGCTATCTATCTATCGTTATCTTCATCAGTTTCCCCCTCTCTCCCTCAACCTCTCTACAGACATACATTTAAGTAATTAACAAAGATCATTGAAGGTGCAAAACTAAATGGAGCACTCTAACGTCGGGGGACATACGTGCATTTTAAATCAGCTGAGGAGTGATTAATTTTCCTGTGGGCATACTCAATAAATCCAATAACCGTTATAGGATCAGTGAAACACAAAAAGAAGAAGTAAACATTACAATAATAACGTAATAACAATATTAATAATAATAATAATAATAAAAATAATAATAGGCATTGGCATATTATAATCATCCTATCTATGAACAAATAAAAAAGAACAACCACTATTATCAAAATAAACCAAAATATTTTCTAGAGCGACTCTCTAAACGCGCTATGGTTTTGTCTAGCTTTAAATCTCTCCAGCATCATTTTTCAGCCATAACAGCGACTCACGCCTCCCGTTTTAACTTTATGTATTTGACGAAATTTTTGGGATCCTCTTTAATAGTGTCGGCTAGCTTACTTTCATATTTCATCTTTACATTCTAAATGATTTATAGTTGCCTTCTGTTGCAATGCGAAATCTTGTCAATCCCCTCACTCCCCACTAGGTTTTGCCCTGCTAAATGCCCTGTCTTCGGGTTTTATGTCGGCAATGGTTAGTATCATTTTTCCTTTAGAATACTTCTTCTTCCTTAGGCGGTATATATCCTAGGGCTTCCAAATTTCTTCCAGAAATTCCAGGCATCACTTCTCTGCCGTAATTGCTGCTAGTGTTCTTTTCCAAACATTTCTGGCCAACTTCTCTCTCATGCCACTATAATTCATTTACTCCACTGTAAGACTTCAAGATCTGACTTCAGCTTCTCCTTCTCAAATTGCAGGGTGAATTCGATCTAATTATGATAATTAAGCTATCTAGTCATTTCTGGTTCATTGTACAACAACCAATCCAGGATATTTGATCCTATAGTGGGCTCAACCACGAGCTGCGCAAAAAAAAAAAAAAACAAAACAAAACAAAAATATCTCATAGGCACTCTGGAAATTCCTGCTCCTGTAATTCAGCACCTACATGATTTTCTCAATCTGCCTGCCTACTAAAGTCCCTCATAACTATTATAACATTGCCCTTTTTGACATGCATTTTCTATTTTCCATTGTACTTTGTACATCACATTCTTACTACCGTTTGGGATTATGTAAATACCTCCCATTACGGTCTTGCTACCCTTGTAGTTCCTTTATCCATAACGATTCAACATCTTACAGCCATGTTTCCCTCTTTCTAATGATTCGATTTTGTTTTCTCATAATGGAGCAACTCGAACAGCACCCCTTCTGCCTTCCTGACCAACATTTCCATATAATGTGTATCCTTGGACATTAAGCCTCCAGCTACATCTTTCAGACATGATTCAATGATGCCTACAACATCAGATTTGCCAATCTTCAACAATGGTACAAGTTAATGTACCTTATTGTGCATGCTGGATCTGGAAATCTAGATCCATAATTCGTTGAAAGTAGCATCACAGGAAGATAGAGCCGTTGAAACAGCTTTTGGCATATAACCATTCAAAACACACACAACCGAAAGATATCAATGGTTGAAAAACACCAGAAATATGCTGAATTAAAAGAAAAAAAAATAAAAGAGTGTGGAATGTGAACAGGGCAGTAACAATACCTACAAATGACATCTACAAAGTTACTACACAATAGTATTAAAAATTAGGCTTACACGCAATCGTTATGTAAATTTTCACAAAGTCTCAATATTAAACACTACTAGCCCATGCCTCAGGTTTCATTAGCTTGAGCTGAGAAAGCATAAAAATACAACATTAATAATAATAATATAAAATGCAATAAATATATAGATAAAATGATGGTAGGTTTTACATAAGATGATTGATGGAAAAATAAAATAGTGGTCAAGTTAGTGGGTTGAGGTGTTGAGCAGTCTTTATGCTTGTGCAAAGGAACATAATCAAGTATGATGGTCCTGGCATGGATGCTACATATTCTCCTCCCTGATGTGAATTTCACAAGCCATCCATGAACAGGATGTATGGGATCCCTCATGATGTTATCAGTCCTTTTCCTGCACTTAGCTGTCCATATGTCTTTGAAGGTGAATATGCTGGTGCAAGCGATCCATTGGCCCTACATGGGCAGGGCCTTCCTGTCCGCTGAAGTGCAGTTTCCGTACCAAGCAGTGATGCAACGTATTATAATGCCCTCTTCCACTCACCTGTAGAATGACGTGAGTATGGATGTGCAAAGTCCAGCTCTGTTCATTCTCTTCAGAATGTAGAGGCGTTGGTGAGCTTTCTTTACTGTGTAGGTTAGGCTCTCGGACCACAAGAGGTCGTGTGTGATATGCACTCCTAGGTGGTTGAAACTGCTTGCAATTTCTACTGCTCAGCTGCCGACGTAAAGGTGAGTGGAAATGCTGTGATTTCTCCTGAAAGGACAGCTATCTCCTTTGTCTTGTTTACATTAGAGGAGCGGTCATTTGCCAGGCACCAGGCCTCGAACTCTTCCACCTCCTCTTTGAAGGCCGTTTCATCGTTGTTGGTGATGTGCCCCACCACTGTCGTGTCATCGGAGAAATTGACGATGTGACTGCTCAGGCCGTGCAGTCATGTGTGAGCAGACGGTACAGCAATGGGGTCCACGCACTTCCCTGAGGTGGGGGTGGGGTGTATCCATGTTAAGACTGATGGAGAGGAATGTCTGTGCAAACGACTATCTGAGGTCTTTTTGTTAGAAAGTCCATCATCCTGTTGCACAGTGGTGTATTTCGACCAAGGAGTAGCAGCATTTTTTCACAGAGTCTGTCGGACAATAATATTGATTGCTGAACTGAAATCCTGAAACAAAATTCTGATATAATTGTTCATATTTTGGGTGTGTCAGGGCCAGGCAGATAGCATGGCAACTATCTTAAAGTGGTTTTACTGGGAAGCATATTGCTAAGTGCCCAAAGTTGCAGGAACTGTGTGGTGATGCTACAGCTATATAAAATCTTAGTTACAGCCCATTTCGAGTCATGTGTTCGGCTCTGGTCACCTCATTACAGGAAGGATATGAATATTATAGAGGGAGTGCTGAGGATATTTACAACTATGCTGTAGTTTGCGTGAACTTAGACTTTTCTCTTTGGAAGCATGGAGGATGAGAGGTGACCCGATAGAAGTTGTAAGATGATGAGAAGCATTGATCATGTGGATAGCCAGAGACCTTTTCCGAGGGCCTTTTAAGAAACTCTTAGATAGGTACATGGAACTCAGTAAAATAGAGGGCGATGAGGTAGGGAAATTCCACGGTGTTTCTAGAGTAGGTTATATGGCCTGCAATGTGCTCTAGATTTCTATGTTTCTATGGTTCTTTTCATATGTGCAATCATGAGGCATACAAATCAGTTCATGAGGATCGGCATCAATACGACTGGAAGGTAGTCATTTAGGTTTGAAGATGTAGAGTTCTATGGTACAGGGGTGATGGTGGGAACAGAAACACGGAGAAATCAAGCGTTGAAAATGGCTTTGAATACTTTAGTGACGAGGTGTGCCCACTCCCTGAGCTCTTGGCCTGGTCTGCTGTCTGGTGCAGCCATCTTTCTCACATCGGTTGCTCTTGCAGACAGTTAATGCTGACAATGGCAGGGGTTAGCTTACGCAGCCAAACAGAATAGGAATCAAAAGGAAAGGCAGTCGAATAATAAGCGATTTTAATTATCACATAAAATAAATCATATATTCTGGGATTATAATATTGTGTTTCAGAAAAATACATGTGGAGCACGGTAGTTTAAATCTGATATTGTCTAACAAGATATGATTAATTAATGATCTCATAGTGAAAGCTCCTAGATGAATAGTTTATTATAGGTTCATTGCATGGTAGAATTTCAAAATCAGTTTAAGGATGAGAAAAATGGGTTTGAAACTAGTATCCTAAATCCAAATTACGGTATGAGGATGAAGTTGGCTATAGGTCAGCTGTTGGTCATGGATATGGGATCCTAGCTGTGCATGTCGGATACGCAGGCCAGGGCAGTACGAAATGTCGAACAAACTATAGTCCATCTCCACGCAGCTGATGAATCCAAAAGAGCTGCAAAGACTAATACAATTTGGCATCAGCGACTTCTCAAATTTAGCGTTCAATGTTGAACTCATTACAGGACTGCCTTAAGAAGCCCATCTGTGGAGTTTTTTCAAGGTTGTATTCTTAAAAGCCAACCCCATGAGCGGGTACACCCGGAAGAAAGTTGTCAGAGACTATTTGATTCACACAGGACAGGGAGCAGTGAAAATATAGTGCAGGCTTATGCGATCTACGAACGCCCACCACCTCCCCACCCCGCCAGACACCAGCTATGATACCCTTAAGGAACCAAGAGTTAGCTAAAGTCAAAATATATTAAAGGGCAAGACATAACACTTTTGTAGACCGTTTCAGTAGACATTCTTCGGAATCTCAATCGCGCTGTATTCCAATAAGAAAGAAAAGATTAGAGAAGGACGCATTCAATGTGCCTAATATAGGAAGGGATGTATAGGATGAAATTAAATGTAATAGTACGCAAAGTTGGAACAATTATTAAAGTAAACTCATAACTAAAACAAAGAAAGCCAATAAGAGCTTTTACAGTTATAATAAATGAAGAAAATAAATGAAGTTAATGTTGGTTCCCCTGCGGATGAGACTTGAATCAGTATTGGGAGTTGCAGCATCGAATTCGACGAGGCCCTTCAGTCAATGATGCTGTGCCAAGCGAATTAGTCATTGAATGTCAAACTAAACTAATCCCTTCGGCCTACACAATGAGCAACGCAAACAATCATATTCTCTGCTCATTCCTGTGCCCGTCTGAAAGCCTCTTAAACTTTTCTATTGTATTTGTCTCTACTACTACTCACGGCAGCACAGTCCAGGTAGCACCATACACTGTATGAAATGTAAATCATTATACACATCTCTATAACACCCTAAAACACAGGAGTAGAATTCCGCCATTTGGCCCCTTGAGGTGTCTACGCCATTCCATTATGACTGATCCTTTTAATTTCTCACCTCGGTTGCACTCTGCAGTCTTCGCCCCGTCACCTTAGATGCCGTGACCTATTAACAAACTATGAAGTTCGGCCTTAATTACACCTGGCTTCCGCAGCTCCTTGAACAACTCTCTTACGATGGAAATTTCTCTGCATCTCTGTTTTAAATGGACATCCCTCTATCCTGAGTCAGCGCCCCCTTGTCCAAGAGTCGCCAACCATGGGACACAGCATTTCCACCTCTGCCCTGTCCAGGCTTTTCCACAATACAAAAGCTTCAATAAGATCACCTGCACCCCATCCTTCGAAATTCCAGCAAGTACAGATGAGAGCTATCAATCTATCTCTTATGATAATCCTTTCATTCCAGGAATCATCCTTGTGAAGCTCCTCTGAATCCGCTCAAACATCAATAAATATTTTCTTAGATGAGGTGCCCAGAGCTGCTCACAATACTCAAGGCGAGGCCGCACCGCTGACTTATAAAGCCTCACCATCACATCCCTGCTCTTATGTTCTAGACATCTTGAAGTGAATGCTGAACTTGAATTTGTCTTCCTCACCACCGACTCTACTTGCAAGTTAGTTTGTTCTGCACAAGGACCGCCAAGTCCCTTCGCTTTTCCATTTTTTTTGGATTTTCTCCCCACTTAGAAAATAGTCTTCAGGTTTATTTCTACCACGAAAGGCCATGACCATGCATTTTCAAACATTGTATTTCATTTCTCAGTCCCTTGCCCATTCTCCTTATCTAGGTCCTTCTGCAGCAACACTATCTGCCCTCCACCATTTTCATATCATCTTCAAAGCCATTTCTTCCATCATCTAAATCATTGATATAAAGCATAAACCGAAGTGATTCAAACACTGTCCCCTGCGGAGCACCACTAGTCACTGGCAAACAATCAAAAAGGATCCGTTTTTTCTTCCCACACACTGCCTCGTACCAATAAGTCAATGCTCCAACAACGTCAGTAACTCTCCGGTAATGCCATCGGCTCTTCGCTTGGTAAGCAGCCTCATGTGTGGTATAGTATCTTGTTAATGGCCTTCTGAAAGTTCAAATATACAACATCCGCGACATCCCCTTTATCTATCCTACTTGTAATCTCTTCATAAAATTCCATCAGATTTGTCAGGCAACTTTTCCTGATTGGAAACCATGCCGATGTTGTCCTATGTGGTCCTGTTTCGCATGTACCTGATCGTTGACAATTAACTCCAACATCTTCCCGCCGCTAAGGACAGGCTAACAGGTATACATTTCCTTTCTGCAAACTTCTTCCTTTTCTAAAGATTGCAGTGACAATTGCAATTCCCCAGTCCCCTGGCACCATGCCAGAGTCCAATAATTTTTGAAAGATATTTGCTAATGTCTCTACAATCTCTACAGCCATCTGTTTGAGAACTCTAGAGTGCAGTTGATCCGGTCCGGATGACTTAGGTACTCTTAGGTCTTTCAGCTTTTTGAGCACCCTCTCTTTTCTTACAGTAACTGCACTCACATCTCTTCCCTCACACCCTTCAATATCTGGCACACATCTGTCATCTGGCATTTGGCATCTGGTTTATACTTAACTCCTTTCACCTGAAAAACATATTGTCTGTTATTAGACACTGCAGTCCTAGACAGCATATGACAGCTGTCTGTGTTCCTCTGGAAATTTCATTGAGATTGTTGTAGATATGACCCTTTAGGGGATGGATCTTAGGAGGGATGATGGCGCCTAGCGGAGACTCCTTTGCTTGCATCTTCGGAAACAGCTCTATTTCTACTTTTAATATTGTTTTATTTCCTTTCAGGGTGCTTTTGAAGACCCTGACATGGAGTTATACACAAGCTTCGTTTCATTGCCGGAATGGGACCCGTTCTCGGGATTCTACGACTGGGCGCTATTCGACATGCCAAGGGTTTGGCCTGAGAATCTCTATCGTGTTCGGCAGCCTAAGATCTCGGGGCTCTGGAGACGGGCGGATCGAGAGTCGGTGTCACGGACTGAGACTCGTGTGTCCTCGGGGAGGCTGGAAAATCTTTTGCTGTGGGCCCAAAGACACGAGGTCTTTGCGATCTTCGGACACAGAGCTCGAAAAAAGGGAAGAAACGGACTTTTAAGATCGTAAACCAGCGGGTTGTTGTTATGTCTCCCGCTCGCTGTGAAAATGGGGGACACATCCCTCTCTCTTGCCAGGGAGAGAGAGAGAACCTATGGGTTGTCGAATTCTGAAGAAATGCGAAGTTTTTGGGGTAACTGCAAGTTCTGTGTCTTTGCTATCGCTTAACACACGCTTGGAATCGGTGATTGTACCAATGCCCGTTTGTTTGCTGGTGGAGGGAGAGCGCTCGGTGCTCGCTGCCGCTTACGCGCGGGAGCGGGGAGCTGGGGGGACTTTGGGGTTCTCACGTTTAACTGTCGTTCATTCTTTGGGACACTTCTCTGTTTTCGTGGATGTTTTCCCAAGGAAAAGCATTTCAGGATGTATATTGCATACATTTCTCTGACATTGAACTTGACCTTCGAACCTTTGAACCTTTGAACATTGGCATGTGCTTTAACGAGGTTCTGGGTAAATACAAGCACAGAAGATCGGTCAGAAAAATTAGATGGGACTCTAGGTGAGCTGGCCAAATGGTAACACATTTAGCTTGGCGATAGGAGTCAGCGGGTCCTACTAGACGTTTCTCAATTTTGAAGAATGTGACCATGGGCTTGGAATCAGTAGTTGGGTCTCCTGCGTTTTGGCATTCACTGTGTATTAATGATAAGGATGAGAATGAATGTAGCATAAATAATAAATCTGTGGTTAAACTAGAAATGAATCAGCAATATAGACTCATAATGCTGTTGCCAAAACAGGAATACTTGATTTATAGAGGAGGCTGGATATGCTGAGGCTATTTTTCCCTAGATTAAAGAGCTGACACATGATTTTATCAAATCATGAGTGGCGGAGATAAATTCTATCAAGACTCCAAGTTTGTCCACCTTTTCCTTGTATCAAATACACTCCAGGTCATGCAATATCGTTGTTAACCTCTTCTATAATCACTCTAATGACTCTATACCATTCCTGTAATGTAACATCTCGAACTGCACACAATGCCTCAATGTTTTGTAGATTTTCTATCAGGACTGGCAGGATGGTGTTAGCTGAGCTGTAATTAATAACATTCTAACATAGGTATTTGTATTGCCCAGGTGATGCAAGGTCACTTTTAAAGCTAATAATATCGCGTCTGACGTAGACCTATTGGGCCGATGGCAAATTACAGTGGGTTCACGTCTTGCTGAGTGTAGAGGGCTGAGAATGCAATTTTGTGGACCATTTGTATTTAGAATAATTCTGGCAGTTAATAATTTCTATCCATCTTTATTGATTGTGATCTGTTGGGAAGGAAGTTGAAGATCCAGATGCAGAGGGAGTTGACTGCCAGTGTCCTAGAATCATATTCAATACGTCATAGAAATGTAGCATGCAACACACTAATTTGACTATCCTTGAAGTCCTTATCCTTATTGAACACTGATGCACAATACTTATTTTACAACCCCCCAATACACCTCCCTGGTGTTTGGGCCCAAAGTCCTTCCCCTGTTATTGAGTACTACTGCACTCATGATTTTAATGTACTTTAGGTATAGCATTCTTTGGCATTTTCGTTAATCCTGTTCACTAGGG
Source organism: Mobula birostris (assembly GCF_030028105.1). Taxonomy (NCBI): domain Eukaryota; kingdom Metazoa; phylum Chordata; class Chondrichthyes; order Myliobatiformes; family Myliobatidae; genus Mobula; species Mobula birostris. The sequence continues at coordinate 44,836,627 of NC_092379.1, forward strand.
CATTCCACTGCTACTGTTGTCCTGCTAATTCCCTGCTTCTCTTTGGTGATTTCTTTATACTGCGTGTTTGATTTTAGATTATTAAACTTCTCAGAGATGAGGGACTCAATATGAAGTGATAGGCAGGTGAGGAGATGAAAAGAAGTAAGAAGGCAGCCAGAGTGGGGAACTGAAGAAGAAAGACGGGTCAGGGGAAAATTACCAGACTTTGGAGAACTAGCTGATCCAAACCAGACAGTGATGGACGAACAGAGGACAGACTGGATTATTCCTGAATAGAATTGAATTAGGAGCTCCTGAGACAGGTTGTACTTCCTGAGTTGACGTAGGAAATACAACGTCTGCTGAGTCTTTTTGATTAGAGTGCCTGCGTTGGGTGTCCACTTCAGGTCCTGGGAGATTGTGACACCCAGAAACCTGAAGGTCTCCACAGCAGACACAATACTGTTGAGTATAGTGAGTGGGGGAGTATTGGGGGGTTCCTCCTGAAGTCCACTGTCATCTCCACAGTCTTGAGCTTATTTAGCTTCAGATTGTTCTGACCACACCAGAGGGCCAGCCGTTCCACCACCCGTCTGTATGCAGACTCATCGCCACCTCAGATAAGGCCAATGGCAGTTGTGTCGTCTGCAAACTTCAGGAGTTTAACAGATGGATCCTGTGAGGTGCAGTCATTAGTGTAAAGGGAGAAGAGCAGTGGGGAGAGCACACACCCCTGGGGGACACCGGTACTGATTGTCCGGGTGCTAGAAATTATGCTCCCCAGCCTCACTTGCTGCACCCTGTCAGTCAGGAAGCTTGTGATCCACTGACAGATGGTGGGGGAGACAGTGAGCTGGGTGAGTTTGGAGTGGAGGATTCCTGGGACGATGGTGTTGAACGCCAATCTGAAGTCAACAAACGGGACCCTCGTAGAAGTTCCTGGGTTGTCAAGGTGTTGTGGTATGTAATGCAGTTCCATGTTGACAGCATCATCCACTGACCTATTTGTCCGATAAGCAAACTGCAGGGGGTCCAGCAGGGGGCCTGTGATGTCCTTCAGGTGAGCCAACACTAGTCTCTAAAAGGACTTCATGACCACAGATGTCAAGGCAACAGGCCTGTAGTCATTTAGTCCCTTGATAGTGGGTTTCTTAGGACTGAAACGATAATGGAGCGCTTGAAGCAATGAGAGACTTCACACAGCTCCAGTGATCTATTGAAGATCCGTGTGTAGATGGGGCCAGCTGATCAGCGCAGGTCTTCAGGCAGGAGGGCAACACGCCGTCTGGGCCTGGCGCTTTCCTTGTCTTCTGCCTCCGGAACAGCTGACTCACCTCCCTCTCACAGATCCTGTGCTTCCATACTTTTCTACAATTGCGTTTTATCTTTCCTCACTGGTGCATGCCAGTTCTGAATACTAAACAGCTGGTCGTTTTACTTCACACATGAACTGCCTAATACTGTTATATTTTGATATTCAGTTATGTACTTAATCCGAAGTTCAGACTTATGCTTATCAGTACCTATCTTATAATGTAAGGAGTAGTAATCACCTTTCCCAAAATACACTCCCTCTAAAGAGCAATCCCTCGGCAGGGCTCAATTCCCAATACAAGTTCTCGAATGGCTCGTGCCTGGTTAGACTATCCATGTATGTTTACAAACATCCCTCTTGGGTATACATCTAAAACTCACCTGAACAGGTACAGGAATAAGAAATATTTAAAGCGGTATGACAAAGCTGCCAGAAATCAGAAGCTGATGAAGGCAATTAGACAGCACGTAGTCTTTAGCCCAAAGCAGCTGTTTCTGTAGCACGCCCCTGTATGACTCTGAGAATATGTGCACCCTGGAGCATGTGCAGTTTAAGTTAAACTAATTGGAGAACATATAGATGAGAGGTGATCTTTTACAGCATACATACTGTGCAATATTCTTAGACACGGGTATATACAGTATAGCTAGGGTGCCAAAGACATTTGCACAGTACTGTAATAATTTTGCTGTACTATTCTGTAGAACGTACTGTACTACTGCCAAAATAACCCGAAATATCATGACCTATGTGAGTGATGATAAACCTGATTCTGATATGAGTCTGAATTGTTTGGACTGAGAGCAGGAAGAGGACAGGGAGAGGGGAATCATTTTTGGAGAAATAGGAAAGCAGAACAGAGGATGACCTTGCCTGATGCATTAGGGCTGGCTGTGTCTGCACCCACAGCAACCCTTCTACAGTCACTCCTTTTCTGCTAACTGTCCCACACCACTCCTGCGGCTCTCCTCCCTTGCTATTACCAATCACCTCAGATCCCATCAGATTTACACACTCACTATCCTCTCCACGTTCACAAATGACAAATACAACACTGTGCAGAAGGCTAAGGTACCCTAGCTATATGCATGTGCTTTCGATTTTAGTAGAGTACTTTATAAGACTCTGAAATAAATTGGCAGGGAGCATGCTGAGAGGATGTTTCACTCTAAGAGACTATCATAGACTTTAGTGGACATAGTTTCAGAATATGAGGTTGCTTATTTAATTTGGAGTTAATGAGGGTTCTTTCATCTTAGAAAGTGGTGACTCTCCGGACAGCTGTGGAATAACTGTGTTTCAGTCAGGCAACACACATCAAAGTTGCTGGTCAACGCAGCAGGCCAGGCAGCATTTCTAGGAAGAGGTACAGTCGACGTTTCAGGCCGAAACCCTTCGTCAGGACGTTTACCAGCAACTTTGATGTGTGTTGCTTGAATTTCCAGCATCTGCAGAATTCCTCATGTTTATGTTACAGCCAGGGATTGATGGACATATGAATTACATGGCAGTCAGGAAGTACAAAGGCTAATCAGGAAAATGCTGTAATAGCCACCAACAATGATTTCGTTAAATGGTAAGACAATGGTAACACACTCTCACCCCTATTTCTTTTGTCTCCCTGCTTGCAAGCAGGTTTGAAAAATTGTCCAGAAAGTGTTAATATAACTCTGTCTTGACTTATTGTCATCCTCCGTAGCTAATACAGATACAGAGTATTTAACCACAATCTTTCATTGCACTTTGCAGATAATATACGTTTTGGATGTGTCAGTTAGTACATTCTCTGGCTTGTTGCTGTAATCACATTCTTAACGTAACTGGAAAAGTTGATGTTCTATAGATAAAGCAGCTGAAGATGGCTGAGCATGGGATTCCTTCTCTCGCAGAAAACTCCTACTGTAATGTCCTGACACTGAGATGACCACAAAAATAACCATAATAATCGTCAAATGTGAGGCATTTTCCCAATTATTGGAAGATCTCATTCTTGATTCTCATTGGCAAACGGCGGACTTGTCCACCTGATGGCCTGTTCGGTCAAATATTGCATTGTTATCAAGGGCAGCCACTCTGACCTCTCTTCTGGAAGTCAGATCGGATTACTTTTAGTGATACGAGAGTTTTTCTTTAGTGTAACATAGGTTCCCCTGTAACTGACCTGATAGAGTCAAAGAATCATACAGCTTGAAGACCAACTATTAGACCCACAAAATCTTTGTCCACGGGGTGGGGGTGGGTGGGGGAGGGTGGTAGTCAGATGTCGGTAAATTGGCCGATATTTTGATTGGACTGGTTGGCAAATATGCATTTAAACTTTACGTTCAAAACTAAAGGATGTGCAGATAATTGGGGTTACGTCTGAATCGCTAATCAGTGGCAGACCAAGTACATACGTCAACACAAAAAATAGATATTTAATTCTCTTTAACTGTAACCTGCAGTTACAGTTGATTTTAGCAACAGACACAATATGCCCAAGAACTCAGCAGACGAGACAACATCAACGAGTCAACAGTCGACGTTTCCAGCCGAGACTTTTCAACGGGACTATTTACGAGTCCAGTCTCATGAAGGGTCTTAGCCAGAAACATCGAATATTTGCTCTTTTCCATTGATGCTGCCTGCCCTGCTGAATTCCTCCAGTATATTGTGAGTGTGCTGCTTGGATATCCAGCACCTGAAAATTTTACTTTGTTTCTCTTTAATTTTATCCAACGCTGGGACATATCCCGCAACTTGACAAAAGCAAATACTTTAGACCCGAAGAATGAAAGTTCACATACTGTAAATTTAGTTAAATTTTGAACTTCTGGGATTAACCAGGTAGAAATTCCGGAAATAAGCAGCCTCCTTGTGAATAGTCCCCTACCGGAGGTTGATATTATCAAGAACTGTGCAACATATAAACATAGAAACATAGAATAGCACAGCACAGTACAGGCCCTTCGGCCCACAATGTTGTGCCGACCCTCAAACCCATGCCTCCCATATAAGCCCCCACGTTAAATTCCTTCATATACCTGTCTAGTAGTCTTTTAAACTTCACTTGTGTATCTGCCTCCACCACTGAATCAGGCAGTGCATTTCACGCACCAACCACTCTCTGAGTAAAAGACCTTCCTCCAATATACCCTTTGAACTTCCCACCCCTTACCTTAAAGGCATGTCCTCTTGTACTGAGCAGTGGTGCCCTGGGGAAGAGGCGCTGGCTATCCACTCTATCTATTCCTCTTATTACCTTGTACACCTCTATCATGTCTCCACCCATCCCTCTTCTCTCCAAAGAGTAAAGCCCTAGCTCCATTAATCTCTGATCATAATGCATACTCTCTAAACCAGGCAGCATCCTGGTAAATCTCCTCTGTACCCTTTCCAATGCTTCACATCCTTCCTATAGTATACGACAAGAACTGGACACAGTACTCCGAGTGTGGCCTAACCAGAGTTTTACAGAGCTACATCATTACATCGCGACTCTTAAACTTTATCTCTCGACTTATGAAAGCTAACACCCCATAAGCTTTCTTAACTACCCTGTCCACCTGTGAGGCAACTTTCAGGGATCTGAGGACATGTACTCCCAGATCCCTCTGCTCCTCCACACTGCCAAGCATCCTGCCATTTACTTTGTACTCTGCCTTGGAGTTTGTCCTTCCAAGGTGTACCACCTCACACTTCTCCGGATTGAACTGCAACTGCCACTTCTCAGCCCAATTCTGCATCCTATCAATGTCTCTCTGCAATCTTTGACAACCCTCTACACTATCTACAACACCACCAACCTCTGTGTCGTCTGCAAACTTGCCAACCCACCCTTGTACCCCAATATCCGGGTCTTTATTTAAAATCACGAAAAGTAGAGGTCCCGGAACAGATCCTTGTGGGACACCGCTAGTCACAATCCTCCAATCTGAATGTACTCCCTCCACCACCACCCTCTGCCTTCTGTAGGCAAGCCAATTCTGAATCCATCTGGCCAAACTTCCCTGGATCCCATGCATTCTGACTTTCTGAATAAGCTTACCTTGTGGATCTTTGTCAAATGCCTGACTAAAATCCATATAGATCACATCCACTGCACTACCCTCATCTATATGCCTGGTCACCTTCTCAAAGAACTCTATCAGGCTTGCTAGACACGATCTGTCCTTCACAAAGCCATTCTGACTGTCCCTGATCAGACCATGATTCTCTAAATGCCTATGGATCCTATCTTTAAGAATCTTTTCGAACAGCTTTCCCACCACAGACGTAACACTCACTGGTCTATATTTACCCAGACTATCCCTACTAACTTTTTTGAACAAGGGGACAACATTCGCCACCCTCCAATCCTCCGGTACCATTTTCGAGGACAACGAGGACCTAAGGATCCTAGCCAGAGGCTCAACAATCTCTTCCCTTGACTCATGGAGCAGCCTGGGGAATATTCCGTCAGGCCCCGGGGACTTATCCGTCCTAATGTATTGCAACAACTCCAACACCTCCTCTCCCTTAATATCAATATGCTCCAGAACACCAACCTCACTGATATTGTCCTCACCATCATCAAGTTCCCTCTCATTGGTGAATACCGAACAGAAGTATTCATTGAGGGCCTCGCTCACTTCCACAGCCTCCAGGCACATCTTCCCACCTTTATCTCTAATCAGTCCTACCTTCACTCCTGTCATCCTTTTTTTCATCACATAATTGAAGAATGCCTTGGGGTTTTTCTTTACCCTACTCGCCAAAGCCTTCTCATGCCCCCTTCTTGCACTTCTCAACCTCTTCTTAAGCTCCTTTCTTGCTTCCCTATATTCCTCAATAGACCAATCTGATCCTCGCTTCCTAATCCTCATGTATGCAGCCTTCTTCCACCTGACTAGACTTTCCACCTCACTTGTCACCCAGGGTTCCTTCACCCGACCATTGTTTGTCTTCCTCAACGGGACAAATTTATCCCTAACATCCTGCAAGAGATCTCTAAACATCAACCACATGTCCATAGTACATCTTCCTGCAAAAACATCATCCCAATTCACACCCACAAGTTCCAGCCTTATAGCTTCATAATTTGCCCTTCCCCTATTAAAAATGTTCCTGGCCTCTCTGATTCTATCCTTTTCCATGATAATGCTAAAGGCCAGGGTCCAGTGGTCACTGTCCCCCAGATGCTCACCCATTGAGAGATATGTGAGCTGACCCGGTTCATTACCTAGTACTAGATCTAGTATGGCATTCGCCCTAGTGGGCCTGTCCACATATTGTGACAGGAATCTGTCCTGGACACAGTTAACAAACTCTGCCCCATCTAAACCCTTGGAACTAATCAGGTGCCAATCAATATTACGGAAGTTAAAGTCACCCATGATAACAACCCTGTTATTTTTGCACCTTTCCAAAATCTGCCTCCCAATCTGCTCCTCTGTATCTCTGCTGCTACATGGGGGCCTATAGAATACCCCCAGTAGAGTAACTGCTCCCTTCCTGTTCCTGACTTCCACCCATACTGACTCAAAAGAGGATCCTGCTACATCACCCACCCTTTCTGTAGCTGTAATAGTATCCTTGACCAGTAATGCCACCCCTCCTCCACTTTTTCCGCCCTCTCTATCCCTTTTAAAGCATTAAAATCCAGGAATATTGAGAACCCATTCCTGCCCTGGTGCCAACCAAGTCTCTGTAATGGCCACTACATCATAATTCCATGTATGTATCCAAGCTCTCAGTTCATCACCTTTGTTCCCGATGCTTTGAACATGTTGTATATTTTCTGCAGAAAATAGCCAGAAATGCTGTACACAATATTCCTGTATTCGCCAGCTATCGGTCCCTGCCATAAATCGCCCTAGTCAGAAGGAAACACAATTGTCTTGAAAGTGGATGAAGTTATCACAATGAAATTCGGTTGCAATGTGTGGGTTCAAAGTGCGTCAGTACAGATTTTAAACACTGTTAAACAATTATATATAGTTCTACATTATGACCATGTTCAATGACGATGGAGATTACTACGTTACTTTGTTTCTTCAGCTCATTGTCACGATCACTTGTCTCAGTGGAGTTAATATATATATTATATATATACCACGGATCCTTTGAACATCAGATAGGACTAGTTTCCTCGTCCTTTGCGCATTTTTAAAAAAATGCACAACCCAGTTACCGGACCTGTATTAGCAATATACTATCCCACCTTCGCCGCGTTTGCTGTTCCAGGTAAGATCCAATTATTCCTTCAGGTTTACGGAATTTGCCAATTCTAGGAGAAAAAAATTTTCTGCGTGTATTGTCATTATGGGTTTGTGAGTACCTAGAGGTGTCAGAGCCGGGGACGTTGTGGAAACAAGCTCCCACTCCCTACGAAATGCTCGCAACAGCGTGTGTCTCAAGTACCCGATCACATCCAAGTCAAGCTCCTGTCCTTCACGTGTGGCTGAGCAACAACCCAGCGGAACCATTTCTACTGACACGAGTGGTGCAAAGGCGCGTTAATGGAGCCTTAAAAACAGTCGTTTCGTGCAGCTGGGATTTTTTTTTAGCATTGTTTGGCTGCTCGTCTGCGAGAAGGAGACCTCTAGTCTCAGACCTCCACTGCCTTGCGGCTATGCCCGCTCATGTGGGATGATTTCGGAGTAAATACTGAGAATAAAATCCGCAGCTGCAGTACCTAAGGCAGTCCTCCGTTGGGTTCAACAATGGCTGGAAGTCACTGCGAAGCTGCTGGTGTCAAGCCATACTCTGCCGTTTGTTTGGATTCATCATCTGCGTGGAGAGTAAGAATCTGTTGATAAACAGCAGCTTGCTGTCCAATTAGTCTGGCATGGCTAGCGTACTGGCTTGGATAGACAGCCAGAACGCAACATTCATGGTCAACCCCGACCAACAGTGTGCTTACCGTATTTTCACTGTACTAACTGTGTCTACTCTGTCTTGCAGCTAATTTAGTAGCGATTGTGATCCTTTGCCGAGGAAGGTGCGGACTGTCCAGATGCATTACTCGGTACCTGGTGTCCATGGCTGTGGCTGATCTGCTGGTCGTGATCACGGCGGTGGTATTAAATCGCATTCGTGGAATTTATTTCCCGCGAAGTTTTCTGACCCATACTACAGGTTGTAGTGTTACTGCCGTCATAACCTATGCAGCCAGGGACAGCTCCGTCTGGTTGACTGTAGCTTTCACGTTAGATCGATACATAGTCATTTGTTGCGCAAGTTTGAAAAGAAAATACTGCAACGAGAAAACATCGGTTTTGGTGATCGTTACCGTCTGTGTCTTTAGTTTGCTTAGAAACATACCCTGTTATTTTATGTATGAACCATTGTATGTACTAAAGGGTGTAGCCTGGTTTTGCAGCATAAGATCAGTGTTTTATATTTCAGTTGGCTGGGCAGCATTTGACTGGCTAAATAATATTTTAACCCCATGTCTGCCCTTCGTTCTGATCCTGCTGCTCAACGGTCTCACAGTCAGGCATATCCTAGCAGCCAACAAAGCTCGACGGAGACTCCAAGTACGTAACAAAGGAACCGATCAAAGTGACCCAGAAATAGAGAACCGGAGGAAGTCCATCGTTTTATTGCTGTCCATATCGGGGACTTTTATCCTTTTGTGGATGACATATGTTATAAACCTGCTGTTTGTGCGATTGACAAAGAGTAGCTATTTTGAAGGACTGGATTTTAACGACCCTAGATTCATACTGCAGGAAAGTGGATATATGCTTCAGCTTTGGAGCTGTTGCACTAACACGTGCATCTATGCAGGCACTCAGAGGCAATTCAGAGAGGAGTTAAAAGATGCGACGAAATATCCGTTCCGCTTAATCTGGAAGTTAATGAATTAATAGAATTGTTGGCTGTGGCGATAATCCTTCATACCCTCCATCGTGTATCTTTTCGTTTCGTCTATTATATACCCTGCGTGCACGTAACATGATAATAGGACCACGGCCACATATAAAACCGTAAGATTTAATTACTAAATGGGATAAGGTGAGTAAAAATTCCAGGTAAATTCGTTAAAAGTTAAATATCTCAGACCATTAAAGTTGTATCCACGTATTAATGTGGAGAATTTAAACTGAGAACTTAAAAAAAAACAGAAATTGTTCGCTATGGATTGATTAAACAACCGATTCGGTACACCAACAAAGGTAAACTGGCTGTTAACAAAGAGTCTTTCGGACAGAAGGGAACAGGAACTATATTGGACTACAAATTATTCCTGCAATTTGCCGCTCAATCAAATAGCTGGTTGGACGGACAGTATGTGCGCAGCTGATGGTACAATTTGATCGTGCAGCTTGCGGAATTCAGCGGTGGGCCTGCTCTGGAATGTTCTGATATATTCAAGGGAATGATGCGGATAGCTGCACAGATATATTTAACCAAAACATTAGAAATCGAGGAGATTAATAAAACACGACATAATTTTCGTTCAATATGTAACGTAACTTGGCGTAACATGTCTTAGAATTTAAAATGTCAGTAGTTCCAGATGTATGTAATATACATGCACATTGAAAAAACATAGAAAATAGGGTCGGAGATTTATTTGGGCCGTGTCGCACAGTCCACCAGTATTGAGCGTTACCCTTCCCCAGCAAGCCCAACTTCTGCCACAGAACGCCAGAGACCTGGGATCAATCGTGTTCTCTACTGCTCTCTGGAGTGTGGAAGTCCTTTCTGTACATTTATGGGTTTCTTCTGGGTGCTCAAGTTCCCTGTAACATAACGGATTCTGACTATTTAACAGTTTACTTGGCAACCGTAAAACACCCACCAGTGTGCAGGTGAGTGATAGAACCTGGAGAAGTTGTTCCGAATACGGGAGAACATTAAATAGAATTAAGATTTTGCGGGTTTAGTGTAAATGTTCGGTTGCCGCCCAGTGCCGACTCAGTGAATGAAGGACTTTTATTTGTGTTGTATCTGTCTATAAATGCTGCCCCTCATGAAATTCAATGTCCTGCCCGTGGTTTCTCCTCGCGTAGTTCAGGTACCGATATCGACTTCCTTTTTTAACTGATTGATGACACCTTCAATTTCCTTCTGCGGTAGATGATTAAGAGCTTTACCACTTCCTGGGTGAAGTAATTTATTCTAATCTCAGTCATGCATTGATTGCTCTGTAAGCATAAACATAATCTCTGAGCTTGGACTATTTTTGGCTGCAGGAGGGCAACACTGGCAGCTCAGTAATCCGGGGTTCCGTTGCTTTAGACATGACAAAGAAGAAGGGATTAAAGAAGGAGGCATGTTCAGAAACTGCCGTGGCCCTGGCAGAGATATTTAAATCATCCATAGTGTCAGGCGAGGTACCATTAGGTTGGGAGATAACCAATATTCTCCGTTGTTGAACAAAGGCTCTAGACATAAACCGGAAGATGATAGAAAGGTGTTCTGGAGCACCGCATAAAGGAATATTTGAATAGATTTGGACAGGTTCAGGCATGTTGGAGAGACTAATTTACATGATCTTAGGAAGGACAGGAGAATTTGAAAATGTGTGGAAACCTTTATTGGGGATTCTTGGACGTGAAGGTGCACAGTCATTTTGTAATAGCTGTTTGTTGTTGAGTGCTTCAACGGTTTTTATTCTGATGTGTTTTTATTTTATTTTATGTGTTTTTAATCTGGGTAAATATGTGAAGTATGTGAAATATTATATTTCTTTTTCTTTGATGATTGTGAAAAACATGAGGACATGTTTCACTATTTAGTTTAATGATTTTTATTGTTTATTTGTATATGTGAAATATATGTAAAAGCCAATAAAATATTGTTAAAAAAACAAGGCATTTAATAAGGTCTCCCATGGGACGTTGGTCAAGAAGGTTAGTTCGCTCGGAATTCAAAACGAGGGAGAAAATGCGATTAGATATTGCCTTTGTGTGAGAAACCAGAGAGTGGTACCAGACGGTTGCCTCACTGACAGGAGGTCTGTGACGAGTGGAGTTTCGCAGGGATCGGTGCTGGGACCTTTGTGGTTGGTCGTTTATATCGACGATATGAATAATAATCTGGTCAGCCAGATGACCATATTTAGATATGATACCAAGATTGGGGGTGCCGTGACAGCGAGGACTGCTAACATAGCTTGCAGCGGGTTCAAAGATTCAAAGGTCAAATTTAATGTCAGAGAAATGTATACAATTTTCAACCTGAAATGTTTATTTTTCACAAGCATCCACTAAAACATAGAAATGCCCCAAAGAAAGAATAGTTAAACGTGAGAACCCCAAAGTACCCCCCCCCAGCTCCCCCCTCCCGCGCGTAAGCGGCAGCGAGCAAAGTTACCCTTCACCCCAACCAGCAAAAAAACGCGCTTCGGTACCATCACCGAACCCAAACGTGTGTTAAGCCGCAGCAAATACACAGACCTTCAAAAGAACCCTGGAAGGGAACAAATAAATATATGAAAGGTAGAAATAGAGTTGTTTCCGAAGATGCAAGCGAAGGAATCGCCGTTAGGCGCCATTATCTCTCCTATGCTGGAAAAATGACATGAAATATTGCAGACAGAGCTTAATGCAGACAAGTGGGAGGTGTTGCACTTCGGTAGGATCGACCAAGATAAGTCCTACACGGGTGACGGTGGGCACTGAGCTGTGCAGTAGAACAAATGGATACAGGTCCATTGTTCGATGATAGTCGCGTTGCAGCTAAATAGGGTTGCAAAGAAAGACCATATAACTCAATGCGTTGAGTACAGAGGATGGGATGTTCTGTTGAATTTGTTTAAGACATTGGTGACGCCTAATCTGGAGTGCACTTTCGGTCTCTAACTTCAGAAATGGCGTAGGCAAGTTTGAAGGAGTTTCACAGACAATTTACAAGGGTTTTTGTTTGCACTAGAAGACCTGGGATATATGGAGAGGTTGAACAGGTTAGCCCTTTGTCCCTTGGAACAAAATTATGAGGAGAACATTTTGGGTAAAGGCAAGCATCCATTTCTTTTTTGCCATTCTGGTTGGGTTGGACTACTAATAGAGGTCATTGGTTTGCGATGACAGGTGAAAAGTTCAGGGGGAATATGAGGTGAATCCTTTTCACTCAGAGGGTCGTTAGAGTGCGCAACGAGATACCAGCGCACGAGGTGGCTGGGTATTTTCTGATGGACGTCTACAAAAAAGGAGTGTACCACGGGGATCGGTGCTGGTACATTTGTTATTTATAATACTTATCGTTTATAAATTATTTGGTTGATAATAATAGTGATAGTCAAATTTACATATAATTAAACATGTGAACCCACTACAGAACGGGACAAAAGGTCAGAGGGAAAGCTGGTTGGAGTGGGGTCAGACAGAATTTAATTCGGACAAGTACTAAGTAAGGCGGTTAGAAGTCCATTTTCGGCAAGAAATGTAGAGTAAATGGAAGGAATTTTCGAACAGAATGGCCCTGAAGTGCACGTTTACCCCTCTCTGAAAGAAGCAGCACTGGTCAATAAAGTATAAACACAGAAATGTATAATAGAGAAACCGACTCTTTCAGCCCACTTTATCTGTTCCAGATGTGAGATTGCAGATTATGAAGGTTCTGCACTTTCTGCAAGGCAAGAAGTTTGCAGAGTGCCTACGAGATGGTTTTGCAGATCCTCTTGGTGGTGAAGCCCACTAAGGAAAGCGGGTTTCTGGACTGGGTGTTGTCAAACGCATTTGCTGAGAGATATTTGGGGAAAGGATTGCTTAAGAGGCAGTAACCAAATTAAACATAGGAGCAGAATGAGGACACTTGGCCCATCCAGTCTGCTCCATTACTCATTACTACTGATCCATTTCCCTCTCAGCCTCAAATCTCCCGCCTTCTGCAGGTGTCCCTTCATGCCCTGACCACTCAAGAAACTATCAATCTATTCCTTAAATATATGTAAAGACTTCACCTGTGGCAAAGAATTCCACAAATTCACTGCACTCTGGCTTAATAAATTTATCTTTATCTCTCTTCTAAAAGGACACCTCTCTAATGTCAGGCTGTCTTCTCGCGCTAGACACTCCCATCATTGGAAGTATAATCTTCACATCCACTCTATTGAGGTCTTTCGACATTCGATAGGTTTCAATTAGGACTCCTCTCATTCTTCTGAATACCAGTCAATACAGACCCAGAGCCATGAAACGTACTTGAAATGACAAGCCAATCAATCCTGCATTAATCTTAGTGAAGCTCCTTTGAACCCTCTCCAGTGTCAGCAGATGCTTTACAAGATAAATGGCCCACAACGCTCACAATATTCCAAATGAGTCGTCAACTAATGCTTTATAAAGTCTTAGCGTTATAACCTTGTTTTTATATTCTACTCCTCTCGAAAGTAAATGCGCCATCGCATTTGTCTTCCTGAGCACCTACTCAAACTGCAAATTACTGTTTGATCGACTGAATGGCCGATAGTTTCCTTTCTTTTTGAAGAGTGCAATGATATTTGCAATTGTCCAGTCTTCTGAAACAATTCAAGGATCTAGTGATTCTTGACAGATCATTGCTAATGCTTCCACGATCTCTTCAACCACTTACTTCAGACACTTGGGTGTACTTCATCTGGTCCAGGTTACTTATCTACCTTTAGACCTTGAAGTTTCACAAGATTCTTCTCTCCAGTTACGGTGGCTTCGCAGAGAGAATACTTGGGTCTTCCTCCATAGTGTTAGTGTCTTCCACAGTGAAGACTGAGGAAATATACTTATTCACTTTATCTGCCATTTCCGTGTCTCCCATTGCCTCTCCAGCATCGTTTTTCTGCGATCCCAGCGACGCTCGCCTCTCGTTTTGACTTAATGTATTTGAAGAATCTTTTGGGATCCACTATAATATTATCGGCTAGCTTTCTTCCATATTTCACCTTTACTTTCTTGATAATTTTAGTTGCCTTCTGTTGCTATCTGAACGCTTCACAATCACCTAGGTTTTGTCCTATTATATGCACTGTCTTCGGCTTTTATGTCCGCATTCATTGTGTCATATTTCCTTTAGAATACTTTTTTTTGGGCGGTATATCCTGTGGCTGCCGAATTTCCTCCATAAATTACAGGCATCCCTGCTCTGCCGTAATCGCTGCTAGTGTTCTTTTCCAAATACTTCTGGCCAACTTCTCTTTCATGCCACTGTAATTCGTTTACTCCACCGTAAAAGTGATAGATCTGACTTAAGCTTCTCCTTCTCAAATTGCATGGTGAATTCGATCATATTATAATCAGTTTTATCAAAGCTTAAGCTCCCTAATCAATTCTGGCTCATTGTACAGGACCTAATCCAGGATAACTGATCATGTAGTGGGCTCAACCATAAACTGCTCAAAAAAAAACTTCTCGTAGGCACCCTAGAATTTGCTGCTACCGTAATTCAGCACCAACATGATTTTCTCTCTACCTGCCTATTAACGTACCCCATGACTATTGCAACATTGCTCTTTTGCCGTGCATTTTCTATCTTTCATTGTAATTTGCACACCACATCCTGACTACTGTTTGGGATTATATAAAAACCTTCCATTACGGTCTTGTTACCCTTGTAGTTCCTTAACTCTACCCATAACCATTCAACATCTTCCAGCCATGTATCCCATTCGAATGATTTGATTTTGATTTCTACCAATAGAGCAACTCGCAACACCACCCTTTCTGCCGTCCTGACTATTCTTTCGATATAATGTGCACCCTTGAACATTAAGCCTCCAGCTATAGTCTTTCAGCCACGATTCCATGATGCCTACGACATCATATCTGCAAATCTGCAGCTGCGCTGCAAGTTCATCTACCTTATTGTGTATACAGGATCTGGGAATATAGATCCATTATTCGTTGAAATTAGCGTCGCAGTTAGATAGAGTCGTTAAAACAACATTTGGCATATTGACTTTCACATGGACATGGACTATCAAGTCCACTTGTATTTCAGATTTTTGTATGTTCTCCCCATTTAGAAAATAGTCCGCAGATTCATTCCTACCATAAAAGTGCAAGACCAGGCATTTTCCAACATCTTATTTCATTTGCCACTTTTTTGCCCATTCTCCATATCTAAGTCCTTCTGCAACAACACTACCTGCTCCTCCACCAATCATCGTATTATCTGAAAAGTTGGCAACAAATCCGTCATTCCATCATCTAAATCATTGATATACAGCATAAAACGAAGTGGTCCAAACACCGACCCCTGTGGAACACCACTAGTGACTGGCAGCCAACCAGAAAAGGAACCTTTTTCCCCACTCCCTGCCTCGTACCAATCAGTCAATACTTTAATCATGCCATTAACTTCCCTGCAATACTATGGATCCTCACTTGGTAAGCAGGTGCATGTGTGGTACCTTGTCAAAGGCCTTCTGAAAGTCCAAATATTCAACATCCACGGCATCCCCTTTATCTATCCTACTTATAACCTTTTCATAGAATTCTAACAGATCCGCCAGGCAAGACTTTTCTGACGCAAAACCATGCTGACGTTGTCCTATCTTGTCCCGTTTCACCAAGTACCTCATCCTTATCAATTAACTGCAGCATTATCCCAGTCTTTGAGGTCAGGCTAAGTGGTCTAAAATTTCCTTTCTGCTACCTTCTTCCTTTCGTAAAGAGTGTAGTGACATTTACAATTTCCTAGTCCACTGGTACCATGCCAGAGTCGAACGATTTTTGAAAGATCATTACTACTTCCTCCGCAATCTCTACAGCTACCTCTTTCAGAACACTGGGACGCAGTTCATCTGGTCCAGATGACTTAAGTATGCTTAGGACTTTCAGGTTTTTGAGCACCTTCTCCATTCTAATAGTAATTGCACTCACCGCTCTTCCCTCCCATCCTTCATTATTTGGCACATTGATACACAACTGGCATCTGGCATCTGGTTTGAACTTAACTCCTTTCACCAATAATACATATTGTCTGTTACTAGACACTGCAGTCCTCGAAAGTATATACCAGCTGCCTATGTCTCTTTGGAAATTTCATTGAGATTGCTGTAGATATAATCAAGAACATCGATAATGGGCTTTAGCGAGGTCCTGGACAAATACAAGCACAGTAACTTGGTCAGCTCGATCACATGGGATTCCAGGTGAGCTGGCAAAATGAGTGCACATTTAGCTTGATGATAGGAGTCAGCTTGTCCCAGTGGACATTTTTCTATGTGGAAGGGAGTGATCAGCGCTCTGGGCTTGGAATCAGTTGCTGGGTCTCCTTCGAATTGGCATTCACTGTATATCAGTTATGTGGATAGAACGAATGTGGCAATACATAAATAAATCTGTGGTTAAGCTAGAGATGAAGTAGCAATACTCACAGTGCTGTTTCCAGAACTGAAAAGGAATGAGAGTCTGGATAAGTTAGGATAAGCCCAAAAGTGGCCTAACCAATGTTTTACACAGTTACTCTGTGACTTCTCCATATTCAGTCTTTTACTGCCAAGTTTACACAAGGGATCAATAAAGTTGTACCCCATGATCCATCTGTATTCCAATGTTCATAAGGATCCTGCTATTGACTAAACTATTTCGTTCGATCTTTGACATATCAAAGCGTAACATCTCATACTTGACCGGAGTAAACTCCACCTACTATTTCTCTCCGCATATCTCTAACTGGTCTACAGTATATCTTACTGTATCCTCTAACAATCCTTTTCATAATTCACTACTCCACTAGTTTTGTGTCATGAGTACACTACCCAATCAAGCCATCTACAATTTTGTCTAAACTATTTTATTTTGTATAACAGCAATTAATTTCGGATATTGGGAGCTACATGGCAAAACTACATAATACAAAACTACTAAGAGAGGGGCAAAACTGGCAGCTTAATGTTGCAGGCTACGGTTGCTAAAAGAGCTAGAGATGAGGGGAAGGGAGGAGGTGCTGGTGCTTTTTTATTAAGGGAAAGATCATACTAGTAATTAGAGAGATATTCTTGAAATATCATCCGGTAAGTCTTTATGGATGGACTTGAGAAATAAGAAGCAGGTGGTCATCTCATTTGGATTGTTCCATAGGGTCAGAAAAAAGTCCTCAGGAATTAGAGGAATGCATGTAGAGGGGATTGTAGAGAGTTGTAAGAATAGTAGAGGAGTCACCATGGCAGAATTTAACTTCCTAAGATTGTCTGGGATTGCCATTGTGATAAATATCCAAATGGAGTGGAATTTATGTAGTGTGTTCAGAAAAGATCCCTTCGGGATAAGCCCCTAAATCCTCAACACCTTCTACAAGGGCAGCATTGAGAGCCTCCTCACTGGCTGCATCAGCGTCTAGAACGAGAACTGCAACGACCTCGACGGGGGTGGGAGTGGGGTGACTGCAAAGAATGGCACGGACATCCCAGCACATCTGTGGACATAAATTTCACTCCATTGAGGACATTTACAGCACCAGGTGCATAACCCCCAGTCTTCCCAACCATAAACTGTTTCTGCTGCTGTTGTCTGGCAAACGGTACCACAGCATTAAAGCCCGGACCAATACAGGTCAATTTTGAAATAGTTAATGAAAGGGAGAGGTCTTATCTGTATGCTTGAGTTCTGAAGGCGCCTTTTTTGCTTGTATCTTCGGAAACAGCATTATTTCCATCCTTAATATCTTTATTTATCCCTTTTAGTTCTTTTGAAGACTGACATGTAGTTACACGCTGAACTCAGTTCTTTGCGGAAATGTGATCCACACTCCTGGTTGCACAACTGGCCGCTGCTCGGCACGCCAAGTGCTCGGCCTAAGAACTCCGCTCGCCTTCGGAGTCTTGGGATCTCGTGGGTCTGGAGACAGGGGCATCAAAAGTCGGTGCGTCTGCAGGAGATCGGTGTGTCCTTGGAGACCCGAGATCTTTGTGCACAGAGCTCTTAAAAGACAACGCAACAGACTTCTAAACTCGTAAACCTTGTCGTTGTGAAACGGAGACAACTCTTTCTCCCTTATTTGGGAGAGAGAAAGCCTGTGGTATGTCGAATACCGGGTGAAAAATGTAGTCTTTGTAGTACTGCAGGTCTGTGTCTTTGTTGTAACCTTTCTCACTCTTGAATGGTCGGTGGCGGGTGCCGATACGTTTTTGCCGATGGGGGAGAGTGTATTGTTACTTGCTGCCGCTTACGCGCAGGAGGGAGGCGAGCTGGAGGGGGCTTTGGTTTCTAACATTTAACCGTCGTCTATTCTTTGGGGGTAGTCTTCTGTTTCCGTGGAAGGTTGCGTAGAAAACGCATTTAGTGATGCATATTGCATACATTTCTCTGACATTAAGTGTACCATTGAAACCTTTCAGACCTTTGAATTGGGGAGAGGTGAATTTTGATGCTATTAGACAGGAGTTGGAAAACTTTAATCAGGCTCGGTTGTTTGCAGTCATGGACCTATGTTCAGTGGGATGATTTTAAAAGCAAGATAGCAAGAAGTAGACATTCATGCTAAGGTAAAATATGTAGCTGCTGGGAATTAGGAACCCTTGATGGCAAGCGAAAAAAAAGGAGCTTGGGGTAAATACCAAGCTTCCTGGAATTGAGATCAAGTGAATCACAACAGACATATGGAAGATGCCAGTATATATTCAAGAAGCAAACTAAGAGGGCCAGGAGCATCAAATGAGACAACTTCGGCAAAGAAAGTATATTTAAAGAAAAAGACAGATTAGGGAGAAAATAGAGTCATTCAAAGATGTTCATACATATGTTAAGCGACGGAAGATGTGCAGAATAATTATACTTGCGTGTTTTTCCAATGTTAATGAGATATGCAGCACAACAGCAATATCACCTGCAAAGCTGTAGATGAGGTAGAGCAGAATTTGGTGCTGCCGTCAGGAGTGTACAGAGAGTAGAATAGGGAAATGAGGACAAATGGTTGAGGAGCATTTGTACTTATGCACCTAGAATCATCGTGGCGGAAGTGTTACTAAATCTTTTTAGGCCCCTGAGGAAGTAAAAGAATTGGTGAGATTTCTTGGTCGACATGTCTATGTCGTAGGACCAGACATGCTATTGGTGATATTCACACCTAGGAATTTGAAGCTGCCAACTCTCGCAACGTCAATACTGTTTACGTACTTAGGATCATGTGCAGCATCTCTTTGCTGAAGAAAACTATCAGAATCTTCTGTTTTCGTGATACTGAGGGAAACGTTGTCATGACAGGAAGAAACTGTTCCTGAATAGTTGAATGTGTGCCTTCACGCTTCTGTACCACCTTCCTGATGGGAACAATGATAAGAAGGCACGTACTGGATGTTCGGCGTCCTTAATGATGGATGCCAACTTTCTGAGGCACTGGTCCTTGAGGTTATCATGGATACATCGGAGGCTCTTGCCTATGATGGAGCTGACTAATTTTATAACTCTCTGCAGCTTACTTTGATACTGTGCAGTAACCCAAACCAGTCAGTTAGAATACTCTCCACAGTATCATCTGTAGACATTTCTGAGTGTTTTAGATAACATACCAAATCTCGCAAAACTCCTATTAATACAGCCACAGGCTTGCCTTCTTTATAGCTGCATCGATATGTTTGGACCAGATTAGGTCCTCAGAGATATTAACATGCAAGAAATTGAGATAACTCGCTCTTTCCATTTCCGATCCCTCTGTGAGGACAGGTGTGTGTTCCTTCATTTACCCTTAAAATTGGCTACTGGGGCTTCCGGGGTCGAGTATGGGGTGAGTTGGTGCGTGTGAGTGTGGCTCCCGATTTTTATTGAAAATCTACCTGTTTATCTTTGCCGTATGCTCGAGATAACTGAATATTTACCATTGTGAGCAACGCGGGACATAGCTGGACATTGAAATGGCAAGTAGAATGTACCTTCGAAGTAAAAGTGGGGAAAAAGATAGCGAAGCCTCGAGCAAGAAGGCGGATGTTACAGTAATGGCGCCGTTGCACGCTGCTGGAGCTGGACCCGGACCTGCCCTACCCGATGACTTGGAGAGACTTCGTTTAGTACTTATTTCTGACATGACGCAAGCAGTGCATTCTGCCTTAAAAAGAGAAAATGAAGATGCTTTATCACCAGTGACTGCTACCATGGTACAAATTATGTATGCTAACGAGTCACACGACGAACGCATTCGTGGGGTTGAAGATGGCCTGAATGATTACAGTGACCGACTGGTGAGCGCCGAAGCCGCCATTGCAGCGTTGCAGAGCGAAAACGCATTTCTGAAGGGAAAGCTAGATGACCTCGAAAATCGGTCGCGGAGATCAATTTGAGAGTGGTCGGCATTCCTGAAAATTTGGAAGGTTCGGACTCTGTTAAATTTATGACCGAGTTTTTTGACGAAGTGCTGGGGACAGATTTTTTCCCAAGTCCTCTCGTGCTTTCGCGTGCTCACCGAGTCGGACGTAAACCATCCGGTGTCTCTAGAGCCAAGCAAACGAGACCAAGAACGTTCCTGGTTTGCTTTCACTCCTTTCAAGATAAGCAACGCATCATCAATAGACGGAAGCATGAGCTGTATTTCCGCGGAAACCGCGTGTTTTTTTAATGAAGATTTTAGTGCGGAGCTGAGTAAAAAACGGGCGGCTTTCAAGGAGGTGAAGTCCCTGCTTTACGGGAAAGGGGTCAGGTTCGGCCTCTTGTATCCTGCCCAGCTCCGGGTCATGCATGAAGGTAAAAAGCATTATTTCCATACACCAGAGGCGGCCAAAGAGTTTCACCATTCGCTCTGGGGAGAAGAAGAACGAGAAGAGCAATGACTTTTTTTTTAAGGTTATTCATGCAGCATGGAAGGGGCCTCATGCCGAGGCAAACTGTTAATTTTCACAAACCACCTCTTTGTTCATTTTTTCCAGTTTAATTTGTGGAACGCGATCGGGTGGAACTGCTATGCTGCCGAAACTGATTAACAAAAACTTTCAACCAGCAAAATGTAAATATTTGGGATTTGTATCTCGGGTGTTTAAGTTGCCCAGTGTTTTTTATTTTTGTTTTTAATGCATAGCTTGACCTATGTCATCTTTAGCCTATATGTTATATTATAGGTAGTATAAGTGATAGGATAAATTTTAAGGATGGGAGCCACCCTAGATTAGATTGAAAATTGGGTTGTATGGGGAACACCTTGGAAGTTTTTTGTTGGGTACGGCCTGCGATCATCCTCAATTGGAGAGGTAGATCTAGGTTTCGGGGGTTAATTGGGTTTATTTGTTTGTGTAAAGGGGTGGGGGAGTGTTTTGGGGGATTACCATAGCAGTTTATTCTTTTGTGTGTTACGGATTGATCAGACTTTCTTTTCATTGTGCGTTATTGTGTGCAACTTATACCCTTGCATTGTTTTGGATTGTAGGCTGTGTGCGCCTTTTGATATGGTTAACGTGAGTGCTGCTGCTGGAGGCCATCCTGTGAGGTTTATTTCTTGGAATGTAAAGGGGCTCAATGGTCCGGTTAAAAGAGCTAAAGTTTTCTCTCATCTGAAACAATTAAAAGCAGATATACTATTTCTACAAGAGACACATTTAAGAGTGGAGGACCATAATAGACTTCGTAAAGCATGGATTAGTCAGATTTTTCATTCCAGATTTAATAGTAGGTCCAGTGGGGGTGGCAATATTAATCACCAAAAGAATGCAGTTCACACCATCTGATGTAATCAGTGACGCTAATGGTCGCTTTATTATAGTCTCTGGCTCTCTCTTTCAGATACCTGTTATTTTGGTAAATGTTTATGCTGCTAATTGGGACAATGTCCAATTTGCAAATAAGGTTTTGTCATTAATACCTAACCTGAATACACATAAGCTAATCTTTTCCGGAGATTTGAACTGTGCTATTGACCCACTACTTGATAGGTCTTGTCCTAGGGGAACATTTTCTGGTATGGCAAAGTCCTTCTCGATGTTTATGCAACAAAATGGTTATATGGATCCTTGGAGATTTTTGAATCCATCAGTTAGGCAATTCTCTTTCTTCTCTCATATTCACCACTCCTATTCCAGGCTAGACTATTTCTTTATAGATAATTCCTTGATACCTATGATTAGACAAATTGAATACACTGCTATAGTTATATCTGATCACTCGCCTGTGAAACTGGACCTATGTTTTCCTTTAAACGTTAGAGAACGGCCTCTGTGGAGAATTAATCCCCTTTTGCTTTCTAATGAGAAATTTTGTAGTTATATATCGGCTAGCATTGACATTCTTCGAGACTAACAAAACTGAGTCGGTATCGTACTCTTTACTTTGGGAAACTTTAAAAGCTTACTTGAAGGGTCAAATAATATCTTATACTTCACATGCCAATAAAGAGCGTAGGAAGGAAATGCAAGTGTTATTGAAATCTATTTGGGACCTATATAGAAAATACTCTGAGGCATCCACTGCGGAATTATATAAAAGCCGGGTTGATTTGCAAGCGAAGTTTAATCTTCTATCTATAAACCTATCAGAACAATTAATTCTTAAGACACGTGGCCTCTATTATGAATATGGTGACAAGGTGAGCCGGCGTATGGCTCATCAGTTGAAACGTCAAGCTGCATCACGACTTATTCCCCAGATAAAAGACATGCACCAGAACTTGACAAGCAATCCAAAAGAGATTAATAACATCTTTGCAACTTTTTATTCCTCTCTATATGCCTCAGAGTTCCCCTCAGATAAAACAAATATGGAACGTTTTTTAGATAATTTGGAAATACCAACTCTTGAACCAGAGGAAGTGGAGAACCTAGATCGGGCTCTTGGGCAGGAAGAGATTAACAATGCCATTATGGCTATGCAGAGTGGTAAGTCCCCAGGTCCTGATGGTTATCCAATAGAATTTTATAAGAAATTTAAAGATAAGCTCATACCAGTCCTTCTAGAAGTGTTTCAGGAATCTCTGGAGAACGGCTCCTTACCCCCTTCTCTTTCACAGGCAGCTATTTCACTACTTCTTAAAAAGGACAAGGACCCGACTCAATGTGGATCATATCGCCTCATCTCACTTTTGAATGTGGATGTGAAAATTTTGGCTAAAGTGCTTGCATGTCGTTTAGAACACCCCCTTCCCAAGATAATTTCTGATGATCAAACAGGTTTTATTAAAAATCGCTATTCTTTTTTTAATATCTGTCCACTGGCTGATGTGGTTTATTTACCCAGTGATTCTCCAAGTCCAGAGGTTGTTATCTCCTTGGACGTGGAGAAGGCATTTGATGGAGTGGAATGGGTATACTTGTTTAGTGTTTTGGAGAAATTTGTATTTGGCAGAATATTTATAGCTTGGGTTAAGCTATTATACCACTCGCCTTTAGCATGTATACAGACAAATTATTTTCGATCTGACTATTTCCCATTAACACGTGGCACTCGCCAAGGCTGCCCATTGTCCCCTCTTCTTTTTGCAATTACAATTGAGCCTCTTTCTATTGCACTTAATTCAACTACATTATTTCAAGGTGTTAGAAAAGGGGACATGGAACACCGTGTTTCTCTATATGCTGATGACCTCTTACTTTATGTTAGCGACCCTGTAGGTAGTAGTTCTGCTACTGTGTCATTATTAGGTCAATTTGGAGCCTTCTCTGGCTATAAACTGAACTTCCAAAAAAGCAAATGCTTTCTCATTAATAACTTGGCCCTACAGATCCGACAGGAATCCTTGCCCTTTCCTTTATCTCAAGATGGTTTTGTATACTCGCTCTTTTACATCTCTGTTTGAAGCTAACTACAGGCCTCAGGTTAGCCAAATGAAGGCTGATTTCGAGAGATGGCGCAGTTTACCCCTTACTATAGCTGGGAGAATTCAGTCAGTGAAAATGACTATACTTCCTAGATTTCTCTATTTGTTTCAGTGTTTGCCAGTTTTCTTATCTAAGTTATTTTTTAAATCAGTCGATCAAGCTATAACCTCCTTTATTTGGGAAAATAAGTTCCCAAGGTTTAATAAGCGCATTCTTCAAAGAGGTCGTGACGTAGGTGGAATGGGTCTTCCCAGCTTTATTCATTATTACTGGGCATCGAACATTCAAAAAGTATTATTTTGGCTTCACCGGCCAGATATAATCTGGTGCCTGCTTGAGTCACGGTCTTGCCACTCCTCGTCTCTCCCAGCTTTGGTGTATTCTTCCTTACCACTGAAATCCTCTCAATTCACATCTAACCCGGTCGTGCTTTCCACCCTCAAAATTTTTAATCAATTTCGCTGCCACTATAAGTTCATATCAGCTTCAGTTTTGGGTCCCATTCATAAAAACCATTTATTTCCTCCCTCCACATTCGATTCAGCTTTTAAATAATGGGGTTTGAACAGTCTTATGCGCATTAAGGATTTGTATACTGATAACATATATTTGATAGTTTTGATAACCTGCGCGGTAAGTATGGCCTTCTGCATAATCATCTTTTTTAAATAGCTGCAGATTCGCCACTTTGTCAAGGAAAAATTTCCCTCTTTTCCTGTTCTACCACCTGCTATATTATGGGGAAAATTCACTCTTAGCTTTAACAATAAGGGGCTGATTTCTGAACTATACTCTCAGCTGATGTCTTTGGGAGTTCAAGATCTAAACAAAACTAAGAGTAAGTGGGAGGACGAGCTCGGTATGGACCTTGTGGAGGAATATTGGGCAAAAGTATTGAATAGGGTTCATTTCTCATCATCATGTGCTAGACTGGGGCTCATACAATTCAAAGTTTTACACAGGGTACATTTAAGTAAAGCCACACTGGCAGACATATACCCTGGGACAGACGCTGGCTGTGACAGGTGTTCCTTCTCTCCGGCTGGTTTAGTACATGCGTTTTGGTCATGCCCTCGGCTTGATGACTATTGGGCACCGGGTTTTAAAATTATCAGTGAGGTTTTGGGGGTGACACTGAGACCTTGTCCGCTTATAGCTGTATTTGGTGTGGCAGATGATGATTTGGGTTTAAATGCAAGCCAGTCGGATATCATTGCATTTACATCGCTATTGGCCCTTAGGAGAATTTTGCTGGTTTGGAAATCTGCCACTCCCCCAACTGCTGCTGCTTGGTTAGAAGATGTAATGTTTTTTTCTGAAATTAGAAAAGATTAAATTCACTTTGAGGGGGTTTGTGAAAAAGTTCTATTCGAAATGGGGACCTTTCTTATCATATTTTGGGAGTCTTAAGGAATTACCTACTAGTTGAGGGCATTTGATTGTACCTAGGAAGTTGCCTCCCATTTAACACGCTTATAATTTACCTCACAGGGTGGTTGATGAATTGTAAATATGAGTGTATTTTGGAATAATCTGACATGTTGCAGATGTGTATGAGCCGTCGTATTGAAGTAGTGTGGGGGTACGGTTGTGAAATGTCCGTACTTGTATTTGTGAATTGTTGTGTTGTAAATATATTAGCTGCCATGATATGTTCGGGGAGGGCGGGTGTGGGGGGGGGGGGGGAGGTTTGTATTGGGCGTACGATACCAAAGCAAAATGGAGGAATGTAATCCATTATATATTCTGTATTGTGTCATTCCTTCAATAAAAATAAAAATTTTTTTTAAAAAATGGCTCTTGGTCTTACTGGCATTGAGTTGAAGGTTGTTGCTGCGATACCACTCAACTAACACTTTTCCGTAGTGCATACTGAAGCAAACTATTGTCACCTACCCCGTGACGGGGATAAAGAAACTAGCAGAAATAAAAACCACTTTGGAGTCTCGTATTGCTATATTTATTAGTAACTACGCAATACAGTAATATCAATGTAAATAAATCGCACAGGTTAGCAATGAAGATATATATATAAGTACGTGAATCAGTAAATGTGGAAATATGTGTATGAAAACCAAGCTTCTTTACGTCTAGGGGTAAAAAGATACAGTCTTATGATGTTGAGTAAAGTTCAGTTCAGTTCGGTTCGTGGTATGTAGTTGAGTAGTGATGGAGAGAGAGAGAAAGAGAGAGATTTGAGTCTTCAGGTGAGCTGATGTCGTCGAGTTCCTCGTCGTCCTCCGAAATCCTTCACAAGTCACCGACTGTGACTTTAACCAGGGGGACCGGTTTTCCTGTGGTGGAGCTCTCACTCCGGTAAGGGTGGACACATAGACAACTCCCCACCAGTCAACCCCTTCTCCTTCACTGGAATAGCAATTTGGATCAATCCGCCTGATTGATCCTCCAAAACCCACTTTCTCTGCGGCACAACAATGCTCATTGAATATCCAGATCATGCGTCTGAGGTCTGTATCATCTGACCTCCTATTTATTTTTTCTGTGCTGAGCATCACCTGTCATTCAAAGAGTCCCTCCTTCCTTTGTCTGCAAAGAAATGCAAGCAGGCAACGAGTCCTTGAAAGTAACATCAACAACCTGCCTTCGGTCACCATAGCAACTTTCGAGCTGCTCGGTGCTGTCTCCAAACCCAATTCAGTAAAAATTCAAAGTTACTTCCAATGCCTTAAAGTGACTTTCCAACCGTCAATCTTGGTCTCTCTCTCCTTTCCAAACAGACCATCAATGATAAATGTCTCTTTCTGTCTCTCTTCAAACAGTTAATAGGAGCACTCCTGGATCCCCTCACACTATTCATAAATATCTCTGCTCCATACACACTTTTCCCTTATCGCACTTGATTGGTCCCATTCTCTCACATCTTATCCTCTCGCTCTTCACATACTTGTAGAATGCCTTGGGATATTCCTTAATCCTGCTCGCCAAGGCCTTTTGGTCTTCTGGGTCTCTTCATTTCATTCTTTGGCTCCTTCCTGCTAGCCTTATAATCTTCTAGATCTCTATCAATACCTAGTTTTTTAGACCTTTCGTACGCTTTTCGTTTCTTCTTGACTAGATTTTCAACAGCCTTTGTACACCACGGTTCCAGTAAACTACCACCCTTTCCCTGTCTCATTAGAATTTACCTATGCAGAACGCCGATCAAAGTGACCCAGAAGTTAAAAACTCCCACCACGCCAACCCTGCTATTATTACACCTTTCCAGAATCTGTCTCCCTATCTGGTCCTCGTTGTCCCTGTTACTATTATGTGGTCTATAAAAAACATGCAGTAGAGTTATTAAGGGCTTCCTGTTTCTAACTTCCACCCACAGAGACTCAGTAGACAATCCTTCCATGACTTGCTCCATTCATGCAGCCGTCTCTGATTGGCAGTGCCACACCCTTACCAATTTTGCCTCTCTTCCTGTCCTTTCTGAAACATTCAAAGCCTGGCACTCTGTATCCATTCCTCCCCTGAGCTATCCAATTCTCTGTAATGGGCATAATATCATTGCTCCAAGTACTGACCAAGGCTCTATGC